>NC_143190.1:69650000-69995000 GCF_051530095.1 Phoenix dactylifera | reverse complement strand
AATAAGTTATTTATCATGATGTATTATTTAAACATGTCCAAACTTGGAAATTGTAAATTATTTTAGCTATTGAGTTAGTGGTAATCTTCATATTGTATGCATAGCCATTATTTGTGTATTATCATACTTCTATACTTGTTATTTTAATAAAACAAAATGTATATTGAATCAGTTTTTTTTTTAAAGTGGTGAATTTATCTTTAAATTGAAGTGTGTACAATTAAGAATTTATTCGTTGTTAAGCTTATAGCTTTCTTCTTTTCCAGATGAACGAATCAGTAAAACTCAGTTGTCTCGAGGATGCAGTTGGAGTATTATCAATCTTTCTTTCATTTGAGACCTTGTTGGTCAGAACCTTGTATTGTAGTTGTTCGACTGGTATTTTATCATCATGTGGAACTATTATTTAATCCATACCAAATGTTGGTATCGTTATGCTTGTGTTAAATATTTTTTTTTATTACTTTAAGATTTGGATGCTCATAGTCCTTAAGCTAGGTTATGTGCAGGAAGTTATTTAGATCCTTTCCATATATATCTTTGTCTAGCTGACATTGTATTTAGTTGATTGATAGATTAGGCTTGAGATACTTTACAGGGCTGAGCCTTGCGAGGTGTCTACCCTGTCGGCAGTATCATGTTAGGGCATGATAGATGGTGTTTAATCGTTGGTGGTAGTAAGGATGCCAGTTTTGACATGTTTTTGATTAGATTTTTAAATTTGACTGGTTCAAATTTGAATTTCAAATTGATGGATATTATAGTGCTCTGGGGTCCCCTCAAACCAAGACTCATAGGTACCACTAGATTTGAGATAAATATATATTACTACAGAAGGAGTTTTAGAATAAAAATCATGTTCGACTTGTGGTTACCAATCGACAACATTAGAGTGGCTATTTAAATCCCCACTAATGGCTATGACTATGCCATTAGATGACTATACTTAATTAGAATTAAGCTAAACAAGAAATTTCAATAAGGATATATGTGGACTTTTGGCTAGGTGGTATATCGAGTTAAAAATTAGCCCCGGCTTTAGGTCGGGCTGTAGGCTTGGTTTAAAAGGTCTCAGGATTGAATTCAGGTTTAGATTATGGAGGCCAAACAGAAATCAGGCCTAACCTGAAGCTCGCCACTGAACTCCGCCCCCCACCCATCCTGATCCCACTCCTTTGAAAAATTATTTGTTAGACTAAGTTCACATGGACTAGTCCAACCAGAAGGCAACACGTGGAATAGTAATTACTTTTTCCTCTTTTTTTTTCCTTATATGTGTAATAGCAATATGCACCATGATGAATTTAGCAGCAGTGCAAAGTGTACGCGGCTCAACTAATAAGGTTTCCTAAAATGCTTATCTAGGGTGCTATAACTAGGCCTTGACTGTGCACTAGGATGTTACCAACAATATTAGTACCCTAATAAAGCCATGTTTTACATATGCCATACCTCTTTGAAGTATTGATAAAGTATTTTTATTTTATTCATGGATGTTTTTGGACAATTGACAATAGCATGTGATGCCTATTTCGTATTAGGTATCCAAGATCTATAGGAACAAATAGGAAACATTGTTGTTTGGTGGGTAATTGATGGAGAACAAAGACTCCAGATCCCTATTCCTTAAAACTTTGTTTGGATGGTGAAATGGGAATGAAATAAGCTAGTTATTCTATCTTATTTCATGTTTCGTTCACAACCAAACACTCCTACTTGGCCATTTAGTATAGGCCAATTTTGTCCCCAAAAAAAAATCTACCTCAAGGTCCCTAGAACCATGCGGTGAATGAACTCGAGGTTCCAGAGCTTCCTGGCTTATCAAGGTCCCCAGATCGCCTCTAACCATTGCCCGCTCCTGATCTCTATAGCAGATTACATCAGCCATCGACTCCCGTTCTTCTTTAAGAAGATGTGGTTGTCGTACCCCAAATCCTGGAACATTGTCTGAGAGGCTTGGACGATGCCGGTGCGAGGTGATGTCATGTAGAGGGTTTCGTGCAGGCTGGAGCTTACCAAGCGCAGACTCCGCAGGTGAAACTGCAAGGTAGTAGAGGATATATTTAGAAGGCCGGAGGAGGTGGAGGTGTCTATTGCTGAGCTTTAGGGGAGGGAGGATAGTATGGGTGGGCTGCCGGAGGCCGACTTGGGGGTACTGCGACACAAACTCGCCATGCACCACTCCTTACTAAGGAAGCAGGAGATGTTCTGGAGACAGAAATCCCAGATCCCATGGATGAAGGAGGGCAACAGGAACACCCGCTTCTTCCACCGGTGGACCATCATTAGGAGGTAGAGGAGTATGATTCGTTCCTTAATGTTTTTCAGCAATTTAGTTATCTAGTTGTTTTGTTGTCTGATTCTAGTTCTGTCTTCTTCATGATCAGCAGCCATCTGTCTCCGCTTAAATTTCTTGATTCAATTCCATTTGTCAATTCATACATCCCAATCCTAATTCGGAGTCAAGAAAAGTAGAATACTAAGTAAAAGGTGGGAAAACAGGATTATTTGTAAAGGTAATTGCTGTAGAATTCTATAGCAAGAGCTGAACTTTTCGTTTTAATTATCGTAGTTGGAAGATGGAGATCAAAAGAACACGCCGCGACAGTCTTGAACAGTGGAATACTAAGTAAATGGTGGAAAAAATGGGATTATTTCATGAAGATGCTTGTATGAAATTCTACAGCAACAGTTGAAGTTTTGGCTGCAATCATCGATGTTGTAGGATGGAAATCAAAAGAACGGAGAATAAATTTGGTATTCAACACAGAAATATAGAGAACTGTCTTGTGTTGGAGCTTGATGAATGGTAGAATTGGCACCTGATTCTCACCCACGAGCAGGGAAACAAAATTTCTTGTATAAATGGATGAAGTGGATGAACCTAGGGAAATGCTTGAGAGCATTTTCTATGTTGTGCGTACATGTGGATGTATGCACACCACATAATTCTGGTGTATAAAAATTAAGAGAAACCAATTCACACCCCCCCTCTTGGCTTGTCACCTTGGGCAACAGCAAAAGGGTCACCAATGTAAATTAGACTTGATAAACAATATTAGACAACTGACAACATTTTCTTAATCATAAGGACTTTATAATCCACCAAGTGGTTAAACTAACAAGAAAAATTAGAACCACCAAAGAAAAGAACTAGATCAAAAGAATGAAACAAAATAACATTCATATAGTCCAATTTCATACATCATTGATACATCAAATCATTGAAAACACAACACAAAATGATTGATAAAACTAAAATAAACTCTAGAGTTAATTAGGTCTACACCACGGAGCGGGAGGAAAGAGAGAAAAGTAAAAGGTAATGGATAGATTTAGAAGCCTTGTCCATGATATCAATTGTCTAGTAGATAGTGCATCTAGAGCCCGAATAAAGCCTTCTTTCCCTTTTTATAGTAAAAGGGATACGCAATTGTAGAAATGACTATCTTTGTTAGTTAGTAACAATGGTTCTCGATATGACTATCTTACTTTTAAGTGTCCAAATTACTGCTAATGGGAGTTAATTGCAGAAATAACCTTTCTCCAAAACTTTGGCCAAAATGCTTTACATTCTTTTTGATAGTGTTGTTAAGAGTGCTGTATAGGTGCCTAGGCGGTCTACCTATGCACTTGTAAAGCATAGATTACTTACATAGCAGCAGAGTAGACTTATATTAGAAGAAAAATAACTTTTTTTTGATTTGTACTTTCTTTCATTATCTTATTTTCACTATTATACTGAAATAATTTTTTATTTTACATAAATTGAAAGTGAAAATACATAACTTACAAGATGCTTTTACTTTGCTTATTCCTTTCCCTATTTCTTCTTACCTCGGAACCTCCTCCTTCGCATATGTATCACCAACTGGAGGGTCTTATGAAGCTTTCCAATACCTATTCTACTACTAGCAAGCCTTCAATATGCTGCCTAGTTGTTCAATGGCCCACTCTCATGTCATTCCTCTTGTTCTTGCTCTACTCATTAAAAAGATCATTTTCTTCTCTTGTCATGTTATTCCTCTTCTTCCCTTTTTATCCTTTTTTTTTGTTCATTACCCTTACAAAAATAGCTTATTGTATTTCTAGCCTTCGAAAATTACTATTTGCATATGTATCTCTTAAAACATCATATTTTTGCATGAATACATATGCGGTTATATTTTTAGTTGACAGTGTTGAGAAGTAATCATTTTAAGAATAAAATAATTTATCATCCCTTACAATAATATTCTTGGGGAATATATAACAAATGCAGGGATGTTAACATAAAAGGATAATTATGCCAAATGATATTCGGAAGGGTTATTTATTAGAATTGTTAGCCAAACATCTAATAGGAGGGGCATCCATGCAAAACCAGGGTGTTTGAGGGGTGCGTATGTAAATAGTTACTTTCGGGGTGGATATTCAATAAGTTAGATTTGTAAATGTTTATGTGCAAAGAATCCTTATTTATATGCATGGTCGAACATGAATATTAACCATATTGTTTTTAAGAGCTTTTTGCATGGATACCCTTCTAAATATTAGATTTTGCATGAATATCCTTTCAAAATTAATATTTGCATGTATACCCTTGTAAAACTCTGTTATTGTACAAATACCCCTAATATAACAGTTGTTTAACGATGTTAAAAATATAATATTTATATGAATTAAAAATAAAATTAAAATTTGAAATGACGTTATAATCCTTACACCACTCCAACCCCCCCGGCGCGTCTTCCCCATCCCCTGCGAGCTCCTCGCCTCCGCCGTCCCCCCCGCGAGCTCCCCGCCCCCCGCGCGACACGTCTTCCCCATTCCCCGCGAGCTCCCCCCCACTTCGTCCCCCCCGCACGGCGCGTCTTCCCCACCCCCCGCGAGCTCCCCTCCCCTCCGCCGTTCTCCCCTCACCCCCCGACGTCCCCCCCGCGAGCTCCCCCCCGCCGTCCCCCCCGTGGGCTTCCCAACCGCCGCTCGGCATCCCCACCCCACCCGCTGTGGGCTTCCCCCCCGCCGCTCGGCATCCCCACCCCACCCGCTGTGGGCTTCCCCCCCGCCGCTCGGCATCCCCACCCCACCCGCTGTGGGCTTCCCCCCCGCCCCCCACGTATCAGGATCCTGATCGCGGGCGTTCGCGATGCAGCTCGCTCGCGATCTCCTTCCTATTCCTCCTAGTTCTGTAATCCAACCTATGATAAATAAAAATTCTTCTAACCGCAAAACTTATCTTTTTGTGCGATCTATCTTTCAAATTTTTCATCTCTCTCCTATCTGTTGATTATAAACAAATATTTCAATATCATGTTACCCTCTCTTCCCTTTCATTGATTTATACTATTTTTCTTTTATTAATCTGAACCAAAAAAAAATCATTACAAGTGCTAGAAGAACAATAATGATTATTGTAGCTGATTTTATTTCATTCCTATTTTTTACTGTGAACCAATATTGAAGCTCTATTTTTTGGTTTCTAGCTACATACCATATATTTTATTTGAGAATAAATCCTATTATATATTTTTGTTATATTCATGATAAAGAAACAGGCCTCTCGTCATAGAACCAAATGCATTTCCTAATAAATACAGGATTATAAAGGCTATCACATTAATAAATGTATCTCAATTCTTTTCATCTACTAAGTTTTTTTTTGCATATATACCCTTCTAAATATAGAAAATTATATGAATATCCTTGTAAAGTTACTATTTGCTTGTATACCCTTTTAAAAATTTCTACTTGTACGCCTAACCATTAAGGGTATTTTAGTCATTTTAATTTGAAACCGCTAATTTTTTAACGGCGTTAGATGACATGGGTATATATGCAAAAATAAGAATAAAAAAGAGTAGAACAACAAAACAAGTATTTTACGAGGGTATACATGCAAATATCAATTTTGGAAGGGTATTCACGCAAAATCCGATATTTAGAAGGGTATCCATGCAAAAAATCCTTATTTTTAAAACTTTACCTTTTGTTTTGAAAATAGGTTAGTAAAGTTCCCAGTTGACTAGGCTTCGGTTAGATATCCTGACAATCTTTCTTTTCAAAGAGTTAGGCTAAAAATCTTAAATAGGAATCATGATGTAATCTTTTTTTCTTATGATTAAGACATGATAAGCTATATTTTCATGTAAACACCAAATCATGTACTAAGTATGTTTCCAAATTTTCAAACTATTGGGTAATTGAGGTTTATGGCAAACTCAATGAGAAAATGGTTCCTTTGTATCTCGGTCGTGAGGACTTTACAATTCACCAAGTGATTGCACTAAAAAGAAAATTAAAAGAAATACCAAAGAGGAACTAGATCAAAAGAAAGAAATTAGATAAACCTTCATTAGTCATATTTTATACATCGGTAGCTTAAAAAATCACATAAAATGATTGATTCTTATCACATGCATCTCATGCATATAATTTCAGATCTGATAATTTTAATTTTAATCATGCTACCAACTGAATCTCTGATTATACAAGACATGATTTTTAATTGTTTCAATCTCATTGTAATTTAAAATCAACATGCAACATCATAAGAATAAAAATCAGCATGCTGAAATTTCTGAAATCTGAAATTTCAGCACGCAGAAAATTTCAGCAAGCATGAATATTAAAATTCAGATCTAATAAAATCCTAATCAAGTCTATTAATGTTAATCTTAATCCTAAAAACCCGGCTCTGATACCACTTTCGGTTTACCCTCACACACGTTGCGACGATCGCAGCGGAAAGACGCGCGCGGGGTCATTCATCTCATGAACGTCCGGAGAAACGTAGATTTCAAAAAAATTCTGAGTTCTCTAACTCAGAAGATCATGAAATCTGAAGGAAAGGATTAAAATTAATTACTTGATTAATTTTCAGATATACAATTAAAATTATAAAGATCAAATCTTTACCTTTGAGCGGGTAGATCTTCACCGCTATTTGATGATCGTGGAAATCAGGTTCGCTTGAAGCCGCACAAGTGTCCGGCCTCTACGGGTATCCACATGAAGATCTGGATTGATCGAGGTTGCGATCTCACCGGGGTGCTAGCTCCCTTGCAGAGATCCCTTTTGATGGTTGGAACTTCTCTAAGCAATCAACTCTTGATTGTTTCCAAGAGGAGAAAGTAGGAGAAGGAAGAAGCGCTTTCTTTTCTTTTCTTTACCATGGAAGAAGAAGCAGGAAGAGAGAAACACCTTTCTCTCTTTGTTTTCTTCCATGCATCTGATGAAGAGGAGGAAGAATCAAACATCCTTGCTGCTCCTCTTTTGCCTTGCGGATGGAAGAAGGAAAAGAGGGAGAGATGGAGGCCGCTCGCCTAAAAAGAACCACCAAGAATCATCCCAAAGGGGGCTGCCCCCTTTTTTATTCTTTTTCTTTGAAGCCCTAGGTGTGGACTCCTCCTAAAAGTTAGGAGGAGCCGCACCAATGTTTGGCCAAAACGGGTCTTGCGTCCCGGGCATCCGGGACGCGAGTCCCGTCCATCCGGGTCGCGCATCCCGGTCATCCAGGACGCAGATCCCGGGAGCATCCGAGGAAGGGAGGGGCTCTTGCCCCTCCCTTCTAATCCTAATCAAATTAGAATTTAGGTGGCCCTTGGTTCATTGAATCCTAATCTAAGTAGAACCCAATTAGTCTCCCTATTTGATTCACATGAATCCTAATCTAATTAGGAGTCATCTTTATCTATTGGACCAAAATTAATTAGGACTCTAGGAATCCTAATCCAATTAGGACTCATATAATTTTAGTCCTAATCCAATTAGGACTCATATAATTTTAGTCCTAATCCAATTAGGACTTTTATAATTTTAGTCCTAATCCAATTAGAACTTTAGGAATCCTACTCTAAGTAGGACTCTAATAATTTGAAGTCCTAAACTAATTAGAATCTAGGTGTCCTACTCCAAGTAGGACTCTTGAACCTTATCATATAAGATCGAGCCCAATTAATTAAGTCCAATTGATTCAATCAAATTGCAATCCAATTACAATTAATTCCTTCTTCAACTCACTAACTCTTAGTGGGTTAAACTAATTATCAATCAAATTGACAATTACAAACTATTGTGATTCCAAATCACAATTCAACCATTAGATCGATTAGATCCTCTATTGTGTGTGACCCCATAGGTTCTATTCTGTTTGGTAGTGAGATATGTTGTGATCCCTATCACAATATCATTGAAACTCCTTTCAATGGGTTAGAACAATTCCAACTCTTCTCATTCGGGTTCACTGATCATCAAGTGAATGTCTCTGAGTCTCACAATCCACCAGTGACACCTAGCAGCATGTAGTGGCAACCCAGCAGAGTAGAATAGATGAACCTCTAGGTGCAGTTAGCATATGATACAGTCCCTCTATCGTGGATCCCAACAGGATGGAGGTCATGGATAACTCGTCAAACCCCATCATCTGTTATATGTAAAATTTATTCGACTCCAGTTCGAGATTGGAAAACTCTTTTTCCAAAAACTACCTTGGCCAAGGATTTACGAACTCAGCTCATAAATCACATAGGATCTCTCCTAATCTATCAAGGTCGATAGATTCCATCTAGATGCACCCCTACTCCTGCAATGAACTTACTGCAGCTAATCTGCACCACAAGGACCCAAATGGATAGGGCCCATATTTATGTGCTCGTGAAACTACAGCAACCTCACTGTGAATAGCCGAGGCATTGCAGGTCAAAGGACCAGTCATACAACTGCAGCATCAAGTAAGTCACTGACGAGTGGATAGACATCCAAGTGACTACTTGCTTTGGTCACGCTCAGTACCCTTGTTCTCTAACAAGCACTTACACAATCACTCCAGTGTCCCTACACTGTGGACTCAAGACTCATCCATTTGACTAAGTGATCTGTGCACTAATCTCAGCGGATCGATCACCGTCCCTCGTGATGGATCCATCGATCAGGAACAATTCAGAAATTAATCACCAATGACACATGCCTCAAATTCTCAACTCTTGAGAATATGCGTCGTCATCTTATTAATTCCTTGGACGATTCATGGACACATAAGAACATGAATGAAAAGAATGCCCATCCTAATAAATTCATTATTATGTCAAGTACAAATTTATGTCCCAAAATAAAATAATGCGTCAGGCAAATTGGCTTCTAGGGCATATTTCTAACAATCTCCCACTTGCACTAAAGCCAATCAACCATAAATCTAAGCCCCATCTTCTCAAGATGTGCTTCAATTTTCTGCTGACTTAGCTTCTTAGTGAATAGGTCTACCACGTTGACTGTGGAGTCTACTCTCTATGCCTCTACTTATTTCTTTTCGAGATAGTCGCATATCAGGTTAAACTACCGCTCTATGTCCTTAGACTTCTGGTGAGACCTTGGCTCCTTAGCTAGTGCTATGGTGCCATTGTTATCGCAGTATAGTGTTATAGCATCGGATGACATTACACCTAATTCTGCAATAAACTTCTTAATCCAGAAGGTTTCCACTGCACCCTTAGAGGTGGCGATACATTCAATTTTTAAGGTAGAATCTGTAATGATCGATTGTTTGGAACTCTTCCAAATTACCGAACACCATTGCACATATTCTAATGTAGACTTTTTATCATCAAATGTGTGCATCCTTCTACCTTTAACTCTGATCTTCTCCTAAAGACCAAGAACATGTCCTTAGTTCTTCTCAAGTACCTACGACTGTTCTTCACAACTATCCAGTGCTTGTTGCTTGGATTTGACTGATATATGCTCGTGACACTCACAGCATGTGCTATATCAGGTCATGTACATAGCATGGCATACATGAGGCTCCCTATAGCCAAAGCATAAGGGATCTTGCTCATCTGCTAAATCTCCTCAGATGTGTTGGGGCACATCTTCTTAGAGTGATTTATCCCATGCCTAAGGAGTAATAATCTCCTTTCAGAGGTTTCCATGCCGAACCTCTTCAGCACTCCCTCTATGTATATATTCTGTGATAGGACAAGCATCCTCTTAGATATATCTTTATAGACCTTAATTTCCAAAATATATGATACTTTCCCAAGGTCTTTCATAGATAATTTCTTAGACAACCATACCTTGACCTTAGTTAGCATGGGAATATCATTCCCAACAAGAAGGATATCATCCGCGTACAATACGAGAAATACAATAGCCCTCCCACTAACCTTCTTATAAACACATGGTTCCTCTTCGTTCTTGATGAAATCAAACGATTTGATTACATCGTTGAAATGAGTTTTCCAACTCCGAGATGCTTGCTTTAGTCCATAGATGGATATTTGCAGTTTACAGACCTTGTGATCACCATCACAATATCATGATATGCTGCAACAGCGAGCAATATTTGAATAGACTTCAGCATGGCTATAGGTGAAAAGGTATACTGATAATCAATGCCTTCGTATCGATTATAACCTTTCGCTACTAGCCTTGCCTTATAGGTCTCTACCTAGCCATTCAAACCTTTTTGTCCTTTTGTAAATCTAATTACAACCAATAGGTACTATACCTTCTGGTGGATCTACTAAGGTCCAAACTTGGTTGGAATGCATGGAGTCCATCCCTGACTTCATTGCTTCCAACCATTGCTCAGAATCGATGTCTAACATCGCCTCGTTATAGGTATTGGGATCCTTACCTTGATCCCTATCTCCCATGGAACACTTCCTCTTCATCCTCTGTAAGCATACCTAAGTACCTTTCAGGAGGATGGAAGATCCTACTAAACTTACGAGGTGGAGGAGATACAACATGTACTGGCTCAATACGAATAGGTTCTATAGGCACAATGACTTGTTGCTCTTCAGAGACTTTCTCTTCGAGCTCAATTTTTCTCCCACTGCCTCTATCAAGGAAAAATCGTATCCTAATGACTCTTTAGGATATCCAATAAAACGAGTATTAATTGTCTTATCCTCTAACTTGTCCGCCTGTTGTCGCTTGATGTGGGCCGGACATCCCCAAATCTTGAGATAACTAAGACTTGGATTCTTACCATGTCATATCTCATACGGTATGGTAGGAACAGATTTAGAGGAAACTCTATTCAATAAGTAAATAGCTGAAAATAGGGTATCTCTCTAAAAAAACAAGGGTAAATCAGTGAAGCTCATCATGGACCTGACCATATCCAATAGGGTCTGATTCCCCCTGTCAGACACCCCGTTGAGCTGAGATGTACCAGAAGGGGTCCATTGTGAAACTATACCATTCTTCTTGAGATAATCTCGGAACTCTCCACTAAGGTGTTTACCTTCTCGATCCGATCGAAGAACCTTAATGAGTTTTCTTATTTGTTTTTCTACTTCATATCCGAACTCTTTGAACTTTTCAAAAGCTTCAGATTTGTGTCTCATACACATATCTGTTGGGAACCCGCCCATGCCGCTGATATTTCAAAACAAAAATCAGATGGCAGCGGAAGAGGCATGTGCGGGATCGACGTTCATCGCATGAACGTTGTTTCGAGACCTTTCGTAATTAGGTAAGAATTAAAACTTTTAAAACTAATAGGAAGATCAGATCTTCACCTTGCGCGGGTAGATGATCACCGCAAATCTGAATTCGTGGTTTTTGAAAGAGGGTTCGCTTGAAGCCGTTCAAACGTCCGGCCTCTACGGGTATCCACACGAAGCAGGATCCGATCCAAGCTCTCTATCTCACCGGGGTGCTAGCTCCCTTGCAGAGATAGCTTTGATGGCTGATGTCCTCCCTCTCAATCAACTCTTGATTGTGCTTGGAAGGAGGAAGAAGAAGGATGAAGAAGAGGAAGAAGATGAGCCCCTACGCAGCCTTCTGCTGTTCCTTGCGTTGGATGAAGGAGAGGAAGGGAAAGGAAGCCGCCAACTCTTGGCTTTTCTTCTCCCTTTGCTTGCGGCTGAACCAAGAGGAGGAGAGGGGGCTTCCACGGCTTGAAGAGGAGGAAAAGGATTCAACTAGGGCGCCGGCCCTAGTCCTCCTTTAATAAGGATGAAGGGCTCCTACAAGTTAGGAGCCCTTGACAACTTTCCAAGAGGGGGCGCCGGCCCCCTCTCTCTTCATGCCGCACCTAATCAAGTGGAGAGGGGCTGATGCCCCTCTTACTTGGTTAGCCTAATCCTCTTCTCCGCTGGTGCTTTTTCTATCAAGTTTACATCCAGCAAAGTCTGAATCTGTATATCCTATTAAGTTCAGGCTAGATTCTTTAGAATACCATAAACCTATATTCTTAGTTCCTATTAGGTATTTAAAGATTCTCTTAACTGCAATTAGATGTGATTTCTTAGGATTAGACTGATATCTAGCACACATGCAAACACTAAACATGATATCAGGTCTACTTGCAGTAAGATACAATAAGGATCCTATCATACCTCTATATAGTTTCTGATCTACAGATTTACCTGATTCATCTTGGTCTAATTTGCATGATGAGCTCATGGGGGTGCTTTGACTTGTTTTCCTCCATATCAAACTTCTTGAGCATCTCCTTGATGTATTTGGCTTGATTGATGAAGATGCCTCCTTCAGACTGTTTGATTTGAAGCCCGAGGAAGTAGTTCAGCTCTCCCATCATGCTCATCTCAAATTCACTCTGCATCAAATCAGCAAATTCTTCGCAGAGGCGATTGTTAGTAGCACCGAAAATGATATCATCAACATAAATCTGCACTAACAACATATCTTTGTTTTGCTTTTTCAGAAATAGTGTTGTATCTACATTATCCCTAGAGAACTCATGTTCTAATAGGAATTTGCTAAGCCTTTCATACCATGCTCTAGGTGCTTGTTTCAAACCATAAAGTGCTTTGTTTAATTTATATACATGATTAGGGTATTGATGATTTTCAAAACCAGGAGGTTGTTCTACATATACCTCCTCATTAATATACCCATTTAAAAATGTACTTTTTACATCCATCTGAAATAGTTTGAAGTTCTTAGAGCATGCATATGCTAATAATAATCTAATAGCCTCAAGTCTAGCTACAGGAGAAAAGGTTTCATCAAAATCTATACCTTCTTCTTGATTATAACCTTTTGCTACTAGTCTAGCCTTATTCCTTATTACTATTCCATTTTCATCAAGTTTATTTTTATAAATCCACTTGGTACCTATAATTAGATATTCAGATGGTCTTTCAACTAGATTCCATACTTTGTTTCTAGTAAATTGGTTTAATTCTTCTTGCATTGCATTTATCCAATTTACATCATTTTCGGCTTCGTCTATGTGTTTGGGCTCAAAATGTGAAACAAAGGCTAGATGATTATTTAAGTTCCTAAGGGATGCTCTAGTCCTAACAGGTTGTGACGGATCATCTAGAATTAATTCCTTAGGATGCCCGTGAGCATACCTCCAAGCTTTAGTTAACCCATGATCTACTATAGTCTCTTGGCTTGATGATGCATCTTCAATTAATTTTTGATTATCATCTTGTAATGTCATCTCATCTATCTTTTCTTTAAGAATTTCAGCATCATCATCAAAATTAACTCTCTTGCTAGAAGAAATGTCACTAGAATCATCAAATACAACATGTATAGATTCTTCTATAACTAAGGTTCTTTTATTAAAGACCCTATAGGCTTTGCTAGTTGTAGAATACCCCAAGAATATAGCCTCATCAGATTTTGAGTCAAACTTTCCTAGATTATCTTTCCCATTATTATGAACAAAACACCTACATCCAAAAACATGAAAGTAATTTACCTTTGGTTTTCTGTTTTTCCAAAGTTCATAAGGTGTTTTCTTTATAATGGGTCTCAATAAAACTCTATTTAATATATGACAAGAAGTATTAATGGCTTCTTCCCAGAAGTACTTAGGGAGGTTACTTTCACATAACATAGTTCTAGCCATTTCCTCTAGAGTTCTATTTTTCCTCTCCACAACTCCATTTTGTTGTGGTGTTCTAGGTACAGAGAAATTATGAGTTATCCCCTTTTTACTACAAAACTCATCAAATAACTGATTTTCAAATTCAGTACCATGGTCACTTCTAATAGCTATTACTGAGGTATCTCTAGCATTGGTTACTTCTTTATGGAATTTCTTGAAAACAGAAAATGCTTGATCCTTATGAGCTAAGAACATGACCCATGTGTATCTAGAATAATCATCTACAATAACTAGACCATATTTATTTCCACCTAGGCTTGTTGTTCTAGTTGGTCCGAATAGGTCCATGTGTAATAATTCTAGAGGTCTAGAGGTAGAGACACATTTTATGGATTTAAAAGAGTTCCTAGATTGTTTGCCATATTGACAAGCTTCACATATTTTATTCTTTTCAAATCTTAGTTTTGGCAAACCTATCACGGAATCTCTTTTAACTAGTTTAGATATTGTGTCCATGCTTGCATGACCTAACTTACGGTGCCATAGCCAACTAACATCATTGTCCTTAGTTTCATTAACAACTAAGCATGGATTGTGTTTGGCAAGATCCTCAAGATCTACTACATACACATTTCCACGTTTTATTCCTTTAAAAACTAAACTATTGTCATTTGGGTTTGTTACGATGCATAGTGATGGTTTAAACATAACATCATAACCTTTATCACATAATTGACTAATGCTTAATAAATTATGCTTAAGACCGTCAACATATCTAACATTATCAATAAAAGTAGAATGGGTAATTTGTACTTTACCTATACCAATGATGTGACCTTGGTTGTTGTCTCCAAAAGTCACAGCACCTCCCTTCTTAGCTTCAAGGGTGAAGAATTGATCCTTGTCACCCGTCATGTGTCTTGAGCAGCCACTATCCAAGTACCAGCAGTTTTTGTTGACCTTGGCTGCAAGACACTCCTACACAAGCAGATCATATAATCTTAGGTACCCAAGTTTTCTTGGGTCCTTCATGGTTAGTCATGTTGGTTCCTTTTGGAACCCATACCCTTTTAATCTTTCTTTTAGTTTTTCCTTTTCTATAGTCACATACATTTGCTTTATGTCCTACAGTTCCACAACAAAAATAGGTTATTTTCTTAGTTTTACTTTCTCCTGCTTTAACAAAGAAGTTACTAAGTAGTTTTTGCTTGTTTTTAGGTTTGTATCCTAGACCTGCTCTATTGAATACAGCTCGTTGACTATTAAGTATCATATTTAATTTTTCTGAACTATATGTAAATTTTTCAACCAAAGGTTTGTATTTTTCAAGTTCTTTAGTTAGAGTTTGTTTTTCGATTTTTAGAATGTTTAAATCTTTTATGAGATTCTCGTTTAAGATTTGTTTATTGTTTTTAAGTTCTGAAATTTTCTTAGTTAGTTTTTCATTATCTTTACTCAAGGTATTAGTCTTTTGAGTTAAGAGTTGATTGCTTGTCTTAAGTTCTAAATTTTCTTTGGTGATAGAGTCCTTATCCTTAACTAATTTATCGTATTTATGTAAGTAAGATTGATTAGCTAGCTTTAGCTCTTTGTTCTTAAGGTTTATAGCCTTATATTCTATCATTAATTCATTAAATGCATCATAAAGTTCATCAAAAGTAAAATTAAGATGTGTATCGGATGTTACCTCATTTTCATTTGCCATGAAGCAGATATTGGCCTTCTCTTCTTGTTCCTCATCCGATGATGACGATGATGCATCGGAGTCTGATAGGGTGGTGACAAGAGCTTTCTTCTTCTTGTACTTGCTCCCCTTCTTTAGTAAGGGACACTCAGCTCTGATGTGCCCCGGCTTCTTGCACTCATAACATCCAATCCCCTCATTTTTTCTTTCCTTACCTTTATCCTTGCGATAGAAATTTGAGGGGCCTCTCCTTTGATGAAAGGTCTTTTTGTTGTTGATAAATTTTCTGAACTTGCGCACTAGTAGAGCCTCATCATCATCTCCCTCATGATCCTCTTCTTCACTGCTGCTACTGCAAGACAAGTCCTTGTTAGATGATGTGGATTTAAGAGCTATTACCTTTTTCTTATGGGAGGACTCTTCTTCGCTGTGTTGCTTCATGGTTAGCTCATGAGTCATTAGGGATCCAAGGAGCTCTTCAAGTGGAAGCTTGTTCAAGTCCTTAGCTTCTTGGATTGCCGTCACCTTGGCTTCCCATGACCTTGGTAGACAGCGAAGAATTTTTCTGACAAGATCACTGTTAGTATAGTTTTTGCCAAGGCTTTTTAGGCCATTGACAATGTCAGTAAACCTAGTGAACATGCTAGTGATTGTTTCATTAGAATCCATCTTAAATAGTTCATACTTATGAACTAATATATTTATTTTGGATTCTTTGACTTGATTCGTGCCCTCATGGGTCACTTCAAGTCTGTCCCAAATCTCTTTTGCAGAATTGCAAGTGGAGACTCTATTGAATTCATTCCTATTTAATGCACAGTAAAGCACATTCATTGCTTTGGAATTGAGTTGTGCCTTTCTCATATCATGCTCATCCCAATCCTTTTCTAATTTGGGTACAGTGACACCCTCTACATAGATGGATGGGATGTATGGTCCATTCACTATAATGGTCCACATCTCATAATCTTGGGCTTGGATAAATATTCTCATCCTAGCCTTCCAATATGAGTAATCGGATCCATTAAAGAATGGGGGTCTTTGGGTGGACTGACCCTCGATGTGGGAAGATCCAAATGGGGTTGTCATTTTGATCTTTGACTCTTAGGATAGAAGAGTTTAGGCTCTGATACCACTTGTTGCCCAGATAGACAACCCAAGAGGGGGGGTGAATTGGGTTTTAAAATAATTTAACTATTTAAAACCGTTTGTGGATGACTAATTAATGCTTTAGTGTGATGATTAATTAGTTTCTATGTGCTGTGAATGAAATGAGAGAAATAGAAAGAGACAACCAATCACAAACACAATGTTTTATAGTGGTTCGGAGCTAACCCTTGCTCCTACGTCCACTCCCCAAGTCTCACTTGGGAATTCACTATAACCCCCTTGGATTACAGCTGGTTGTTTTACAAGCTCACAACCAAACTTGTTGTTTTACGAGCTCACAACGAACTCGGTCGGTTTTTCCTGGCTCACCGACTAGAACCACCCCGATTGTTTTTTCGGGATCACAATCGAATCCTTACACGTTGGTTTTACACTCGGCTCACCAACCAACCTCTACACCCTTGATTCAATCCCCCGATTGAACCAAGCAAATACAAGTTATAAATAAAAAGGGACAAACAGAAACACAGAGCTTCTCAAAAGCAAATATACAGCAATATTAATAGAAGCAAAGTTAAGAGCCCTCAAACTCGTTTAAGTTGGAGAAGGAAAAGGGCTTCTTGAACTTTGGGTCTCCTCTTGAAATTCTGGACGACTTGAAAGCAGGAGGAGATCTCTTTCAATGTTGGGAAGCGGTGGTTGGAAGGAGTTAATGGCGCTCTTCCCTCTTTTCGTTGAAAACCCACTTGCAGAGAATGAATGCCTGATTTCTTTGAATGGAATAGTTGTTCTCTGCCTTGCTACAGTCCTCAGTGGCTATTTAAACCATCCCCCACGGAAACTAGCCGTTAGAGACCTTTTTCTGCCCGTTCTGCACACTCTGCACAACCTGACAATATGTCCGTTGGGGGTCGGAGTCGACTCGCGCGATCAGGAGTCGACTCGGCTGTAGCGGGAGTCGACTCATGCTTTTCTGGAGTCGACTCGGCAACTATTCCGGATTTGAATTAAAGTCGCCTCTTCGACTGGGAGTCGACTCGACTTGACCCGGAGTCGACTCGCCAACTTCTGGAGCTGACTTGGCATTTTCGGAGTCGGCTCATCCCATGAAATCCGTGGACCCAATTTTCAACTTAGCCCACTCAAGTCGACTCGACAATCCTGGGAGTCAACTCGGCGCTCAGAGCCCGAACTCCCGATCTTCTGTCTTTTGGCTCGTCCGGTCTTGGAGTCGACTCAAACTTCTCTGGAGTCGACTCGGCTCTCAGTATCCGAAACTTGGCCTTCTGTCTTTTTGATGTAGCGCTGCCTTGGAGTCGACTCGAGCTGTCTGGGAGTCGACTCGGCTCTCAGAGACAGTAAATCGGTCTTCTGTCTTTTTGGGGTCGCGCTGTCTCGGAGTCGACTCGTGTATTGCGGGAGTCGACTCGAATCTCAGAGTCCGAAAACTCCTCTCTGACTTTTTTCTTTGTGTACCACTGAGAGTCGACTCTTGCTTTCTTTGGAGTCGACCTGCCAACCATCGGAGTCGACTCGCGTTCCACAGGAGTCGACTCGAATCTCAGGGTCGAAATAACGCTCTCTGACTTTTCTGTCTGTAACTCCTTGGAGTCGACTCATACTACTCCGGAGTCGACTCGGTGAACATCGGAGTCGACTCGCGCACTTCAGGAGTCGACTCGTTGACAGGTTTTGAGTTGATGCTTTCTGTTTGTCTGTCTGTTCTCAGTTGGAGTCGACTCGTAATGGTCAGGAGTCGACTCGAGCCCGTGCCAGTGATCCTGATACGCTTGGAGTCGACTCGTAATACTCTGGAGTCGACTCGAGTCTCAGACTTTGGTTCAAACTGACTTCTTAACTTATCCAAAATATTATGAACCAAGTCTAGAACCACTTAGACAAGATTTTCACTGAAACACTCAATTGAATTCATTAGTAAACAAAATATATACTCAAATGCTTTGATCTCATCAAAATCAAATAGGGTTATGATCAATCACTCCACAAGTCCCACATTGGTTATTCGTCGAGGAGATCTTGAGTACTTATAAAGGATCAAGAAATCCAAATAATACCTTCTAGCTAGCCATTTTGGGTAAGGTCTTGGGTTGTGACGCATGCAGGCGTCTTTTTAGTCCCACATCGGTTATTCGCTGGGTAGACTTTGGATACTTATTTAGAATCAGAAAATCCAAAAAATATCTTATGGCTAGCTTTTTTCAGTGTGATCCTAGGTTGTGATAAATGGTATCAGAGCAGACCCGTCCCATAACCTATATGAACTAAGGGACACTGTAGCATAAATTCATTGGGTCTGTCCACGGATGGATCGTAATGCTTGTAATTAGATTTGAACTCTTAGCCTGACGAAAATATCAGGGCTACAACAAGAGGAGTATGTGAGAATACAAATGATTTTAAAGAGACAACCGACTTGCTCTATATTTTGAGATGATTCAACAACATCTAAAAATAATTTTTTGATTGAAACCAACATTTGAAAAAATAACATTTTTTCTTTGGAGAATGGATTATGAATTTATAGCGGAGGATACAAAGCAAAGTTGGTCAATTGTTATCATGCTTAATCTTTCATTGCCACAACTAATAAATGGAGCATGAATAATTAGACTTGCAACCATTGGTTACAAATTGTAACAGAGCTACATGGTTCATATTATAGAAAAAAAGAAAACCTCATCCATTGATGGACTAAGGCAAGATCAATGAATAATGTAAGTAACAAGGAGGGCCACGAACATCAGCACATAAGCAATCCCTTGATCAATTGCCTTGCCTGCACCAGAGAAGTTAAAAGTGTTACTCCAATGTTAAAGAAAATAAATATTCATGATGTTGGTCTTCATGTTTTTCTCTTAAGGGATGTTTGGTTGTAAGAAAAATTGCATGCAACGCTTGTTTTCCTTGAAAAGTTCTTTCTTAAAAAAAAAGCTTAAAAAGTTTGCTATCCTACTTCAATTTTTTTTTTCTTTTTAGCAAGTTTGCCCATTGAAGTCTCTGTTTGAGAAGTTTTCCTCATGTACTTTATAAAGATAATTCTGACCAATAGCGCTCTTTTTTTGGGGTAAATCAGAATAATTATACTATTTTAGTATAAATACATCTGTGAAAATTAAAAAAAATATATTCAAAAATTGAAAAAGATAAGCCAACTCTAAAATCTCGCATGATTAGATATATAAGAGGCCATGCAATTATCTGCACTAATTTTTTTACTCTTAAAAAAAATTCCAATGTTGTCCAATGCTGATGGCGGTCCTTTTGCTACTCTTAAAAAAATATTAGAATCAGTTCAACTCAATCCACCATTTACACATTTCAAGATTTTAAGCTAATATAGAATTGTATGTGAATAGAGAGTTCTTCAATGGAAATAAAGAGATATATGCGCACGCAGACACAAATAAATATGTTCGCTCACCGTCGATTATCCTGGCATTTGCTGCTGCTGAGGTTGCCATTAGAGAGAATGTGACAGAGAAATAGATCGCCAAGAGATTGTGTAGATATGTGGAGGTAGGGCCTATTCTATTCAGCAAAGTTTTGGAAAGAAGGGGAAAGCTAGTATTTGTCCTGGATGTGATTGGATGGATCGAGATGAGGTATTTATAGGCCATCAACCAAGCCCAAAAACCAGGTGTGAAGAAGTCTCGTGTGGCTACCCAAGGTGGATAGTTGGACGTATCGTCCAATATTGGCCTTTTCTTTCCTTGGAACAAGATTATTCTTAATTTTAGATTCATTGATCCATCCAAGTTGACCGGATACTCTAAGCCAAAAGTTTCTACTGATTCGCATCTTTTCCGTGGTGCGCATTGGACTTTGAACGTGCTTCATATGGTTCCAATTTTTTGCATGCACGATTCCACCACATTCGACGTTCGCGGCGGGTTATGCTTCCTATATGTCTTGGGTGAATTTGGCTCGTGACCAGAATTAGAATTGGAATAGTTATATTCCCTAGTGCATTTAGCTTATGACTAAAATTGGAATCGGATCGAAAAATCAATTAAATAGGAAGACGTTTATGACATTTGATTACTGGAATTAGGAGAGTTTTGAGATTGGGTTTTGGACATGATATTCTCAGTTCATACCATGCTCTTTGCCGCACTCCTTCTAAACAAACAAACTTGTGACACAGGGTTCATATATTTTTTGATTGGTAGTATGATAAGATATTTAATTGTCCATATTGAGTCAATTAAACTGCATACAAATTTTAAATACGGCGTCCTTGACCGGACATCACGTAAGGAAACCGGCATTGCATCTGCCAGAAGGACCGGTCCTTCAAATGATTTTCCTACCAGACAAAAAATCAGTCAAATAATTCTGTGGATGCATGATTAGCCGGGTCCAACCTAACAACAGCCATCACAATTATGGGCTGAAATCATGTGCCATTCACGACTTTGTCAAACAGAAACTATAAATCCATTAATTAAAGCATCATGCTTTTTTTTTTTTAATATGAAGGCATGAATGTAGGTTTTGCGGAATTAAATCTGTAGACGATCATGAAAAAACCAAAGCATGCAAGTATTAGTTATAACATTCTCTTTCAAAAGCTAATCAGCCTGCTTGGTATCTCCATAGAGCATAGGCATAGATTTTGAGTACTTATATTGGACTAAGAAACCCAAAAAATTTTTGTCGGCTAGCTTTTTTTGGGTGAGATCTTTAGTTGTTACAGTATGCACCCTATATAAAATGTTCGCATGATAAATCATTAAAAAAAAGTGAAAAATAACTAGGGGAAGGTACGTTTATAGGAGTGATAAGGTCGAGCGCATGTATGAAGAAAATTTAAGCACAAAAAAAGAGTTGAGGGTAAATTCAGAAGAGGAAAGAGAGCAAACTAAAAGTGGACGGTCTGAGTTTGTGAGGTACGCAGAGGATTAACCTTGCAATGAGGAAAATGAAATAAAAGATAAAAAGAAAGGAAATCGATCTCCAATACAGCCACCCAAGTTAATTTACCAACTTAATAAGCTCTCGTCTTCAATAGTTGTCATTAGAGTAAAGCTTTATTTTAAGGTATGGCCCTCGTCAATCACCTCCAATGAATCCATCCTAGGTGGATTAATGCAGCATTGGTTAATATGTACATGAATGAAAGATGATGCAATAATCACCTCATTTGTGCAAGGGTACAGCACCCAGATAGATTTTTCAAGAATTATCACATAAATTTCAGCCGCATGTGATTCAGGTGTCTATGCCAACTAGCATATGGAATTTGTATCCAAAATATTTGACAAAAAGTCTTCAACTGCGCTTAGGAGTAGAAATTTTCTATTTAGAGGGCATACGAAATAATCTACATGGGATTCAAATTGCATGCAGATTTGCACCTCCTTCTGATACCTGTATTTCACTCACGCGGTTAGAAAGATGGGAGCCTGCTGCAATTTTTTTTCCAATAAACAGATAAGGAGTTTCCAGATGCTAGCCTGCGGTAAAAAATTATCAGCACTATAACATAAAAAAGAGGCATATGAGGACCCGTGTGGGCATGTATTTAGTCTCATATTGATTATTTACCGAGGAGATTTTGGATACTTATATAGACGAAGGAACTCAAAACTTACTTTCTAGCTAGCCTTTTTGGGTGAAGTCCTGAATTATTACAAATGATATCAGAGCAAATTCGGCTCATAGCCTATGTGGACTAGGAGGATACTGCAGCACGAGTTCACGGAGGCAGAACACGGGCCGATCGTGGTGCTTGTAATTAGATTTAGATGAATTTGAACTCCTGACGAGGACATCAGAGCTTGGACGAGTGGAGTATGTGAGGATCCGTGCGGGCATGTGTTTAGTCCCACATCGGTTATTTGCTGAGGAGATCTTTAGTACTTATACAAGACTAAGGAACTTAAAAATTACCTTCTGTCTACCTTTTTTGGGTGAGGTGTAGCACCAAGACTAAATCTTGACGAAATCTATCCAGCCATAAAAGTTTTGCTAGGGTAAATTCTGCACAACCATTCATAAAGACGCACTTTGATGCTTTGGCTAAGTAAATGCTTGGTCTAGATTAGATGAATAAAGCTGATTTTATTTACATTTGGTCTCCTTCTACTTGCAAGCAGCACAAAAGCATCATGTACGTGCCCGTTAAATATTGTTTATTGCGACACGAATAAGCTTAATTTGCATATAGCGTAGCGGTAAATATTCTGCTCCGGTCCTAGTGTACACTCCCTTTGGCAGCATCTACTAATTCGGAACTTAATTTGAAAGCCATATTTCGACCCGGACGTTTTCGGGATGCCCCTAATAACCAACGAATGGCAAGTGCTTTTCCTTGTGTAGATCCTATTTCAATAGGAACTTGATGAGTCGATCCACCTACACGTCTTGCTTTTACTGCTATATCGGGAGTTACTCCATGTATTGCTTGACGTAAAACAGATAGTGGATTTGTTTCTGTCTTTTGTTCATTCAGGAGCATCAGTTCGATCTTATTATCTTTGAAATCAACGTCTACAACATATATATTTTTCTTTTCTTTTTTTTATACTTTTTGAGCAAAAGACATTCACAATATACTTGTCAATGAATCGTTTATTAGATATGCGAGGAATACAACAGTAAAAAACTTCTCCTATCATTCACAGGAGAAGAAAAAGTGCAACAGGCGCTGGAAAATATACAGTAGATCAGAATATCCTCCATGAGGCATGATGAGTATCAATGTACAAGATAGGTGACAACGAGGGCCACAAGCATGAGCACATAAGCTATACCTTGATCGATCGTCTTGCCTGCGTAAGAAGGGTGACAAAAGAAATAAGCCATTTAGCTAACCGCAAACACATGCAACGACAGAAAACTTCTGCCTCAAAAATGGCCAAATATATATACTCACCATCGATGCTCCTGGCTTCTGTAACAGACTTCGCCATCGTGCCCTGACACACTAATGGATGCAGGAGGACCGCAGCAAAGACGTAGGCCAGAATCAGGGTCCGGGGCTTGATGGAGCTCGCCATCTCAATGGAAGAAGATACGGTGAGTGCTCAAAAACAGCCGAACAATGTGACGACTGAGGAAGGAGGTGTGGTTAATTGTTAGAGGTGAGGTTGATGGGGAGGCCAACGTATGGGCATGGATATATATAGGCGCGATGATCAAACACCGTTATCATGGACATGTCGTATCTGACATCATCACTTCCACCCGTTAACGCAACCTGTAGAGGGAGATAAGATAAGTAACTATTAAAAATAGTTGACGGCCCACCGGTTTTGACTGTTTTATTCGTATTCCGTAGACTTTATCTTATTGTCCGAGCCCATGCCGTCCAACGTACAGCATACGACTCGGTGTATAAACATGAACGCGTTTCTTGTCGACTCTCTCCACCTACAAACAAATAAGATTAAATGAATAAAAGAAAAAACGAGAGAGCTGAGTTTAGCATGATGGAGTTTTGGATCACCACAAGAAGGGGTTCGGGTTGCATCATTTCCGCCGATGAACAATTGCTTTTCTTCCACGATGTAGGCTATTGGATTATATTCTGCACAGATTTCAAAGCAACCAATTTTTTTTTTGGCAACTGCATAGATCTCAAAGTAGATATTGTGCGATCTAATTGTGAATTTGTGTGGAGGAAGCTAAATCCTTCTTTGGTACGAAACACACAAACCCTGTCCAACAGGAAGAGCTTGACCAACTCGAGCCAAAAAGAACATGAACTTTCAAATAGAGAAGGGGGAAATGTAAACGATGTGGCATGTTAAAATAATTTTTGAAGACCATGCAGCAAAGTTGGTCCATGCAAGGAAAAATGGGACAACTAAACATGGACTCGAGTAGACTTTTTCTAATCACATAGACTTTTTCTAGTATTCTTACAACATTGTATTATGAAGAGTGGTAGGTGTGGGGATGCAAACGTGTGGCAGAAGTAGGTTGGGTGTGCGTTGTTCAGGCTAAAAAGATTTTATTATTTATTTTTCAAGTGTGTTTTTTTTTTTCAGACTAAAAACGCTAGTGGATCACCCACCGTATAGATCTCAAAGTGCTCAGAACTCAACTATTCATCTGCATGCACAGATCAAGCAACTAATGGATGATCCAATGATGAATTTGCATAAAGGAAGATTAACCCTTCTTTCACACAAAACATAAACCCGATTTGGACCAATTTATCGTGTTGGGCCATCCGCCATCCATCGAGCGTCATGCTAGCATCAATTAGTGGGAAATGAAATGAAACTTGATGGGTTCTCTATGTTTAAGGTAGTCTCTAATGGTGTAACTTGAAGGGATTCCTCCCACGTTTGTATTCAAAATAGTTTCTCTCCTTATCAAAGTACAACATTGTATAGCAAATTGAAAATTGTATGAAAATCTAGCATTTTAGAAGAAATTCTCATTATTATTATTGAGGAGTAAGACTATACTAAAAAAAAAGAAAGAAATCTCACTAGGAAAAAATAAAGAAGAAATCCTTTTTGAGAGTCGAGAAGGTAAATACCAATTTCTCTATTACAAGGACCGATGTTTAAGCCAAGCAGGCCTAGATCCCGAAGCCGTGCTCTTGTTCCCTCCCCATATTTGGGGATTGGTCGATGCAAATGGGCCGGCTCATGGGCCAAGTCTTGCATTGCTCGGTTAGGTTTTTGGGCCCGTGAGCAGGGGCATAGCTTTAAAAAAAAAAAAAAAAAAAACCGCCACTCGCAGATCTCCGTATCATGAGTCGCCGCTTCCCGCTATTTGTTCCCACTAGATTCCACCTTCACACCTCTTCAAACTCGAATTTCTCCTCTTCTCCTCGTCTCCTTCCCAAAGAGCCAAGAATCGCTAAACCCCGACTCCCAATTCCGATTCCACTAGAGAAACTGTTAGCAGAGCACAGAAGATCTCGCGGCCAATCCCCCAACCTCGTTGCCCCGGAAATCTCATCTCAAGAATCCAATCGGGAGCTCGATTCCGCTTACGACGACGTCGTGTGCCGTTACAAGGGTTCTCGTAACCCTCACGATGCCGCAAGCCTCCACCTTGAGCTAATCAAGAAAGGGTTTGTAGGGGATTTGTTTTTGTCCAACAATCTGATCAACCTCTATGCTAAAGCAGGCAATCTGGCGTCCGCTCATCAGATATTCGATGATATGCGGGAAAAGAATGCGGTTTCTTGGACTTGCTTAATTGCTGGGCACACGCAGCATGGGCTTCCCGATGAGGCTTGCTGTATATTTTGGTCAATGATTTCAAATGGTTTTGAGCCCACTCAGTTCACCTTTGGAAGTGTTCTCCGAGCATGCCAGGATTGTGGTCCCGATCGCCTAAGTCTTGGAATCCAGATCCATGGGCTGGTTTCTAAAACCCAGTGCTCATTGGATATTGTGGTGTGCAATGCGCTGATATCCATGTATGGAAGTTGCTGTTTGAATTCTGCATTCTATGCTCAGCAAGTGTTTGATAGTGTACCAATCAAGAATTCCATAACTTGGAACTGCATCATTTCCGTGCACTCTCAAAAAGGGGATGCGATGGCTGCCTTTAAGCTCTTTTCAGATATGCAAATGGGAAGTTCTGGGTTTGATTCGAAACCGAATGAGTATACCTATGGCAGCTTGATATCTGTGACGTACTCTTCCTCATGTGGTGTGTGCCTTCTTGACCAAATGCTTGCAAGGGTGTCCAAGTCCGGGTGTTTGAGCAATCTCTATGTGGGTAGTGCTCTGGTTAGTGCATTTGCTAGATTTGGGTTGCTTGATAGAGCTAAAAAGATCTTCTTGCAAATGGATGAGAGGAATGCTGTATCTCTGAGTGGCTTGATGGTGGGACTCGTAAAGCAGAATCTTGGAGAAGAAGCAGTGGATGTTTTCAGAGAAACAAGGGATTTAGTTGTCATAGATCATGACTCTTTTGTGGTCCTGACGAGTGCACTTGCTGAGTTTCAAGTACCGGAAGAAGGGAGAAGAAAGGGGAGGGAGGTCCATGGACTTGTGATTAGATCTGGACTTATAGATTCTAAGGTTGCGATTGGGAATGGCTTACTTAACATGTATGCAAAATGTGGTGCCATTGATGAAGCTTGTAGAGTCTTCAAGCTCATGAGAATGAAAGATCGGGTCTCATGGAGTACGATGATCTCCGGTCTTGATCAGAATGGTTATTTTGAAGAGGCTCTGATGAGCTTCCAAATGATGCTATGTAATGGTATCATGCCATCGAATTATGCAATAATCAGTACTTTGAGTTCATGTGCAAGCTTGCGACTTTTTAGTGCAGGTGCGCAACTCCATTGTGATAGCATCAAACTTGGACTTGATTCGGATGTTTCTGTTTCAAATTCGCTTCTCGCCATGTATGGAGAATGCGGTTCTTTGACTGAGTGCTGGAGAGTTTTTAATTCTATGCCTGGCTATGATCAGATTTCATGGAATTCCATGATTGGGGCATTAGCCAGTTCTGAGGCATCTCTGCAGGAATCTATAGGGGTTTTCTTAGATATGATGCGAAATGGGTGGAAACCAAACAGAGTGACATTCGTGAATATTTTTGCTGTTTTATCTCCACTTTCTGTTCCTGAGTTAGGTAGGCAAGTTCATGCTCTAGTCCTGAAACATGGGATGTCAGAGGACAGCGCTGTGGAAAATGCCCTTCTATCTTGTTATGCTAAGTCTGGAGAGATCGATAACTGTGAGCGCCTCTTTTTTAAAATGTCTGATAGGAGGGATGATGTATCATGGAATTCTATGGTTGCAGGATATGTTCAAAATGGACTTCTGCAAAAGGCCATGGATTTTGTTTGGTTCATGATTCATAGTGGCCAGCAGATGGACTGCTTCACGCTGGCAACAGTTCTGAGTGCATGTGCCTCTGTAGCAGCATTAGAGCGCGGGTTGGAAATTCATGCCTTTGGAATTAGGTGTTATTTGGTATCTGATGTCGTAGTGGAGAGTGCACTTGTTGATATGTATTCCAAGTGTGGAAGAATAGACTATGCCTCGAGGGTCTTCAGGTTCATGAGTTTGAGAAATGAATTTTCTTGGAATTCAATGATTTCAGCTTATGCCCGACATGGGCTTGGTGAGAATGCTCTGGAGGTCTTTGAAGAAATGCAATGCGGGAATCAACGACCAGATCATGTCACCTATGTTGGGGTTTTATCTGCCTGTAGTCATGCTGGGTTAGTGGAGGAAGGTTTAAACTACTTCGAATCTATGAGTGACTATGGTTTAGTACCACGGATGGAGCACTATTCTTGTACGATCGATCTTTTGGGCCGAGCAGGTAAGCTTGATAAGGTGGAAGGGTTCATCAAAAAAATGCCAATGAGGCCTAGCGTGCTCATATGGAGGACAGTTTTAGTTGCTTGTCGTCGATCAAAAGATGATACAAAGACAGAGTTAGCAAAACTAGCATCAAAAATGCTTGTGGAATTAGAACCTCAAAATCCAGTTAATTATGTACTTACTTCGAATTTCTATGCCTCCAAAGGAAGATGGGAAGATGTAACAAGAACACGAGCTGCGATGCGAAGAACAACTGTAAAGAAAGAAGCTGGTTGCAGCTGGGTCACCTTAAGGGATGGAGTTCATGTTTTTGTAGCTGGAGACAGATCACACCCAAACACGGAAGAGATCTATGCCAAACTATGTGTTCTGAATCAAAAGATGAGAGATGCAGGTTATGTTCCTCAGACAGAGTTTGCTTTATATGACCTTGACATGGAGAACAAAGAAGAGTTGTTAAGCTATCATAGTGAGAAACTTGCTGTGGCATTTGTTCTTACCCGCTCTTCAGGAGCACCTATACGTATCATGAAGAACCTTCGGGTTTGTGGGGATTGCCATTCAGCATTTAGATATATTTCTAAGATTGTTGGACGACAGATAGTTCTACGTGATTCTAATAGATTCCATCATTTTGAGGATGGGAAATGTTCATGTGGGGATTACTGGTGACGGGGCCTACTATTTTCTTAAGTACAAGCTCCTAGGAATTCTTTTGCCGGGTCTTCCAAATAGATTTAAAAAGTAATGCGGATACACAGATTGAAAAACTGAGTTTTGAGGGTGCATTAAGCTGTTTGAGGAAATATTAAGCAGGTGCATCTGATTGGCGCAAGACCAAGAAAGAGAGTCTGTCTGGAATCAAAGAGTTGAATGTTAAGCAGCAGAAGATGGCTGATGGAAAATATTGCCAGTTAAGTACCCCATTAATATCCAATTAATTTTACCATGTTTTAAATATGGAACCGTCCTGTATAACATTGGCGATAGGTGAAATAATAAAAATTTGAAAATATCTTCTATATTCTTAAAAAAGACAGATTTCTTCAACAGGATTACAAAGACAGTGGTCAAGACAGCGAAACATGCTTAAAATAGAGGATGCAAACAGATAAATGCACAGCTGGAGATGCCAAATGCCAGCCTTCGTGCATGGATCAAATACCTTCAGTTCAGATAACATATTCAATTGAATGATTCTGGTAAACTTTCTGAATAATATGCATGTCATGTGATGGTTTATTATCCTGAGCTCAGGCTCATTTCAGCTGTGAAACAAATCATTTTATGCAGTAAGCAACAAATGATAATATGTGGCATTAATGTGGATGACCTCATGCAGAATTAACTCCGCCGAAAAGGTAGCAACCTGCAGTTATTCTAACTTCCTAGTTATAGGAGCAATGGTTGCAAGGTATAAATGATTTATATGTGAAATTTCTTCTCTTTGTGCTGTTGGGACAGTGCACGATTTTGCTGTTACGTTGCTAACAAATTACACACAGTTCATATGTCAGTCAACAGCAGGAGATCCTTTTCGTCAGTTTTGGAACTATACACTTGGATTGGAACTTCATCATTCTCTACTCAAGTTATGTAGTCAAATCTGCTATACCCACAGTATCTCCTTTCCCTGTACTTGGCCTAATCAATTTTCTGACTGGCATCTGCTGGGTGTTATTTTTCGGCCGAAATATGTATAAATTTTTCATGCTTGTGACAACAATGATGCCAACAACCAAGTTCTTCTCCATCAAGGTTAGCTCATTTGGGGAGCAACACTTGGAACAAACATGTTTTCATATATCTGTACTTAATTCAGATTGGATTAATTTTTCTTATGATTTGCTTTCTTGATTTCTGATATGTGGAAACAAGTTTGCTGGCACATTTTTATCCTTTATTGATTACGAATATTCGTCATCATCAGATGGTTGGAATTTTCTTTTTCAAACCGACTTACATCACAGCAGCTAGTTGTGCTAAAAGCCTGACATCTTAAGGTAGGACACGTGATCGACTATGTCTAGTATAACACATCACTGTGAGGGAGCTCATGCCTCTAGTTTCTTCACTGATATAGCTATTCACTTCTAACTGATTTATAGGCTATGAACAATGAAACAATGTGCACTTCAAACATCCAAAGTCACAATTACACTTCCCCCTTTCTTTTCAGCCTGTTTTTTAATATTGTAGCACCACATCATGCTTTTGATATTGTCAATTAGGGTTTCTTGTTTTTCATGTATCTTGTACTTGTATCCTTTTTCATGTTTAAGTCTGCATACAAGTTACGTATGCATGACTTCCATCTGTCGAATATCTTCTTTGGTTCCATATTCTGAAAGGTTACATTTCATATACTTGCAATTCTTTTCTCTCTTAAATTACTAATAACTGGATCGAGGACCAAGATTGGCAATTATGAAAATGTTTTATTGAGCTAAACTTTAGGAGAAAGAATAGCATCAGAGATCTAATAACGATCCAAAGTAAAACAGAAGACCTTTTACAGAGATAAATCAGATATAATTGGTAGATTACTTTGAGGCAGTTGTTAGAAATATAAAGGGTCATACTTTTATTTAGCATATAATAACAGTTATTCTTGAACGGGTTCACATAGGCAGCAGAGAACGTGTTTCACAGTGAGATGGACCCTGCATCTTCCATGATCCTGGATTCTCTCTGTTATATAGCAAGTTAAGAGAGTTGCTTAATTATGATCTTTGTAAGGCTAATAACATGGGAGGCCCATCTTTTTATCCTATAGCCGATGACTGAGCTGCTTCAATCATTCAAATTGAACAGAGTCCCTGATCTTGCGCAAAAATTATTCTTCTTAGCGGTAACTAGAATTGTAGCGAAACTAACCTTTATTTCTCAGTAATACTTAAGTTCACTGAAGCTGTAAATGGAATTGAAAAGTTGAATTATGTAGGGAGTTTTCACTTGTTGATCATCTAAACAAACGAGTGTTGCACAGTTTTATTTGGTGGCAGAGATGCCCATATACTGATATGTGATTTGAGCCGATTCATGCGAAAATGCATCAGGTTAAATGAAATTATGATGCAGCATTCCTTCCCACATGAAAATGTTTATTGCTTTAGTAGTACTTACAGCATTACTTTTTTGTTCCCATATAGGTGAACTGAAAGAGTAGATGCCCTACAAGCCAATCGCAATATGTATTGCGAAAGGTTTTTTCTTTTGATTTGTCCAAATCATGTACATGACATTTAAATATGAATAAAGGCGTTATGTTTTATCATATGCTGTTGATTATATTTATGATAAACTCCTTAGTTTAGGGCAATGGTTTTAAGACTATGATGAGATCATACTAGTGAGACTTAAAATCCTAAAATCCTAATCTTAAATATTCCCAGTCATTGGTACATTGAGTCGGGGATCAATGATTACCGGAAAGACTGGCATGTCTTATGTATGCTCGATGCAGAGGATGATTGATCTCACAATCATTTGTGTGGAGACACTAATACAAAGATGTGGGTGCTCATTAGAGGAATGAGTTCACTGAATTGACCTACAAAGAGAAATCTTATGAAGTCTTACTTACATGTCAAAAGATGATTCTCTTAGTGGGAGTTGTGCAACTGATCCTATGACCTGAGATCACCATGGTATCTTGTGCACATGAACCCATATTTTGGTTTACACTCATTCATGACAATAAGTTATGTACGAGGTCTTCTGGATATGGTGAATTGTGTACGAAGATTATGAGTAGGTCAACAAGGAATTAATCACTTCTAGTAAGAGAAGATAGCATCCTATTTATTCTAATCATATGATAATTCAGGAAACCTTTGATCAAAGTAGAATGAAAATTAGAAAGAGTTTCTAATGTTTCATTATTTGAATTATCATTAAAAGATTGAGAAAAATATGAATATGAAATTGAGTTTGACATATATTCATACTCATATGCATATTTGGGATGCAGTTTGATTAAAGGATTGAATTGCATGGTAACTTGCCACTGAAGGGTATTTTTGGTATTTCCACCAAATTCCATATTTTCCGGGTAGACATGACACGTTGCTAGACGTCAATCTTGTTTTATAGGTTTGATCAAATTAAAGAGTTAATTCGATCACCAATTAGAAAGGATTCTAATTGTTAAGTTCGGGTTCGCGCAGTTTGGACTTAAATCGATTAGAAGAGTTCTAATCAAGTTGGGTCAACTCGCACTCACACCTATTGCTGGCTAAGTATGGAACCCAATGGGTCACACACAAGAAAACTTATCAAGGGTCTAATTGGATTAGATCATGTTTGCTAGATAAACATCCTAGCAGGTGTTGCAAACCTTAGCTCCTAATTCGAATTGGATTCGAATCTGATTCGAATTGGATTCGAATCGGATTCTTAATTGATCTAATTTGATTAGATCATATTCTAATATGGGTTAGCCAAGAGTTGGCACCTAATTGGCTTGGTTTGAGTCTAATTGGATTAGATTTAATAAATCATTCAATCTAGACCGTTAGATCTTGATCTACCGTTGGATGAAGACATAATGGAGAGTTGGTTTAACCCAATTGGATTGGGTTAGAGGATGGCTACCATAATTGACCATTGGATCTTAATCCCACCATTGGATGAAGACATAATGGGTCAAGTGAATGGCGCCTTGCATTGGAGCCCTTGGATCATCATCATGAAAGATCAAGAGGTGAGGCGTGAGGGACATGTGATTAGCATGTGATGTTGACTTGGTCAAAATATGGCACCACATGAAAGGACATATCATTTGATACACCTCTTCACTTGATCTGCACCTCCTCTTATTTGATATGGCCCTTAGATGATGTCCTTTCATGAAAGGATGTGTGGATGGGATGCATCCCTTGGAGATGCATCCCTACACCTATTATAAATAGGCTAGCACTCCATGGGTTTCATCATTCCAATTCCACCCCACTCCTCTCTTCTTTCTTTCTTACATTAGTTTCTTTCTTTCTAGCATTGCTTCTAGTGTGTCCTAAGCCAAGACAAGGTGGTCTTCTTTAGGACAAAAGGATTAGAAGTGATTTTAGAAGGCTAAAGAAAAATAAAAAGGAAGGAAAGCAAGCCATTAGAGTTCTTTAGAAGAATTCTGCATTAAGGATCAAAAGTCTTTGGAGCTAAAGTCTTGATCAAGTTTTCGTGTGGATCACCATTGGAGGGCGGACACTTGGACGCCTCGTGGAGATTGTACACTTTGGATTAGCGTTTGAGGTATTCTACTAATTCTGCATTTATTTTATATCATTTGATTGTAATCATTAAGGTGATCTAGGCTTAAAAGGGTTTCATGCATAGGGACTTTATTAAGAAATTTTTAAAATCCCTAGCTTCCGCTGCGCATTATAACATGCTAAAACCCTTCAAGTGGTATCAGAGCCATCCTTAATTGGTTCAATCAAATAATTATGTATGATGTATGATTATTAATTTACTATGAGATAGTAATGTCATATGCTTAGAGAAATGCTGAAATGTATGATTAATATATGATATGTTATGTAATAAAATATCATGATATGAAATTTTTCATATGAAAATATGTTGAAGCATGTTAATTAATTGCTTATGATTTATACATGCTATGAGATAGCCATGATGCATAATAGTTTATTTTAGACATGTTAAATGTATGTTACAATTAAAGAATGTGCTAGAGACTAGTAAGCCCTCAATAAAAATTATATTAAGTCATAGTGTTGAAAAACTTTGAGCTAACCCATTTTAGAACAATTAATCTAATTGGTGTCTAAGGAAAGCACTAAAGGTGGTTACTTAATTAGGACCTTACTCTCTGAGTAAGGGGAGCCTCCCACCTGCTTACCTGGCCAATTGTTTGATTGCCTATTATGGATAAGCTTAATATTGATATAACACTATTGATAGCCTTCCTTCATGCCTCGATATTATTATGTCAAGATCCATGCTAGTTTGTTGTGCTAACACAAGACTTGCAATGGGGACTGATGTTATACTGTCTTGGTGCATTAAGATGCTTATGGCATATTTTAATATATTGCCTTGTTGTGCAACCACAAGGGCAATATTATTCGAATATGACTATATGGAAATGAAGGGTTTGACTTAACTAAAATATTATTGTTTGTTGTGCTAACACAAGGCAATAAGTATTTTAAGAGGACAAGATAAAGTTGAGAATTGCATGAGATGCAATTGGAAAGAGTTTCCTACCTTTGAACTCATAAGAGTTTGTTGTGTAAACACAAGGCTTTTTATGATGAATTAGGATCTCAACCCTACTAAGAAAAATTATATTTTCACGTTTATCATAGGAGAGGGCTATGATATTCGATAAAAATAGTAGGAGACAAATTAGATTAAAGTCCTTATCTAGTTGCAAACATGTCATCATGATTGGTCTGCTTATATTAGTTTTGTTTTGCATATGTAGAATTATTAAATGGTTTCTTCACTTTCACTAAGAGGCATCTTAGATGCCAACAAGTTGACCGGACCAAACTATGTGGACTGGTTGAGGAATTTAAAGATAGTACTCACTCAGGAGAAAATTTCCTATATACTTGAAACCCCTGATCTTGGAGATCTAGGGGATGATGCTACAGAAGAGGAGGTTGCCACACATAAGATGTGGAAAAATGACAGTGTGACTGTCAAATGTATCATACTTGCCTCTATGAACAATGAATTACAGAGGCAACATGAAGGCATGGATACTCAATCCATACTTCTCAATTTAAAAGAGTTGTATGGAGAACAAAGCAGGACTGCTAGGTATGAGATATCTAAGCAGTTGTTCCGTGCTAGAATGAATGAAGGAACTCCAGTGCAAAACCATGTTCTTATGGTTATAGACTTGATCACCAGATTAAGTCAATTAGGTTTTGCTATGGATAGTGAGCTCAGTCAGGATTTGATCCTGCAATCACTGCCTGATTCATTCTCTCAGTTTGTTGTGAACTTTCACATGAACAAGCTGAACACCTCCCTGCCCGAGCTGTTAAATATGCTCAAAACAGCTGAAGGGCATATTAAGAAGGATAAAGGTCCACTCCTTCTTATAAATAGCACCTCTATGAGGAAATCGGGAAATAAGGGTTCTAAGAAACGATTGAACCCCAAGAGTAGCATCAAAAAGAAAAAAGGAAAGAAAAACTCCGGATCAAGTACCTGTTTTCATTGCGGCAAAGCTGGCCACTGGAAAAGGAATTGCAAGAGTTTTCTTGCAAGTATGAAGACCGATGCAAGAGTTGCATCAAAAGGTATGTTTATGTTACATGCCAACTTGTCATTAAGTTCTTCAAATTCAAATTCATGGGTATTGGATACCGGCTGTGGTTTTCACATTTGCAAATCTTTGCATGGACTACAGAAAATTAAAATTTTGAAGAAAGGTGACTTCGAGCTGTATGGCGCTGGAGGAGAGTCCATCCAGGCTGAAGCTGTTGGAACCTACAACTTGGAATTGCCTTCGGGAAAGCTCCTACAATTAGAAGATTGTTATTATATGCCCAAAATTATTAGAAATGTAATTTCCATTCCTTTGTTGTTAAAGAAAGGTTTTGAAATTAATGGAAAGGGCAATGGTTGCTCTATTTATTTTTCTAATAAGCATCTTTGCAATGGCATTATGGAAAATGGTCTTCTAGTTTTATTAATTAATGACAATGTCTTTCATATTAATAAAAGCAATAAAAGAAAGAGAGAGGAAGTGAATAATACCCTCCTTTGGCATTGCCGACTTGGTCACATAAGTGAATCAAGAATTAACAAGTTATACAAAGAAGAGTTCTTTGATCCTTATGATTATGAATCATTAGGAACTTGTGAATCTTGTCTTATGGGAAAAATGACCAAGTCTCCATTCACTGGACATGGAGAAAGGGCAAGTGAGTTATTAGGACTTATACATACAGATGTATGTGGTCCTATGACAACTCCAGCTAGAGGTGGATACTCTTACTTCATCACATTCACTGATGATTTATCAAGGTTCGGATTTGTGTATCTTATGAAACATAAATACGAAGCCTTTGATAAGTTTAAAGAGTATCAAAGTATGGTTGAAAAACAAACCGGAAAGTGTATTAAAATCCTTCGATCTGATCGAGGAGGTGAATACCTTTCTAGTGAATTTTTAAATCATCTTAAAGAAAAGGGCATTCTCTCTGAATGGACACCTCCGTATACGCCACAACTAAATGGTGTAGCTGAACGGAGGAATCGTACTCTATTAGATATGGTAAGATCCATGATGTGCTTTACAGATCTTCCTATTTCCTTCTGGGGTTATGCCTTAGAAACTGCTACATATGTGCTAAACAGGATACCTTCAAAATCTGTATCTAGTACTCCATATGAGATATGGAGAGGTAGAAAGCCCAATCTTAAATATTTTAAAATATGGGGCTGCCAAGCATATGTCAAAAGAAATTTTGGACATAAGCTAAGTGCTAGATCAGATAAATGTACATTTATAGGTTATTCCAAAGAAAGTATTGGATATCTCTTCTATCACCCTACTGAACAAAAGGTATTTGTTAGTAGGCATGCCACTTTCTTAGAAAAAGAGTTTATCTTAGAAAAGGGCAGTGAAAGAAGAATTGAACTTAATGAAGTTCAAGACCTACAAATAGAAACACAAGAAATTCTTCAACCAAATGTACCCATTGATGAAGTACAACCACAACACACATCTCCTCTCCAAAGGTCAGATAGAGTGCGAAATGCACCTAAGAGGTATGGGTTTATCATTGAGAATGATGAAGCCCACATCATCGAAAATGATGATCCTCTGACCTATTCGGAAGCTATCATGAGTAATAACTCTAACAAATGGTTAGAAGCTATGAAATCCGAAATAGACTCTATGTATACCAACCAAGTATGGACTTTGGTTGATGCACCAGAAGGTGTTAACCCTATAGGTTGCAAATGGGTCTATAAGAAGAAGATTGGAGCAGATGGCCAAGTAGAAACCTACAAGGCTAGATTGGTGGCAAAAGGTTTCAGGCAAAAGCAAGGAATTGACTATGATGAAACTTTTTCACCAGTTGCCATGCTTAAATCTATTCGGATTTTGCTTGCAATAGCTGCATACTATGATTATGAAATTTGGCAGATGGATGTCAAAACCGCCTTCCTTAATGGTTATCTTGAGGAAGAGGTTTACATGACACAGCCAGAAGGATTTGTCTCAAGTGGGAGAGCAAATCAAGTATGCAAGCTTAAGAGATCCATTTATGGATTAAAGCAAGCATCGAGGAGTTGGAACATCCGTTTTGATACAACAGTCAAAGAGTTTGGTTTTATCAAAAATGTGGATGAACCATGTGTGTACAAGAAGACTAGTGGGAGTGCTGTTGTCTTCTTAATATTGTATGTAGATGACATACTAATCATTGGAAATGATATTCCAATGTTACAATCGGTCAAGACTTGGCTATCAAAAAGCTTTTCCATGAAAGACTTGGGAGAAGCATCCTATATACTTGGTATAAAGATCTATAGGGATAGATCTAAAAGGATGCTAGGCTTGTCCCAGTCTAAGTACATAGATCGTGTGCTAAAAAGATTCAGCATGGAAGGAAGTAAAAGAGGTTACTTACCTATGAGTCATGGCATACGTCTCTCTAAGAAGATGTCTCCTAAGACATCTGAAGAGAGGAATAGAATGAATTCTATTCCCTATGCTTCGGCAGTAGGATCAATTATGTATGCTATGCTATGTACTAGGCCTGATGTTGCTTATGCCTTAGGCATAACAAGCAGATTCCAGGCTGATCCAGGAGAAAATCATTGGATAGCTGTGAAAAATATTCTTAAGTACTTAAGAAGGACTAAAGATATTTTTCTAGTTTATGGAGGATCTGAGTTGAAACTAGAAGGATTTTCTGATTCTAGTTTTCAATCAGATCCAGATGATAGCAAGTCCACTTCAGGGTATGTCTTTACCCTAAATGGTGGTGCAGTGAGCTGGAAGAGTTCCAAGCAGCAAACTGTAGCTGACTCAACTACTGAGGCAGAATACATCGCTGTAAGTGAAGCCGCTAAGGAAGCTGTCTGGATGAAGAAGTTCATCGCTGAGTTGGGAGTAGTTCCTGAGATTGCTGGACCAGTTTCAGTTTATTGTGACAACACTGGAGCTGTTGCTCAAGCAAAGGAACCAAGATCTCATCACAAATCCAAGCACATTCTAAGACGCTTCCACCTCGTTCGAGAGATCGTCGAGAGACAAGACATAGTCATTGAACGAGTAGACACAAAGAACAACTTAGCAGACCCGTTCACTAAAGCTCTACCACAACAGCAGTTCGATCGCCACCTCGATTGTATGGGGATAAAATATAAGAGCGATTGGCTTTAGTGCAAGTGGGAGATTGAAAGAGTAGATGCCCTACAAGCCAATCGCAATATGTATTGCGAAAGGTTTTTTCTTTTGATTTGTCCAAATCATGTACATGACATTTAAATATGAATAAAGGCGTTATGTTTTATCATATGCTGTTGATTATATTTATGATAAACTCCTTAGTTTAGGGCAATGGTTTTAAGACTATGATGAGATCATACTAGTGAGACTTAAAATCCTAAAATCCTAATCTTAAATATTCCCAGTCATTGGTACATTGAGTCGGGGATCAATGATTACCGGAAAGACTGGCATGTCTTATGTATGCTCGATGCAGAGGATGATTGATCTCACAATCATTTGTGTGGAGACACTAATACAAAGATGTGGGTGCTCATTAGAGGAATGAGTTCACTGAATTGACCTACAAAGAGAAATCTTATGAAGTCTTACTTACATGTCAAAAGATGATTCTCTTAGTGGGAGTTGTGCAACTGATCCTATGACCTGAGATCACCATGGTATCTTGTGCACATGAACCCATATTTTGGTTTACACTCATTCATGACAATAAGTTATGTACGAGGTCTTCTGGATATGGTGAATTGTGTACGAAGATTATGAGTAGGTCAACAAGGAATTAATCACTTCTAGTAAGAGAAGATAGCATCCTATTTATTCTAATCATATGATAATTCAGGAAACCTTTGATCAAAGTAGAATGAAAATTAGAAAGAGTTTCTAATGTTTCATTATTTGAATTATCATTAAAAGATTGAGAAAAATATGAATATGAAATTGAGTTTGACATATATTCATACTCATATGCATATTTGGGATGCAGTTTGATTAAAGGATTGAATTGCATGGTAACTTGCCACTGAAGGGTATTTTTGGTATTTCCACCAAATTCCATATTTTCCGGGTAGACATGACACGTTGCTAGACGTCAATCTTGTTTTATAGGTTTGATCAAATTAAAGAGTTAATTCGATCACCAATTAGAAAGGATTCTAATTGTTAAGTTCGGGTTCGCGCAGTTTGGACTTAAATCGATTAGAAGAGTTCTAATCAAGTTGGGTCAACTCGCACTCACACCTATTGCTGGCTAAGTATGGAACCCAATGGGTCACACACAAGAAAACTTATCAAGGGTCTAATTGGATTAGATCATGTTTGCTAGATAAACATCCTAGCAGGTGTTGCAAACCTTAGCTCCTAATTCGAATTGGATTCGAATCTGATTCGAATTGGATTCGAATCGGATTCTTAATTGATCTAATTTGATTAGATCATATTCTAATATGGGTTAGCCAAGAGTTGGCACCTAATTGGCTTGGTTTGAGTCTAATTGGATTAGATTTAATAAATCATTCAATCTAGACCGTTAGATCTTGATCTACCGTTGGATGAAGACATAATGGAGAGTTGGTTTAACCCAATTGGATTGGGTTAGAGGATGGCTACCATAATTGACCATTGGATCTTAATCCCACCATTGGATGAAGACATAATGGGTCAAGTGAATGGCGCCTTGCATTGGAGCCCTTGGATCATCATCATGAAAGATCAAGAGGTGAGGCGTGAGGGACATGTGATTAGCATGTGATGTTGACTTGGTCAAAATATGGCACCACATGAAAGGACATATCATTTGATACACCTCTTCACTTGATCTGCACCTCCTCTTATTTGATATGGCCCTTAGATGATGTCCTTTCATGAAAGGATGTGTGGATGGGATGCATCCCTTGGAGATGCATCCCTACACCTATTATAAATAGGCTAGCACTCCATGGGTTTCATCATTCCAATTCCACCCCACTCCTCTCTTCTTTCTTTCTTACATTAGTTTCTTTCTTTCTAGCATTGCTTCTAGTGTGTCCTAAGCCAAGACAAGGTGGTCTTCTTTAGGACAAAAGGATTAGAAGTGATTTTAGAAGGCTAAAGAAAAATAAAAAGGAAGGAAAGCAAGCCATTAGAGTTCTTTAGAAGAATTCTGCATTAAGGATCAAAAGTCTTTGGAGCTAAAGTCTTGATCAAGTTTTCGTGTGGATCACCATTGGAGGGCGGACACTTGGACGCCTCGTGGAGATTGTACACTTTGGATTAGCGTTTGAGGTATTCTACTAATTCTGCATTTATTTTATATCATTTGATTGTAATCATTAAGGTGATCTAGGCTTAAAAGGGTTTCATGCATAGGGACTTTATTAAGAAATTTTTAAAATCCCTAGCTTCCGCTGCGCATTATAACATGCTAAAACCCTTCATGAACCCCATTTATTATATCCATGTTCATTTCTGAAACCTGAGGCTAGTTAGATGGAACGTTCTGCAACAATCCTTGAATCCAACACAAGAAGTTCTATCACTTTAATAGAGTTTGTACCATCACTTTTGGTTGCTATATAGATGAACCCCCTTTAAAATCTCTACTTCGGTTCTAAAATCTAATAAAAATGAAGAGTTAACAAATTTGTTGAAATTGAAGGAACGTGGATTTTTTACCCAGCCTTAGCTTGTTGTCTAGGGCTATATGCCCTGCCCTCCAGCCAATGATATTATGACAAAGGAAGATGCATCCACTTGGTAGAAAAATCGCTTCAGGTAAAAGTCTATAGCAGGAAATAAGGATTGGTGCTCTGGAACCCAAGTAACACACAAAATTCTGGGGCAACCAAAAGGTTCTGCAGTTTATGGAGTTCCTACTCCAAAGGAAACAATAGAGCAGCTAAGAAAGATTGCTGCTCTTACATCCAGGTAAAGTGCATCAACCAGGCGGTGGTAGATTTTTTTTTGCAAGTTCATCTTCATTACGATCTCCTCTCGATGAAACAAACACATTTCAGCGTACCATCTTCATTTAACATTTCTTTTGGTTGAAATACACAGAGATATTCATCACAATCATCAACAGTTCAATCTCCTCTGGATAAAACGTCGAGACCAACAATACTAAAGCAAGATCATCACCATATGCTTTACTAAAGCATATATGCACAGCACTGGACATGCTTCTTAGAAAGCACTTCACAGTTTATTTCTTCTGTCAGAGTTTCAGTTCATCATCATTATCTAAAATACTGGGAAAAAAGAAAGAGGACAAAGCAGACCCTGCCATGTTTGGGGGCTCTGTTATCGGCGATATGGACTCCATTCCACCTGTCTGAAAAATTTTGCATACAATTTTAACATAAAAAGTTTTCTCAGGAACCTCTTTGGTACAATGGTCTTTGCTATCTAGTAACGTGACAAAATTATAAGTATAAGGCTGCCCTTTTTTCTTGGCATCATGCTCAGGAAAGTACAGCTTCAACATCCTTACCTTTGTATTCCAATCCACGATGTGATCTTTGCTTTTCAATGAAGGCAATAGATAGTTTTCAATGCCAACAGATCTAATGAAACAGGAAACTATCTGATAATAATTTATTAAGGCCATGTGATCTTAGTGAAAGGGTATTTCTAACTTTCCCGTGACAAATGCAGGTATAAAAACCTTCAATTTTGTAAATTTAGATGCAGTTAAAAAGCTAATAGATACAAACAAGATTTCTTTGCATGAACAAAAGAAAGAGTAATGTAACTTTATGTTCTTATAATTCAACTGAACAGCGAAAATGCAATAATATGGTAGCCTAGGCAATTCATTTGACAGGGATTTCACCGAATCAATCAGATTCAAAATGATCAAGGAAGCCAGATTGAATTGGACTGATTCAACTTGTGCATAATCTGATGTTGAATAAGTACTATTCCAAGTCCACAATCCCAAAATTGGAGAGAAGGATCTTTAGCTGTTGAACAAAATCTGAGCCTGTCGCATACTCTGTTAGCAACCCAACTGCAAACCCAAACATCGCCCACCTGTGCAATCATCAAACAGATATTCAAATATGCAAATCTCTCTCCTTGTTAGAATTCAGAGAAGAATATCGACGCAGTCCAACAACCAATTAAGAACTTTGCATGACGATATTTAGCATCTTCTTCTTTTCCTTTGTAATTGTAGTCATTGGGCTTGCATTGAACAACAAAATTATAAGCCTTAAAGGCCAAGTTCAGATAAAAGACACCAAATGGCTGTATAGACTCACCATACCATCAACAATTACGTAGGTCCAAATAAATATTTTAAAAGCAAAAGTTTTCCCATCTAATCATTAATAAATTGCTGCAAGCTCAGATTAAGTATAGATAAGTAATCAAATATGTATTTACGTTAAAAAAAAAAAAGGAAAGCAAAGCAAACCTACTTTCAAGTTTCTATCACCATAAAATCTCAGTTTCTTTATGTAAGAGGGAGTGGGCGCTTCCCCCTCGTATTCTGAACAGGGGAAGACGGAACGTAAGAGAGGAGAGGGAGCGTCGGGCACCCCCTCCTCTTCCTCGGCTTCCGCAGAACAGGGGAGAGGAGAGGGAGCGTCAGGCTCCCTTCTCCTCGCCTTCCTCTAACAGGGAAGAGGGAACGCCAAAGGGCGTTCCCCCCCTGCTGTTGCTCCGAAGAGAGGGAGAGGAAGCGCCGGGCGCTCCCCTCCCTTGAAAACAGAGGAGAAAGGGGAGATGGAGCGATCAGCGCTCTCCCCCTCTCTTCCTCTGCTTCGTGGACCAAGGGAAGAAGGAGAGGAAGCGCTTCTAGGAGAGGGAGCACCCTCTGTGGGTGCTCCCCCTAGCTCATGGAGGGGCCTATAAAAGGCTCCCTCCTCCTCCCTAGCAAGAGCACACAAAAAAATACGAGCCTTTTCTCCCTAGCTGTTAGACCCCTTGGTGATCAGCATCAAGAAGAAGAAATCTCCCTAATCTCTTAGGGAGATTTTTCTTCTTTTTTGTGTTCTCTCTGTTTAAGCATTCAGGTTGTGGAAACTGTGGACGTTGCTCTCGAAGTGCATTTCATCACCGAGTCACCGAGTGGATACTTTGGTAGATCAAGCTGTGGAGATTCAAAATTTGGAACATGCGAAACAACCTTGAAAGATTAAATTTCTGGACTTGCAAGGTATGCAAATTTCTGGACTTGCAAGGTATGCAAATTTCTGCTGCAATATTTATATACATACCTGATATTAATTTATTATTATATTTCTAACATTGGTAACAGAGTAATGTGATGATTAATGTTAAAAATATTTATTTGCATAGAAAATGATTTCATTATCAATTTCTAATATTGGTATCAGTGATTGATACTAATATTTTCTTATTTTCTAACATTGGTATCAAAGCCATTTCAAGTTGTTTTCGTGTTGTAAACTTTTGCTGTAGGAAATATTAGAGATAGCACAATAAGGAAGGCTACTGCTAGTACCTTGTGCGATTTGACCCAACTGATTTGCTGTAGGGAATATTAGGTAGTACAATAAGGGAGACTCCTGGTAGTTTCTTGTGCTATTCGACCCAACACAGTGATTCAAGAAACTAGTATTGATTTAGAGGAGAGCCAGTCTGGTAGCCCTAGTAAGAACTGTTGCTTTGAGTAACTGGTCCAAAAGGCTGTGATGGCCCCAGTAAAAACTATTACTTTCAGTAACTGGCCCAAAAGGCTACTAGGACCTAGGATGAAGGTAGTCCTATTAATGGCCCCAGTAAGAACTGTTACTTTCAGTGGCTGGCCCAAAATGGCCCCAGTAACAACTGTCGCTGTTAGTTCTGGCCCAACAGGCAGGCCATTGATGGTAAATTCTCGATAGGGACATCTATTTTAGAAAGTGGGAGTATGGTAGAGTTGAAAATTTTATTTTTCCTTCCATACATTATTTTGTGCAAAAATTAGGTTATTGTATTAATGATTGAACATTGTGGCGCTGGAAATGATTATGAAGCTTAACGATTTTTCGATCTAGCGATGTGTCAAAATTATTTTACTTTACCTAGATGGACGCGGCAAAATATTTAGACATGTGTGTAATATCCCATTATGTGCAAAAAATTTTTAAGTGCAATGGCTTCGAAATCTATTATTACTGATCTGAATAAGGGAGAGAAGTTGAACGGGGATAATTATGATATATGGAATCCCACATCGGTTATTCGCTAGGTAAATCTTAGGTACTTATACAGGATCAAGGAACCCAAACAATACCTTCCGGCTAGCCATTTTGGGTGAGGTTCTGGATTGTTACAAATGGTATCAGAGTGGACTCGACTCATAACTTATGTGGACTAAGGGACACTGCAGCACGGATCCATTGGGGTTGACTATAGACTGATCGTGGTGTTTGTGATTAGATTTGAATAGATTTGAATCCTTAGCCTGACGAGGACGTCAGGGCTTGAACGGGGGGAGTATGTGAGGACTCGTGCGAACGTGTGTTTAATCTCATATCGGTTATTCGCTGGATAGATCTTGAATACTTATATAGGATCAAGAAACCCAAACAATACCTTCCGGCTAGCCATTTTGGGTGAGGTCCTGGGTTGTTACAAATCCAGTATGTCTTTGATGAACAAGAGGTCTTGGAAATATTGACAAATTCGTTACCTAAGCCCGAAATAGGAAATACCGAACAGCACAAGAGAGACCTAGATACCTATGAGAAGTAGCTCAAGAAAGATCGTCGTGCACGCTTTACAATGTTAAGCAGCATGGTCAAGATCTGATTGGTGAGTTTGAAGAGTATCTCATGACTCAGGCAATGTGGAACGCATTGAAGATAAAGTTTGGTGGAACTTCTGCTACCAGACTGCGTGGATTAACCATGAAGTTTGACTCGTATAAGATGCGCTATGGTCATTCGATGAAGCAACATCTTCGAGTTATGTCTTCAATGATCCGCGAGCTCAAAACAGCTGGAAACAATCTCACTGACGAGCGGCAGGTTCAAGCGGTGATTCGTTCACTGCCGAGTTCTTGGGAGACAATGAGCCAAAACATGACGCACAATAAGAACATCAAGACTTTTGATAATGTGGCACGTCATTTGGAACTAAAAGTTAAGCGCTTAGAGGCTATTAGGCCCAACAGTTCCGTGTATGTGGCTGAGTCAAGTTCGTGTAGGGCATTTACGCCAAAGCGCAGGAACTTTGACCCCTGCCAAAGGACAGTTAGTGGATCAGCTACTAAGAAAGCTATGACCATCAAGCGCAAGAGAGGTAAACTCGCTGGAAGGAAGGATAAGTTCAAGATGTTCTGCTACAATTGCAGAAAGGAAAGGCCACTTTACTCGTGAGTGCACTAAGCCAAATAAGGTATCCCCAAACTACCCTTATTGTGTTTATGTAACAAGTTATGCTATGGTTGCTAACTCCTTTCCTATGTGAACTATAGACTCAGCAGCAACTGAGCATATAGCGCGAGACAGAGTCGAATACGTGGAATACCATCGATTACCTGCCAGAAGCAAAGACATCAAGGGAGAGGGAGCGCCCTCAGTGGGCGCTTCCCCCTCATCTTCCCGAACAGGGGGAGATGGAACGAAAGAGAGGAGAGGGGCTCCCTTCCCCTCGCCTTCCTCTAACAGGGAAGAGGGAACACCCGAACAGAGGGAGAGGAAAAGGGGGAGCGCCCGGCGCTACCCTCCCTTGAAAACAGAGGAGAAAGGGGAGATGGAGCGATCAGCGCTCTCCCTCTCTATTCCTCTCCTTCATTATGAGGGTAGGAGAGGGAGCACCCTCTGTGGGCGCTCCCCCTACCTCATGGAGGGGCCTATAAAAGGCTCCCTCCTCCTCCCTAGCAAGAGCGCACAAAAAAATACAAGCCTTTTCTCCCTAGCTGTTAGACCCCTTGGTGATCAGCATCAAAAAGAAGAAATATCTTAGGGAGATTTTTCTTCTTAGTTGTGTTCTCTCTGTTAAAGCATTCAGGTTGTGGAAACTATGGACGTTGCTCTCGAAGTATGTTCCATCACCGAGTAGATACTTTGGTAGATCAAGCTGTGGAGATTCAAAATTTGGAACACATGAAACAACCTTGAAAGATCAAATTTCTGAACTTGGAAGGTATGCAAATTTCCGCTGCAATATTTATATGCATACCTGATGTTGATTTATTATTATATTTCTAACATTGGTATGACGATTAATGTTAGAAATATTTATTTGCGTAGAAAATGATTCCATTATCAATTTCTAATATTGGTATCAGAGCATGATTAATACCAATATTTTCTAACACTTTAAATAAAAAGAAAAACAGAGGGGAAAAAAAGATAGGCGAACATCCCATAACCTGCCATCAGATCCCAGTGTTCTGACAGAATAGAAAGCACAAAAAAGAACTCAAAAGCAAACACTCTTAAGTCATAAAAAGTAGTCCTTTTTCTATGCAATTCATTTGGTTTCAAATCAAGCACCCAATTACCTGCCATTTATGATCTCATTTTTGCCCATGAAGCCAAAGAAAGGGCCCTGAACTGCCTCCTCCAGCTTCTTCTGCTTAAAATACTCCTGCAGCTCCTTGGCCACCTTCCTCTGGTACTCTAGAGTCACCACCTCCTTCGTCGGCACTGCCGCTTCCGCCGGCTTGGGAGGAGACTGAGATGGGGTGGCTGGTTTCATGGAAGGAGTAGGAGAGAGGGATGGAGGAGCAGAAAGAGAGGGCGGAGGAGGAGGAGAACGGGATAGAGAAGGAGCTGCAGGTCTCCTCATAGGGCCCTCACCATTAGAGCTCCTAATAATGGTGGATGGTTTAAAAGAGAACCTACATGGATGAGGAGGACGAGAGATTTTGATCTTTATGGAAGGGATGGAAGGAGCTACAGACATGTCTTCTTCCTCTGGTTCTTCTCCGTTTCTTCTTCTGGCTTCTCTTTAGGAAGAAGAGTGGTGGAAAAAAGAAAAAGAAAAGAAAAGAACAGGGCTTAAATCCGGTAGGTGTGGATAAGATACGACCAAGTTTTCCACGGAGAGCGCTGGGAATTGGGTTAAAATGTCCGGTTCAGGACTGCTGACTGCTTTGCTATTTAGTTTTAACTCAACCCCCTGCATTAAAAAGGACAAAAAATGATGCGAACGCAGGTTCCGGACCAGACTAACCCGTAATCCAACCTCCAGTTCCAGCCCTTGTAGCCCAGCAGCCTTTTTTTTTTTTTTTTTTCCCCTTTTTTGCTTTTTTTTTTTTTAATTTTTTGCAGCCGCCCCCATACATAACAGGTGTAAGTGCAGCTAACAAAATTTAAAAAAAAAAAAGCTAAAAAAAATAGATGCAGACACGTTCTTTTAAAAAAAACCTCCGAAATAATGAGATGCACGGGAGGTAACTCAGTCGGCAACATTGTTCGTCTCCAAGTAGATATGACTGGTTCGGAAGGAGTCACACTCTCTCAAGAGTTTGCACATATCATGGAGCAGTGTCATTCCGTCAGCAACGCTGTGCCGATTTTGAATCTACTCGATCACCGTAGCCAAGTCTTCCTCAAAAAAAACCCAGCAGTCTTTAGTTACGAAATAGGTGCTGGAAAGGATATTCTGCACTATTGAATTATTTCGCAGAATATGTATATTTTTGATGAATTTATCTTCTCACTTTTTTGAGTATTTATAGAGTGGATAAGTGATGACAGACTAGCTCATTGTACCATTTTGATGGAATAGACTCATACAATCCAAGATTTTCTTTTCTTTATTGTTCGTTTTTTTTCTTAATTGGAATTTTCTAATTTAAAATATTTTTTGATAAAGTGGTATGTAAAGATTTTTTTTTTAATCTTGATGAATGCTAAACTTTTTTAACGATTTGATCATCCCATACCTCCACTAATGGACCGCTTCCTACTCTCTCAACCATCGAAATATGATCTTGAGATCGATGCTATCTAGATGCATCAGTCCCTTAGACTGTAATACCAAGATGACATAAGCTTCTACTCTAAAATATTTGGGAAGAATTTGGAAGGTTATCCCCGACTTTAGGGAATATAATTTACTTATCCGGCAGCCAAAGACGAGTTAGTGAAGTTACTATATATTATGGTATTGTCTGATTACCCATCAAAGAAACTTCTGCCCCCCTGCCAAGCCTATACTTGGTCCATGCTAATCTGGATCTGGCAGAAACAAGTGCTGGTTGGATTTTCTTTCCTCTTTGTGGCCAGTTCAGGTTTTGGCACCTATCCTGGGAATTGGATCAACCCAAGGTAGCTTCAGAAATGTGTTCTGGTGATCTATGAGATGAAATTATGTCTCATTCACCTTCGGAAAAATATGTTTTCCAATTCAAAATTTTCTCTCCAGATACACTAACTGAGATCACTCTTCTGATTATTGTGCTAGTTGAGAATGACATCGCAATATCAAGGAACAGAGAGGATTGTTTTTCATGGCTACATGAGATGTTGTGTCATGACAAGCATCAGCCGCAGCACAGAACTAAAAAATCTTATGATGAGTTTTCCTAGAAAAACCCTACCATTCTTTTCCAAACTGGGAACCATATGTCTATTCAGCTACAATTACATCTAAACCTTGGCACACATTTCTACCTGCATTTGTTTTCCAGTATCTTCTGCTATCCATTTAATCTGAACCGGCAAATTCAAGCATCAAACCGGAATCCTACTTATTCACTCGTATCAGACTTAATGGAAAATACGAGTTCTTAATTTAATATAAATCTTTCTTTAGGTATCCTTTAACAAAGGTTTGTTTAATCTGTATTCGCTGATTGTAACTGATGAATTCTTTGACCCCCCCCTTTTTCTCCTGACTTCCTCATCGAACTTAGACTGAAAAATTTTGCCAGCAAAACTCTGATTCAAACAATCATGGGGAAGCAAACAGTTGTGTGAAAACAAGAGCAGATCAATAACATCCATGGTGATGAAAAAAATGGTCAACAGACTAAGATGTAGTAAAACAAGTGAGCAAATAAAACATTATGTAGAAAAGATTAAAACTACAGAAGAACAAGATCCAAGGAGATAAATAAGCCCAGATTGACAAAATTGAAATCCTGAAAACAGATGCAGGAAATCTCAAACGTGGGCTGCAACAAAAGAAATGAAAAACAGAGTGAATAATCTCATGATTGTTGCCCCATGTTGTGATATCCTCCCTCCAAGCAATCAGTTCAAAGAATATCTCTGTAGTTGATAAAGGCGAGAATAGGCAACTTTACTGGAGAAAGTTGTAGAACCTTGCGAGCATCTGCCTCATCCCATAGCAATTGTTTAGTTGTCGGCGAAGAGAACCACTCATGCCTGCTTCTGTCCACTGATCCAGTTTGATAGAAGATAAAACCTACTGAATCACACACTCACATCTTCTAATACCATCACGTTCACATTCCTCATCTGATAAGCCATCATCACTGTGGGATTTAAAAATTTCATATTAGCAGCATATGTATCAGATTTAATTCAGGAGTCAGAATAGATGAATCTGTACATAGATTAATGACTTATAGTATGCAATACAAGCTAGCATAGAAATAACAAACCTTGTCATCTCTGTTATACTAATTGCTGTATGACTACGGGAATGTTTCCCTATAAAGACTGAATATCATAACAAGCCAATACCTGGATGCTTCCCATGGTGGGTCAGACACCCCAGAACCCCACACTGACAGATAATAAGCAACAGGTCCAGGCAACAAGGTGTTGGAACCAAGCATGCATTGAGAGTAGAATCAGGAAAAACCTCCTATATGAACATGTGCCAATCCATCATATACTGCCAACAGCCCATATTAGAATTTAATAATCTTTCCTAGGCAAACTTCAATTATTCCACCAATTGGTCCAATTCTTAATTGTCCTCTCAGCTTTTGACATGATCGAATACCTATGCCTCTTTAAAAGGGACCAATCACGCTCTCAGTTGCACGTGCAAACCATTCCACTGGTTCCCCACATCAGTATCACCATAACTCGTAGAATGAAAACAGAATGAGGGTGAAAATATTAGAGTTAAGACTGCAATTTCCCAACATTTGAACAGCTAAAGCATACAGTAGAAGACATCTACAGATATATGGCACCTCATAGATCATACCTAAGACATGCTTCACATAACCTCCTGTCAAAAGATCCATAGCCTACAAGGTAGTGCCAGGACTTTGCTTACACTTTTCATGTGTCATTGGTGAACCATAACCAACACTCCATCTGATTGGCATAAGCCTGTATGCATAGGATACTGGCATTATTGCTGACCAAGGCCATGGGTAACACTCATCATCAGACATCATTTCATTTTGCCACTCAGCATCTCTGTTCAGAATGACATAAATCTTACCCTTGGAAACTTATCCATGTACAGAACCCATGTAATGGGACTGCTGAATCCCACTTTACATGATCAGATTATCTCAACTAGATATCTAGATTCGCAATACTTCTATCCCCTCGTTGTGTCCTTTCTGCTTATGGAGATCCACAATCTCTTTGCCTAGTGATGTTCAAAGTTGCTACCTGGGCGATTGACATCCACTGAAACATCAGGGTTGATAGTGCACAATCATATAAAAGCACACATACATATATACATAATACATATATATAGGATATAAACAACTCAATTAAGCCTTGTCGGCTACATAAATCCTTTTCCTCCATTACGCTCGGTTTAGGGTCATATTTTTTGAAATATGTTGAGATATCAAGTCCTTTCTTACAAGTTTATCACGTGTGATTCTCAGCATTCCTCTACCCCTCTTTATTCCTTCTACATGTATCAAATCATTCCTTCATACTATAAATTCATATGGTATGAAAATATACATATACATGGACATAAATGTACAAATCATGTATGTGTATGGATCGATATGTACACACTAACATTTGTAAGAATAAATAATTGTGTGTTGGCACATATTAAATCAATAAATGCAAGCATGCATGAAAACGTGAATATCATATGTAAACATGCATATAACATATATAGGCACATAAAATTATGGATATGTATATCACAAAAGTTATGCATATGTATATGATTACAAATTTAGACTTTGTCAACATGGGATCAAATACAACTTACACATATAAAAGCATGACGCATAACCAAATGCATATTAAGTGTATAACACAATTATCTATCAGGTTTCAGTATTTTATATTTTGTAGACTATATAACATAAGTTTCAAAAAGATCAAAAAAATAATTCATTTAGTAAAGTTAACAAAAAGACAAATGCTATAAACAAGTCATACATGAATTGTCTCCTCCAGCCAATATATGATGCATAAACATGTTACAAGCAGCGTGAAATGTTAAAAGTTCCATTTAAAATTGTCTACTAATATTTAGGAACCAAACACATACCTGACTTCAAACTCTCTTATCTCAGCAAGCTCTTTTCCACATGCATCAGTCCACTGCACTTTCCTCCTTTCAACACAACAAGATGTATTTTTTGGCATCTCTTCCACAGATTCACGTGCACCATCAACTTCAGAAACCACTGCAGAATGGTCTGCAGAGGGCCTTTTCAGATTACTCTTGAGATAAGCATTTCTTCCGTTCCCATTAATACCATCATTAATTGCTAGCTTGCCATTATCAGAAGAAGACGAAGAAGAAGAAGAATCTGACAAAACTTCAGGCTGATGAGCAGGACCCACTTTAGGAGGAGATGGACCATCAATTCCTGCAGGTACACAACCAAAGCAGAGGAAGGAGGCACATCCACAAGAAGATTGGTTTTTCCTGGAAGCCAGTTGAAATTCTGTCGCAACTTCCTGCTCAACCAATTGATACTGATTCCACGGTGAAACTCTCATGGGCCTTTCTTCGTTTCTCCTGCCAAGGAGCAGAAGGGCAAGGCCTTTGCTATAGCCTAATGCTGAAGAAGAAAAAAATCCTCCTCCTTCCACAGCCAATAGCATTTCCACCGCTCACCCAGACCACATAAATTTAGTTTCTTCTAGCCTGCCAAATGGCAACTCCTGCTTTTATCCATCAATAATTCAAACTGCATGCAAGTTCACACACAAAACAAAATCAATTATGCTTCTATTGATCTATATATATATAGTTGAGAATATCACGCTTCCCATCTAAACAACATTCAACTATTTATTCCTCAGATTGTTTACTATATCACTGTGATTGTAAGAAGTGAGATTGTCAACAAGTTGATGCTGACAACCAATTCATCGCAGAGAGGAAATGATTTTGAGACTAGAGAACCAGTTGATTTGATACTCCCTTTCAATTGGGACAAACACAGCGTGAAATTAAGAACCCAACTTTTAGAATTTTGGTCAGTGGAATGGATCCCTGATCGCATTCCTTCTAATTATTTTTCTGTTTGAAACATTTCATTGGAAAAATTGATGCTTCAAATCTTCCTGTGAATTCAAATCCTTCCAATCCACTGTTCAAGTTCTGTAAACGTTGCTCGACATCAAAACCTTAAGTTGTGAGTCAACATTTAGATGACAAACATAATATAACATCAAATGAAAAGAGATCTTTACAGGTAATACATGGACATGCAAATGAATAGAAAACATACAGAAGAATTTATTACACAAATGATACCAAAAACGGGAAAAAAAAAATCTTTTACCCCGGAGCAAAGGGGAGCCTTTATTAATGAAAGGGCATCCGAACTCGAACTACAAAATCATTATTTAAGGGATAGAAATCGCTTATCCGGTCGAGAATCGGTAAGAGATTGGCGGCTTCACTCTCAAAATAAACATAAAAATTTTCAAGGCATTTCTCAAATCTTCGAGTCATGAGTAAAATTAAAATCCACGGATCAAAACAAAAGACCAAATGCGATCTCCGCTTCGACCAAAAGGGGAAAAGAAGAAATCTTTTTGAGGTAAACTGACACAAATTGATTTCTATTTCTTAAAAATATGCCTTAAAAAGGAACTGACCGTTATTAAATTCAAAAAAAAGAAAAAGAAAAAGGGCAAGAAAGAAATCGGCGATCGCAATGTCGAATAAAAGCGCATTCAGCTGATCTGCGGCACTCGTCGGAAACCCCAATCCCGTTCCCTCTTCTCTCACTTAAAACCCCGATCTGAGGCTTCTGCTAGCCCTTTTTCACTCCAAGATTTAGCCAATAATTTCTTGAAGAAAATGAGAAAATCGGAAGGCATCACACCTGGAAGATAAAAGCCGGATCCCACGAGATTGGCTGAGAAGATTCGGCGGCAACGATCTATTCGCAGAAGAAGTCGCGGCCTTCGCTGATTCGAGATCTCAGCGCCCGAAACCCAGCCCAGGAACGGGAAAAAAAGGAGAAAAAAGAAGGAAAGAGGAGGGCAGAAACGGCGTGTCGCTTTAAAGTGCGCTTCGGATCTGCGGGGAATTTGGTCACGTGCATCGCAACTTGTAAGAAGATTGATCCATGGGGGGTTATGTGTAAAAAAGTGTACATTTTGTCGGCAACTGGCGTGCCGAGATTTATTACTTAAACAAATCTTTCATACAAACCCCTTTATTATTCAATGGTACGAGCTATCGCAGCATTTGGCAGTATTCTATAGTGGGTGCTATGTAAAAATCCACTCATCCTCCCCATTGGCGAATTTTGGTTAAACAAAATTTATAAAACCAACGATGTGATGAATCTTTGAAGATAGTTCAAAGATGGACCAAGAAACAAATATTTTGAGTGCATGTAATGTCATGCATGATTGAAGAAGGTGATGAAACATCAAAAATTAGTGTGCCAAAGTGGATCGATTGTATAAGAAATATAAGTTATTGAATCAAGGAAAGCCACCAAATTCGATCGTATAATTTAGCTTGTTCATGTGCCTATTCGTTGTCCCAACCATAAACCAAACTATGCACCCCATATGGGTGGTTATTTTCAAGAGCTCGCCAAAGGCCACCATATGCTACTTGCAACCTAAAGCACCATGTATTTAGACCTAATAATGCTATGCCTATTACTTTCTTATCTATGGCGATAGAGTTTTCGTGTATCTCACTTGCACATAGATAAAAACAATTGGAATGTATGTAAAATGGAAGAGAGATAGTTTGGTTCGTAAATATAATTTATATATTCATCTAGAAGGATTATTGAACCTATCTTAAATTACTCTAGTTACTTTTGGTAAGTTTGAGCATTATCTAAGAGCATGAATCACCACATGATAAGCCTAATTGCATATCTAAACTTTTGAGTAACATAACTTTCTTGCACGTCATTCAATCAAAGTATCTTTTTTTAAAATAAGGTAATTATCGGGATCTATAACATTTGCATTGAACCCTAAAAGGGTTCAATTCATGCAGCAATCAAAGATATATGGGGATATTTGATTGTCCAAACATGCTAATCAAAATAATTTTTTTTTCCAAAAAAGATGTTGATTGGGTATCTTTCAATTTTGGAAAAGTTAGATAAAATAGCTAAAGGCAGAAGCCGATATCTATGAAAGTGCATCCTAGGTTCTTCGGTGTTTAGCATGCTAAATTTTTTTTTTTTTTGGAAAACCATGGCTGATTGCCTACATACCCGTTCACAAGGGGGATCAAGCCACACGTAGTTCTTTTTAAGTTTCAAAACGCAGCGAAAAAAAGAATCAAACAATTTAATTCATGCATGCTTACAAGATCAAATCTAGAAATCAGCACATTAAGAACACATAGGATTATGCCGGAATCGTTTAAACAATTATGCTAAAACTTTTATGCATGATTAACTATCAGATCTGAAACTTAAGAACTTTATTCCAATTAATCTCCGAATATCCATCGAATAGACTAATGCTAGATTAATACCTTTTATGATGGATGAAAGTTGTGGATCTGATTCTTGACTTCGCAGCCACACACACGAATGGCCTCTACGAGAAGTACATGCGAAGCCCAGAAGGATCTTCTTCCGCAACAGTGCTAGCAGCTACAGAACACTTGAAAGCTGAAATCTGCTCGCCGGAATTCAATCAACTCTTGATCAATCATCTTGAAGCAGATGGAGATGAGGTTTGTAAGGAAAGTAGAGGACTCAGATCTGATGTTGAATCTTCTAGATATTCATCCTGAAAACCCTATCTAAAATGGAGAAGAAGAGGAGGAGGAGGCGTGTGAGGAAGAAAGCTGCAATGGATGTGTTTTCGGTGCCCATGTTTGACCCCTTTTAATGGCCTCCGAATTTTCATTCAAAATTCGAAATTTATCTTCAGAAAATCTCCTTTAGTTGGCACATGCAAAGGAATAGGAACAACCCAAATCAGATCTCAACCAAATCTGATTTAAATTCAAATTTTAAACACATGTGCAAGAGGGGAGGAATTTGAAATCCATACAGCAGAATTTTCCTTCCTCTTGTCGCATATATTTCATTTGAAATTCGAATTTAAATGATTCAGAGGTTCACACGCCATCTAGAAAAGTTATTTGATGTATGAAATCATTTAAGATATTGCTTAATATTTGAATTCAAATTCAAACAACAAACAATGTCGCCATGTGTCAAGCAATGGGTCCATGCGTCATGCAATAATTTTGGTTTATTTAAAATTTATGAAATCTAATTCCATGTCACCACTAATTACCACATCATCTGAGCCTAATCCTCTTGGGTTGCACCTAATCAAATTTGGTCAAACCCAGATTAAAACAAAGCAATTTGGTTGAACCCAATCTAATCAGGTCAGACCCTGATTGAGCTCAAATTAAATCCAATTCAATTTTTGGCTCATCCAAACTCAATCAAATTGAATTAATTACTTTGTGTTGGATCTAATCCAATTAGGTCAATCCCCAATTAAGCGCAAATTAATTTAAAATTAATTTGATCAGCTTAAGTCCTTTTTGGTTCCGACCTAATCCAATCAGGTCAAAATCCTGATTGAGCCCAAAATTGAATCCAATTCAATTTGGCTCATTCTTAGCACAATTACTCAATCAAATTGAGTTTATTAGTAATTTAATTACTAATTAATTCTACAATTATTACTTTAATTATTTTATAAGATAATTTGCCAATCAAATTGACCAAATTATCCCTGAATGATTCCTAATCATTCATCAGCCTTCTTGATCAATCAGGAATCTTCTAGGCGTGTGACCTCATAGGTTCAAACCTAGGCCGGTAGTATAGGAACAACTTTCTATACTAATCGATGTAACCATCTAGCAATGGTACCCGACGTCCGGATAGGCTGAATATATGCGAAGCAAATATTCTGAAATCCTGGACTATGGTTATTGTATAATTCAATCCCTTTGACTCCTAATGCCAGGATGACTTAGAGCTCACTGTCAACCCTATAATTAGTACATCCATTATGTAATTAACTTTAGATATCCCGTGACTCCTCACTAGGATTACCCTGGCCAAGGTTTTGCTAAATTAATCACAAGATATTATCTCCTGTTTTCAAGAGGGGTCAATTCCATCTTGACTCACAACTAACTACACAAATACTTGACTGCACCCAGTGATCTTCCGTCACTGAATTAGAAATTCAGGTAGTCCGGTACCAAAGTACAGTGAGTTGCTTGTTAGTCACAGGTTGCGATTTCAGGTCAGAGGGCCAAACTTATACCTATATCCACTCGGAACATCTCTCGACAGTAGAGCGTTTCGAAATTGATCAAGTTCAGTGAAATGTACTCCTACACTTCACCTGTGTGGCATACCAGTATCTCCACACTTCTTCGTTAAGAGGACAACCAACGTATATGTCACACAACGACCTAATCTCGATAATGCTGTCGTTCTAGTAACAACATATCATTCAGTCGCGAACAAGTTTAAGAACTCAAAGATAAATCCTCCTTTATCATAACATAAGTCCTAAGGACTTCATCATATAAGAATTCATTTGAAGATGAAATGATGAATAATGGCAAATAACACTTTATTAATTTGTCAATTCATTTACAAAATTCAATCATCAATATGCTGACGATTGATATTTAGAATACAAATTCCAACAACTCCCACTTAGCCTAATGCCAATCGACACAGTATCTAATACCCATCTTCGACTTGTGTTCGTCGAACTCTTTGATGCCGAGGACTTCGGTAAATGGGTCAGCCAGATTTTCTTTTATGTCAATCTTCTGAAGATCAATATCACCTCGATCGACGATCTCTCGAACCAGGTGGTAGCGTCGTAGAATATGCTTGGTTCGCTGATGTGCTTTGGATTCTCTTGCTTGAGCTATGGCCCCAGTATTGTCACAAAATACATGCACTGGACCATCAATGGAGGGTGTCACTTCAAGCTCGGTAATGAACTTCCGTAACCATACAGCTTCCTTGTCGGCATCAGATGCTGCAATATATTCTGCTTCACATGTAGAATCTGCCACTATATGCTGCTTGGAACTCTTCCAGCAGATGGCTCTACCCTCAAGAGTGAAGATATATCCGGACACGCTCTTGCTATCATCTTGATCTGACTGAAAACTTGAATCTTTATATCCCTCAAGTTTTAAATCAGAATCACCATAGACAAGCCACTGATCTTTAGTATTTTTCAAATACTTAAGGATGGTTTTTACAACCTTCCAGTGGTTGCTACCTAGATCAGAGTATGTTACAAGTTAATTCGATACATCATTAATAAGTCCGTCACTCTCGATACATTAGTATAATGAGATTAAGATGTATTTCAATGATTATTAATGAGATAAAATTTGCGATAGGAAAGGGATAGTGAATTCTAAATTCTAATTCGGCAAAGTTTCAAGTAAAACATACTCTTAAGTGGACAATAGTAATTTTCACTGTTTGGAGTATGTAGCACTACCATAATATATATTCAAAATTGTTTAAAGTTTATTTCATTGATTATATGGATGAATCTAACCTTAAGTTGCAGCAAAGTGTGGATTGAGTCGATCCCAAGATTGATTGAGTCGACCCCGGCACATCAAGAAACCATCTGGCACACTTCTGCAAAAATGGCACGGATGAACAGTACTTGGGTCGACCCAAGCAAAGGATGAGTCGACCCAATCCTCAAGCCTCAAGAAAACAGTTCTCTGGAAACCCTGAGAGGGTCGACCCAAATGAAACTTGAGTCGACCCAAACTTAAGTCGACCCCGAGTTAACATGAGTCGACCCAAAGGCAATGACATTCAAAAATAGGTTCTCTGGAAACCCTGAAGGGTCGACCTAAGTGGAAGTTGAGTCGACCCAACTGAACCTTGAGTCGACCCAAAAAGTGTTGAGTCGACCCAAGTGAAGGAAGGCTGAAATACAAGGTTCTGTGGTTTCTGAGAGGGTTGACCCCAATGTTGCTTGAGTCGACCCAAGTGAAAGTTGGGTCGACCCCAGTAAAACTTGAGTCGACCCAAGCACGGGCAGAAACATAATGGCTAGTTCTGCAAAAGTACTTTCAGACCTCCCAACAGTGAGTAACGGCTAGTTTTTGAATTCTAACCATTGGGGCTTGTCCAATGGATGAAGGAAACTATTTAAAGTGACACCTATTCATCAGAGGAAACATCCTTTTGCAAAATATCAAAGCTTACACAAGAAAGACAAGTGCCCTAATCTTCTTAATTAAAGTGCTTCATTCAAGAGTCAAAAGGAAGTGGTTGAGCAGATTCCAAGAGATATTAAGAGCTCCATCCACCCTTGAAGAGTGAAACATTCCTGACAAAGAAGAGAGAAGTTTCATCAAGCGATAACTATTCTCTAAACTCTTCTTTGTAGCTTATAAATGTTATATTTGCTCATCTAGGAGTTTCAACATTCTTCTTTCTTTTTAATCACCTTGTAAAGGTTTGTTGGTGAGCCCGTAAAACCAACGGTGTAGGTTTATTGGTGAACCCGTAAAACCAATTATAAAGGTTCGTTGGTGAGCCCGTAAAACCAACATAGGTTCTTGGTGATCCCGAAAAACCAAAGTGTAAAGGTTTTTGGATTGTGAGCCCGGAAAACAATCCAACTGTAATCCGCAGAATTATAGTGAATTTCCAAGGGGTCGCTTGGGAAGTGGACGTAGGTGCTTAGGAGAGCACCGAACCACTATACTTCTTGTGTGTTTGTATTGTGCATTGTTCTAATTTCACTCACTCATCAATTGACTAAATTAAGATAGTAAAAATTAAGAGAAACCAATTCATCCTCCCTCTTGGCTTGTCACCTTGGGCAACAAGTGGTATCAGAGCGAGGTGCTCATATAGTATTTGTTGATCTCACAATCAAGAGACAAAGATCATGACAACCCAAGTGGGATGTTCTATGAGTGAGGGGCAATCCACAAATAGACCTCCTCTATTTAATGGCACTAATTACACAAACTGGAAAGCTAGGATGAGGATATTCATTCAAGCTCTAGACTATGAATTGTGGTATATTATAACTAGAGGACCTCACACACCCACAATTAGTATAGAGGGCACTATCATTCCCAAACCAGAAATGGATTGGAATGAGAATGATAGAAGACTAGCACAATTAAATGCTAAAGCAATAAATGTACTTTACTGTTCACTAGATGTAAGTGAATTTAATAGAATATCTGTTGCCCAGATAGACAACCCAAGAGGGGGGGTGAATTGGATTTTAAAATAATTATTACAATTAAATGGTTTGTGAGATACTAATTAATCCTTTTTGCAAGTTGATTAATTAGATGCTATGTGCAGTGAATGAAATGAAAGTAAGAGAGACAAATGCAATCACAAACACAATGATTTTATAGTGGTTCGGAGCTAACCCTTGCTCCTACGTCCACTCCCCAAGCCTCACTTGGGAATTCACTATAACCCCTCGGATTACAGCCGGTTGTTTTACAAGCTCACAACCAAACTTGTTGTTTTACGAGGTCACAACGAACTCGGTCAGTTTTTCCAGGCTCACCGACTAGAACCACCCCGATTGTTTTTCCGGGATCACAATCGAACCCTTACACGTTGGTTTCAACCTAGGCTCACCAACAAACCTATACACCCTTGATTCAATCTCCTGATTGAATCAAGTAAGAACCAAATGGAAAGAAAGAACAAAGAGAAAAAGTACAGCTTCTAGGAAAGCAGATATTCAGCAATATAAACAATAGAGAAGTTAAGAGCCCTCAAACTATTTTATGACGATGTAGAGGAGGGCTTCTTGAACTCTGGGTCTCCTCTTGAATGTCTTGAAGACTTGAAGGCAGATGGAGACTTCTTTAATGCTGGGAAGAGTTGGTTGAATGGAGTTAATAGCTCTCTTCCTTCTTTTCCGTTGAAATCAGTTTGCAGATGGAGGATTTTTGTTTTCTTTGAGTGGAATATCACTTCTCTGCTTTGCTACAGTCCTCTGTGGCTATTTAAGCCATTCCCTACGGAAACTAGCCATTCTGCACATTCTGCACATCCTGACAATGTGTCCGTTGGGATCGGAGTCGACTCGCGTGATCTGGAGTCGACTCGGCTGTAGCAGGAGTCGACTCATGCTCTTCTGGAGTCGGCTCGGCAACTGTTCCGAATTTGAATTAAAGTGAGCTTCTCAACTGGGAGTCGACTCGACTTAACCCGGAGTCGACTCGCCAAAACCTAGAGCTGACCTGGCATTTTTGGAGTCGGCTCATCCCATGGAATCCATAGAGCCATTCTTCAACTTGGCTCACTCGAATCGACTCGGAAATTCTGGGAGTCGACTCGGCACTCAGAGCCCGAACTCCCGATCTTCTGTCTTTTGGCTTGTGCAGTCTTGGAGTCGACTCGAACTGTTCTGGAGTCGACTCGGCTATCAATATCCGAAAAACAGCTTTCTATCTTTTTGGAGTAGCGCTGCCTTGGAGTCGACTCGAACTGTCTTGGAGTCGACTCGCGTCTCAGAGACAACAATTCTGTCTTCTGTCTTTTTGGGGTTGCGCTATCTCGGAGTCGACTCGGGCTTTGCGGGAGTCGACTCGGCTCTCAGTGTCCGAAAACTGCTCTCTGACTTTTGCCTTGTACAACACTGAGAGTCGACTCTTGCTTTCTTTGGAGTCGACCTGCCAACCATCGGAGTCGACTCGCGTTCCTCAGGAGTCGACTTGGCTCTCAGGGTCGAAAATTGCTCTCTGACTTTTTTGTCTGTAACTCCCTGGAGTCGACTCATACTACTCCGGAGTCGACTCGGTAAGCATCGGAGTCGACTCGCGCACTTCAGGAGTCGACTCACTGACAGATTTTGAGTTGAGTCTTTCTGTTCGTCTGTCTATTCTCAGTCGGAGTCGACTCATAACGTTCCGGAGTCGACTCGAGCCTGTGCCAATGCTTCTGATACGCCTGGAGTCGACTCGTAATATCCCGGAGTCGACTCGAGTCTCAGACTTTGGTTCAACTTGACTTCTTAACTTATCCAAAATATCTTGAACCAAATCTAGATGCACTTAACCATAAATTTGTAAGATTTTCACTGAAACACTAGATTGAATTCATTAGTAAACATAAGATATACTCAAATGCTTTGAGCTCATCAAAATCAAATAGGGTTATGATCAATCACTCCACAATCTCCCCCTTTTTGATGATGACAAAACATTGAGTATATGTAAGGTGAATTGCACAAGAAGCAAGAAAATTTATAATAAAATTTTTGAAATGAATTCAAGTGTCTGGTTATTTAATTTATCCAAACTTGAAAGGTGTGAAACAATAAATTTCGAAGTTAGAGCTCTCCCTTTCATTTGGAATTATATAAGCCTTCATGTCATGCAATCAGTTGTTTGGCTTATATATATTTAATGATTTTGCTTTCTTAAAAATTCAGATTCTCCCCCTCAACATATGCATTCAACTTTGTTTTGATTCTCTGAATTTTTTTTTAGTGCATTGAAGCTTTTGAACTTAAATTTTTGGTTTTTAGAGGAAAAATCTGCCAATTTGTTCTTAAGTATGATTCAACTAATCTCCGAATATCCCTTGAATAGATTCTGGAGATTACTCCATTAGGAGCCCCAACAGAGAGATAATGAACCTCGAGGTATTGAATCCACTAAAAACAAATTATTGTGTGTTTTAAAAGTTTTTCTTTTTATGAATTTTCATGTATTCCTTTTTCCTTTTACATATCTATTAAATATATTCTCCCCCTTTTTGTCATCGTATCAAAAAGGAAGAGAGTTGAACACACAAGCCAGTAGGGATCAATATGCACAATTTTGAAGAAATTTGTCTACTCATTGTATTGATGTATATGTAAGTACAGTTGTGAATACAATAAGTAAAGCAGTAAATACATGTCAAAGTAAACATAATCAGCTAGGGCTTCCTCGAGGATGTGGCTCCTCCTCTCAGTCTGTTTTGCTCCATGAGGAGACTGACCCCGTCCGTGACATTCCCTAGCTGGGTGATAATGGCCGAGGTGGCCCTACTGTGCGTCGTGGATAGCTCGGTCAGAGTCTGCTGGAGTGTGTCCAGCTTGGCAATCAAGACATTCGCCAAGCGCTCGGCCCCCTGACTGGTAGTGCCCATATCGTGTCGGATGTCATCTCGCATCTGTCTTGTGTTGCTCGTGACATCGCTCATGTTGGAGAACTGGGCTTGTATCAGGCTCCTGACGTTGAAGATCTCCTCCCTCAGATGAGCCGTCATCTCGGTCACGGCTGATAGGGAGGGAACCAATGCAGAAGAGGGGGCAGTGGCTGGACCTCTGAGCTCCCTCAGAAGATCGTCCCGAAGATCTCTAACAATCTCCTGCCGCAACTCCCGGAGCTGCTCAGGAGAAATCCGAACATCCATCGACTGAATGGGTGGAGCTGAGGAGGAGGGTCCGGCTGAGGTGGGTGGAGCTGAGGTGGAGGGAAAGGTGGGAAAGTCTGAATCAGGGTCAGGACTGGGGGAATGTCTGGTAGTAGGTGTGGAGGAAGATGGTTTTCTGACCCATGTTCCCTCTACCTTATGAAACCCCATCCTGTGTAGGATTCCCTCACCCATGCGATCTGTCCATCGCAATGCGCAAGAGGGTTCCCCCTCAGGAATTGGGATCTCGGACTTCCTAAAGATAAGAGTGTATAGCATCCCATAAGGGAGGGTGAGCTTAGGTCTGTCTAGTGGCTCACATAGGTATCTATAGATCATCTTGGGGAAGTTAATAGGTGTGTCTTGGAGAATGTAATACATGAGGGCTAGGTCCCTTTCAGATACAAAGTCAAATCGGCCAGTCTTAGGGAAAAGGGTCCTAGAGATGATGCTCAAGAGGAGCCGCATTTCCACTGACAGTGAACTAGCGGACACCTCGTCTAGTGGGGACTGGGGTGGACTCCCTAAAATGGCCGTAAGGGCCTCAGTCCTATCCTCGGGGTGTGTAGGAGATACCCCTACTTGGAGAAGATGGAGGATTTGAGCTATGAAATCCTCCGAAATAAATAATGGGACACCCGCTACGGTTCCCTCTATACCCCCATTGCCCCTATGCACGGTTCCATAGAACTTCCTAACTAGACCGGGGTATGTGGCGAGATCTAATGAACACAAGAACTCTAAACCTTGGGTCCTTAACCTCTCTCCTATAGTGAAGCCCTCCCGGGAGAGATAGTCAAAGTTGACGTATCTCCCGGTGGAGACCGCCTTCCCGGCGCACGGTCGCGAGGGAACGGGCCTCGGCGGGGAACGAACCGGAGGTTGTGGCCTCGCGGGATCGTTTCGAGCTTTGGACCGTCGCTCGGCACCGGTCGCGGGTTGGGGCCTCTTCCGGCTCGAGACAACCGACTTGCGAGGCATTCTTGACCTAGGGAAGGGGAATGAACCTAAAGGACGGAAGAAGATCGACGGGAAAAACCCTAAGAACCGTCGGAGACGACGTAGGAGACGGCTCTAGGGTTTGTGAACAGTGGCGGCGGTGAATAGAAGTTTTGATTAAACGCTTGGATTAGGGTTAAAAATCTGGATCCCGACCGCGAGTCAACTCCTGTAAGTCGCGAGTCGACTCGACCTCGAGTCGACTCCAAAATATGTGCGAGTCAACTCTCCTAATGCTGTCATCGACCTCGAGTCGACTCCCGTCTATGGGCGAGTCGACTCCCCTTATGCGGCCATCGATCTCGAGTCGACTCCCGTCTATGTGCGAGTCGACTCCCCCGTACGAGCCGACTCTGAAACTTACTCGAGTCGTCTCGAACTCTGGCACGCACCTAAAAATCTTGCTATTATCATACCAAATGAGGGACAATCACTAAGTTATGATCTGATTTGATGATCATAGATGAGAAACTCTATATTTAGCACAATCTAATCATCAAAATCAATGAACTAGAAGAGAATATCACTAGGATGGATCAATCATTCCTAATCCTCTCCTAAGCACACTAAATCTCTCTTCACTCAAGGGTTTAGTGAAGATATCAGCTAATTGATCATCAGTGCAAACAAATTGAAGTGTCACATCACCATTTAGTACATGATCTCTTATGAAGTGATGTCTTATCTCAATATGTTTAGTTCTTGAATGCTGAATTGGATTTTTAGTTAGATTAATGGCACTTGTATTATCACAATTAATGAGAATTTTATCTTGTTTAATGCCATAATCTTCCAATTGTTGTTTGATCCACATGATTTGAGCACAACAACTTCCGGCTGCAACATATTCAGCTTCAGCAGTAGATAATGCAACCGAGTTTTGTTTCTTGCTAAACCATGAGATTAAGTTTTCTCCTAGGAACTGACATGACCCGCTGGTGCTTTTTCTATCAAGTTTACATTCAGCAAAGTCTGAATCTGTGTATCCTATTAAGTTCAAGCTAGATTCTTTAGAATACCATAGACCTATATTTTTTGTTCCTATTAGGTATTTAAAGATTCTCTTGACTGCAATTAGATGAGATTCCTTAGGATTAGACTGATATCTAGCACACATGCATACACTAAACATGATATCAGGTCTGCTTGCAGTGAGATACAATAAAGATCCTATCATACCTCTATATAACTTTTGATCTACAGATTTACCTGATTCATCTTGGTCTAATTTGCATGATGAGCTCATGGGTGTGCTGATTGACTTGTTTCCCTCCATATCCAACTTCTTAAGCATCTCCTTGATGTATTTGGCTTGATTGATGAAGATCCCTTCTTCAGATTGTTTGATTTGAAGCCCGAGGAAATAGTTCAGCTCTCCCATCATGCTCATCTCAAACTCACTCTGCATCAAGTCAGCAAATTCTTCGCAGAGGCGATTGTTAGTAGCACCGAAAATAATATCATCAACATAAATCTGCACTAATAACATATCTTTATTTTTCTTCTTTAGAAACAATGTTGTATCTACATTTCTCCTAGAGAACTCATGTTCTAGTAAGAATTTGCTAAGCCTTTCATACCATGCTCTAGGTGCTTGTTTCAAACCATAAAGTGCTTTGTTCAGTTTATACACATGATTAGGGTATTGATGATTCTCAAAACCAGGAGGTTGTTCTACATACACCTCCTCATTAATATACCCATTTAAAAATGCACTTTTTACATCCATTTGAAATAACTTGAAATCCTTAGAGCATGCAAATGCTAATAATAATCTAATTGCCTCGAGTCTAGCTACAGGAGCAAAGGTTTCATCAAAATCTATACCTTCTTCTTGATTATACCCCTTTGCTACTAGTCTAGCCTTATTCCTTATCACAATTCCATTTTCGTCAAGTTTGTTTTTATATATCCATTTGGTACCTATAATTGAATATTCAGAAGGTCGTTCAACTAGATTCCATACCTTGTTTCTAGTAAATTGGTTTAATTCTTCTTGCATTGCATTTATCCAATTTACATCTTTTTCAGCTTCTTCTATGTGTTTGGGCTCAAAATGTGAGACAAAAGCTAGATGATTATTTAAGTTCCTAAGGGAAGCTCTAGTCCTAACAGGTTGAGATGGATCATCTAAAATTAATTTCTTAGGATGCCCGTGAGCAAACCTCCAAGCCTTAGTCAGCCCATGATCCACCATAGCCTCTTGGCTTGATGATGCATTTTCAATTAATTTTTGTTCATCATCTTGTAATGTCATCTCATCAATTTTTTCTTCAAGAATTTCAGCATCATCATCAATATTAACTCTCTTGCTAGAAGAGATATCACTAGAATCATCAAAAACAACATGTATGGATTCTTCTATAACTAGGGTTCTTTTATTAAAGACTCTATAGGCTTTACTAGTTGTAGAGTACCCCAAGAATATACCCTCATCAGATTTAGAGTCAAATTTTCTTAGATTATCTTTCCCATTATTATGAACAAAACACCTACATCCAAAGACATGAAAATAGTTCACTTTTGGTTTTCTGTTTTTCCAAAGTTCATAAGGTGTTTTCTTTATAATGGGTCTCAATAAAACTCTATTTAGTATATGACATGAGGTATTGATGGCTTCTCCCCAAAAGTACTTAGGGAGGTTACTTTCACATAACATGGTTTTAGCCATTTCCTCTAGAGTTCTATTTTTCCTTTCCACAACTCCATTTTGTTGTGGTGTCCTAGGTGCAGAAAAATTATGAGTTATCCCCTTTTTACCACAAAACTCATCAAATAAATGATTTTCAAATTCGGTTCCATGGTCACTTCTAATAGCTATGACTGAAGTATCTCTAGCATTTGTTACTTCTTTATAAAATTTCTTGAAAACTGAAAATGCTTGATCCTTATGAGCTAAGAACATGACCCAAGTGTATCTAGAATAATCATCTACAATAACTAGACCATATTTATTTCCACCTAGACTTGTGGTTCTAGTTGGTCCGAATAGATCCATGTGTAGTAGTTCTAGAGGTCTAGAGGTAGAGACACAATTTATAGATTTAAAGGAGTTCCTTGATTGTTTGCTAAATTAACATGCTTCACATATTTTATTCTTTTCAAACTTTAGTTTTGGCAAACCTATCACGGAATCTCTTTTAATTAGTTTTGATATTGTGTCCATGCTTGCATGACCTAACTTACGGTGCCATAACCAACTAGCATCATTGTCCTTAGTTTCATTAATAACTAAACATGGGTTATGTTTGGCAAGATTCTCAAGGTCTACAACATACACATTCCCACGTCTTATTCCTTTAAAAACTAAACTATTGTCATTTGAGTTGGTTATGATGCATAGAGATGGTTTGAACAAAACATCAAAACCTCTATCACACAATTGACTAATGCTAAGTAAATTATGCTTTAGACCATCAACATATCGAACATTATCAATAAAGGTTGAAGGGATAATTTGTACTTTACCTATACCAATGATGTGATCTTGGTTATTGTCTCCAAAAGTCACAGCACCTCCCTTCTTAGCTTCAAGGGTGAAGAATTGATCCTTGTCACCCGTCATGTGTCTTGAGCAGCCACTATCCAAGTACCAACAATTTTTGTCTACCTTGGCTGCAAGACACTCCTACACAAGCAAATCATACAACTTTAGGTACCCAAGTTTTCTTGGGTCCTTCATGGTTAGTAATGTTGGTTCCTTTTGGAACCCAAACCCTTTTAATTTTTTTTTTAGTTTTTCCTTTTCTATAATCACACACATTTGCTTTATGTCCTAATGTTCCACAGCAAAAATATGTTATTTTCTTATTTTTACTCTCCCCTGCTTTAACAAAGAAATTACTAAGGAGTTTTTGCTTATTTTTAGATTTATACCCTAAACTCGCTCTATTGAATACAGCTCGTTGACTATTAAGTATCATCTCTAATTTTTCTGAGCTATATGTAAATTTTTCTACAAGAGGCTTGTACTTTTCAAGTTCTAGTGTCAATTTTTGTTTTTCTGTTTTTAGATTACTTAGTTCTTTTGTGAGACTCTCTTTTAAGATATGTTTATTATTTTTAAGTTCTAATATTTCTTTGTTCAGCCTTTCGTTATTTTTAGTTAAGGTATTATTCTTTTGAATCAAGATTTGGTTGCTTGTCTTAAGTTCTGCATTTTCTTTAATAAAAACATCTTTATCCTTAACTAATGTATCATACTTACGGAGGTGAGTTTGGTTAGTTACTTTTAATTCTTTGTTTTTAAGGTTTATTGTCTTGTACTCATCCATTAATTCATTGAAAGCATCATATAATTCATCGAAAGTAAAATCTAAATGTGTTCCGGATATTACCTCATTGTCATTAGCCATAAAGCAAAGGTTGGCCTTTTCTTCTTGTTCTTCATCCGATGATGATGAAGATGTATCGGAGTCCGATAGGGTGGAGACGAGGACTTTCTTTTTCTTGTGCTTGCTCCCCTTCTTCAGCAAAGGACACTCAGCTCTGAAGTGCCCCGGCTTCTTACACTCATAACAACCGATCCCCTCATTTTTCCTTTCCTTACCTTTATCCTTGTGATAGGAACTTGAGGGGCCTCTCCTTTGATGTGAGGATTTCTTCCGGTTCATGAATCTTCTGAATTTTCTTATAAGGAGAGCCTCATCATCATCTCCCTCATTATCTTCCTCTTCACTGCTACTACTGCAAGATAAGTTTTTGTTAGTTGAAACAGATTTTAATGCTATTACCTTTTTCTTGTGAGAGGACTCTTCTTCGCTGTGTTGTTTCATTGCGAGCTCGTGCGTCATTAGGGATCCAAGAAGCTCCTCAAGTGGAAGCTTGTTCAAGTCCTTGGCTTCTTGGATTGTCGTCACCTTGGCTTCCCATGACCTTGGTAGACAGCGAAGAATCTTCTTGACAAGCTCACTGTTAGTATAATTTTTGCCAAGGCTTTTTAGGCCATTGACAATGTCAGTAAATCTAGTGAACATGCAAGTGATAGTTTCATTAGAATCCATCTTAAACAATTCATACTTATGAACTAATATGTTTATTTTGGATTCTTTGACTTGATTCGTGCCCTCATGGGTCACTTCAAGTCTATCCCAAATCTCTTTTGCAGAATTGCAAGTAGAGACTCTATTGAATTCATTTCTATCTAATGCGCAGTAAAGCACATTCATTGCTTTGGCATTGAGTTGTGCCTTCCTAAAGTCATGGTCATCCCAATCCTTTTCAAGTTTGGGTACAGTGACACCCTCTACATAGATGGATGGGATGTATGGTCCATTTAGTATAATGGTCCACATCTCATAGTCTTGGGCTTGGATAAATATTCTCATCCTAGCCTTCCAATATGAGTAGTCGGATCCATTAAAGAATGGGGGTCTTTGGGTGGACTGGCCCTCAATGTGGGAAGATCCAAATGGGGTTGTCATTTTGATCTTTTACTCTTTGGGTAAAAGAGTTCAGGCTCTGATACCACTTGTTGCCCAGATAGACAACCCAAGAGGGGGGGTGAATTGGGTTTTAAAATAATTATTACAATTAAATGGTTTGTGAGATACTAATTAATCCTTTTTGCAAGTTGATTAATTAGATACTATGTGCAGTGAATGAAATGAAAGTAAGAGAGACAAATGCAATCACAAACACAATGATTTTATAGTGGTTCGGAGCTAACCCTTGCTCCTACGTCCACTCCCCAAGCCTCACTTGGGAATTCACTATAACCCCTCGGATTACAGCCGGTTGTTTTACAAGCTCACAACCAAACTTGTTGTTTTACGAGGTCACAACGAACTCGGTCGGTTTTCCCAGGCTCGCCGACTAGAACCACCCCGATTGTTTTTCCGGGATCACAATCGAACCCTTACACGTTGGTTTCAACCTAGGCTCACCAACAAACCTATACACCCTTGATTCAATCCCCTGATTGAATCAAGTAAGAACCAAATGGAAAGAAAGAACAAAGAGAAAAAGTACAGCTTCTAGGAAAGCAGATATTCAGCAATATAAACAATAGAGAAGTTAAGAGCCCTCAAACTATTTTATGACGATGTAGAGGAGGACTTCTTGAACTCTGGGTCTCCTCTTGAATGTCTTGAAGACTTGAAGGCAGATGGAGACTTCTTTAATGCTGGGAAGAGTTGGTTGAATGGAGTTAATAGCTCTCTTCCTTCTTTTCCGTTGAAATCAGTTTGCAGATGGAGGATTCTTATTTTCTTTGAGTGGAATATCACTTCTCTGCTTTGCTACAGTCCTCTGTGGCTATTTAAGCCATTCCCTACGGAAACTAGCCGTTAGACTCACTTTACTAGCCATACTGCACATTCTGCACATCCTGACAATGTGTCCGTTGGGATCGGAGTCGACTCGCGCGATCTAGAGTCGACTCGGCTGTAGCAGGAGTCGACTCATGCTCTTCTGGAGTCGGCTCGGCAACTTGTTCCGGATTTGAATTAAAGTGAGCTTCTCGACTGGGAGTCGACTCGACTTAACCCGGAGTCGACTCGCCAAAACCTAGAGCTGACCTGGCATTTTTGGAGTCGGCTCATCCCATGGAATCCATAGAGCCATTCTTCAACTTGGCTCACTCGAGTCGACTCGAAAATTCTGGGAGTCGACTCGGCGCTCAGAGCCCGAACTTCCGATCTTCTGTCTTTTGGCTTCTGCAGTCTTGGAGTCGACTCGAACTGTTCTGGAGTCGACTCGGCTCTCAATATCCGAAAAATAGCTTTCTGTCTTTTTGGAGTAGCGCTGCCTTGGAGTCGACTCGAACTGTCTTGGAGTCGACTCGCGTCTCAGAGACAACAATTCTGTCTTCTGTCTTTTTGGGGTCGCGCTATCTCGGAGTCGACTCGGGCTTTGCGGGAGTCGACTTGGCTCTCAATGTCCGAAAACTGCTCTCTGACTTTTGCCTTGTACAACACTGAGAGTCGACTCTTGCTTTCTTTGGAGTCGACCTGCCAACCATCGGAGTCGACTCGCGTTCCTCAGGAGTCGACTCGGCTCTCAAGGTTGAAAATTGCTCTCTGACTTTTTCGTCTGTAACTTCCTGGAGTCGACTCATACTACTCCGGAGTCGACTCGGTAAGCATCGGAGTCGACTCGCGCACTTCAGGAGTCGACTCACTAACAGGTTTTGAGTTGAGTCTTTCTATTCGTCTGTCTATTCTCAGTCGGAGTCGACTCATAACGTTCCGGAGTCGACTCGAGCCTGTGCCAATGCTTCTGATACGCCTGGAGTCGACTCGTAATATCCCGGAGTCGACTCGAGTCTCAGACTTTGGTTCAACTTGACTTCTTAACTTATCCAAAATATCTTGAACCAAATCTAGATGCACTTAACCATAAATTTGTAAGATTTTCACTGAAACACTAGATTGAATTCATTAGTAAACATAAGATATACTCAAATGCTTTGAGCTCATCAAAATCAAATAGGGTTATGATCAATCACTCCACAATATCTACATGCATCTCTGCAAAAGAAATTTGGGATAAACTTGAGGTCACACATGAAGGAACTAATCAAGTTAAGGAGTCAAAAATAAACATATTAGTACATAAGTATGAGTTGTTTAAAATGGAATCCACTGAGTCCATAACTGAAATGTTTACTCGTTTCACGAAAATCATAAATGGGCTAAAGAGTCTAGGAAAGTCTTATACTAACTCTGAATTGGTGCGAAAAATTCTCAAGTCTCTACCAAGAGTTTGGAAGGCCAAGATAACCGCAATTCAGGAAGCAAAGGACCTCAATATACTGCAATTGGAGAAACTTCTAGGATCACTCATGACCCATGAGTTGACCATGAAGCAAAATTCAGAAGATGAGGTCAAGAGAAGAAAGACCATTGCCCTAAAGTCTACCACTCCAAAACAAGAAAATGAATCGGAAGAATCTGATGATGATGATGAATTTGATGAAGAAGGAATAGCTATGCTTGGAAGAAAATTCAGAAAATTTATGAGAGGTAAGAAGAGATTTCATAAAAAGAAACCCTTCTTCAAAGGTAGCTCAAGCAAAGAAAAGGGTAAGGACAAAGAGAAAGAAAAGGAAACACAAATTTATTATGAGTGTAACAAGCCCGGGCATTTCAAGATAGATTGCCCGAAATTAAAGTGAATGGCAAGAAAACTTAAGAAGAAGAACTTCATGGCTGAATGGAGTGAAAGTGAGGAGTCAAGTTCGGAAAAGGAAGATCATCAAGAGACGGCCCAAATCTGCCATATGGCCAATGACGATGAGGTAGATTCTGAACTTGAATATAATGTGATTTTACTGTTGATGAATTACATGATGCATTTTTAGAACTCATGGAAGAACACAAAAAACTGATCAATAAAAATAAAGTTCTAAAAGAAGAAAATCAATCTCTTATCAAAGATAAGCTGAAACTATCTAGTAACTATGAAACATTAAGTAGGAGACTCACAAATGAAACCAAGAATCTAATTGCTGAAAATGTCAAGTTAAAAGAAGATGCTGAAAAATATAAATCCTTAGTAGACAAGTTTACACTTAGCTCAACCAAATTAAATATGATTCTTGATAGTCAAAAAGCTATATATGATAAGGCTGGATTAGGATATAAAACAAATAGGAAACAAAAATACTTAAAGAACATATTTGTAAAAGCTAAAAATGAAAATATAACTTGTCATTGTTGCAATAAATTAGGACATAAAGCATATGAATGTAACTATAGAAAGTCTAGCTACAACAAATTGAGTAATAATTATAAGCTTAAATCCAAGAAAGTTTGGATTACAAAAGGAACATCAAGTACTAACCCTAAAGGACCCAACATAGTTTGGATACCTAAAGCTCATTCTTGATCTTGATTGCAGGGGTGTCTTGCAGCTAATAAGGTGGATAAACGATGGTATGTAGATAGCGGCTGTTCAAGACACATGACCGGTGATGTAGACCAATTTGTCACCTTGGAGTCTAAGAAGGGTGGAGTAGTAACCTATGGAGACAATGGAAAAGGGTATATCATTGGAAAGGTTAAAATTTTTATTACTCCATCTACCTTCATAGAAAATGTCTTATTAGTTAATGGTTTGAAACATAACCTACTTAGCATAAGTCAATTTTGTGATAAAGGATTTAAAGTCACATTTGAAGCATCAGTATGCATAATCACAAATCCTAAAGATAATAGCATTGTACTTATAGGACAAAGGCAAAGAAATATTTACATGGTAGATCTTCATGAATATTAGGCAAGAAAAATGGATTATGTTTAATTACTAATGAAGAAAAGAAAAATGAAACAAGTTGGCTTTGGCATCGTAGACTAGGACATGCTAGTATGGATTTAATAACAAAACTAGTCAAGAAGGAATTAATAAAAGATGTGCCAAAATTGATCTTTGAAAAAGGACAAAATTTGTGGACCATGCTCATTAGGAAAACAAACAAAATCATCCTTCAAATCAAAGAATATAGTATCAACAACTAGACCTTTTGAACTCATACATATGGATCTATTTGGACCCACTAGAACTGCGAGTCTCGGAGGGAAGAAGTATGGACTAGTTATAGTAGATGATTTTTTCAAGATATATATGGGTTTCATTTTTGGCACATAAGAATGAAGCATTTTCAACATTCTTGAAATATTATAATAATATCATAAATGAAAAGAAGCTCACCTTAATAGTAATTCGAAGTGATCATGGAACTGAATTTGAAAATCAACACTTTGAAGAATTTTGTAATGAAAATGGTATCTCACATCAATTTTCAGCACCTAGAATGCCTCAACAAAATGGGGTTGTTGAAAGAAAAAATAGGACCTTGGCAGAAATGGCACGCACGATGTTGTGCGAGTCAAATCTTCCAAAGTACTTTTGGGCTGAAGCTATAAGCACTGCTTGCCATATTCTAAATCAGATTTTAATACGACCTATAACCAAAAAAACTCCTTATGAACTTTGGAAGAATAAGAAACCAACCGCTAAATATCTTAGAGTATTTGGATGTAGATGTTTCATTTTAAACAATGGCAAGGAGGATCTAAGTAAATTTGATGCCAAGTCAGATGAAGGTATCTTCTTAGGATACTCCACATCTAGCAGGGCATACAGAGTGTTTAATAAAAGAACTCTTGTAGTCGAAGAGTCAATTAATATCATATTTGATGAGTCTGATAGTGAGTCTGCTAGGAAAGAAAATATCCTTGATGATGATGCAGGAATTATTAACTTTGAAAAATTGAATCTTGATGACGTACCAAATCAAGATAAGGAAAATGATCGCGTGCCACCACAATCTCAAGACTTGCCAAAGGAATGGAGGTATGCATATGGACACCTTAAAGACTTAATCATTGGTGATCCATCTCAAGGGGTAGGAACTCGATCCTCTCTCAGAAATTTAAATGATTATCTTGCTTTTGTTTCACAGTTAGAACCTAAGACTTATGAAGAAGCTGAAAAAGATACCAATTGGATAAATGCTATGCAAGAAGAATTAAATCAATTCAAAAGAAGTAATGTATGGACATTAACTGAGAGACCAAAGCATAACTCTGTAATTGGAACAAAATGGATCTTTAGAAATAAATTAGATGAAAATGGGGTAGTTATAAGAAATAAAGCTAGACTTGTAGCTAAGGGATACAATCAAGAAGAAGAGATAGATTTTGAGGAAACATTTGCTCCTGTAGCTAGATTAGAGGCTATTAGATTACTTCTAGCTTTTGCATGTTTCATTGATTTCAAATTGTATCAAATGGATGTAAAAAGTGCCTTCTTAAACGGTTTTATAGAGGAAGAAGTATATGTAGAGCAACCTCCTGGTTTTGAGAATCATGAATTGCCAAATCATGTGTTTAGACTACATAAGGCATTGTATGGATTGAAGCAAGCACCTAGAGCTTGGTATGATCGACTAAGCAAATTTCTACTAAATAATGACTTCAGTAGAGAAAATATAGATAAAACACTTTTTCTCAAAAGAAAAGATAAAAATCTGCTAGTGGTACAAATATATGTAGATGACATAATCTTTGGTGCCACAAATGATAATCTTTGCAAAGAGTTTGCTAATTTAATGCACGGAGAATTCAAGATGAGTTTGATGGGAGAACTAAGTTTCCTTCTCGGATTACAAATCAAGCAAACCAAAGAAGGTATTTTCATTCATCAAACTAAGTATACAAAGGAAATATTAAAGAAGTTTGGGAATGAAAATCACAAGGGAATAGGCACCCCAATGAATCCCACTAGTAAGCTAGACAAAGATGAGAAAGGAAAAAGTATAGATATGAAGCTTTATAGAGGCTTAATTGGATCTTTGCTCTACCTTACTGCTAGTAGACCAGACATAGTATTTAGTGTGGGAATATGTGCTAGATACCAATCAGATCCTAAGGAGTCACATTTAAGTGCTGTTAAAAAAATCCTTAGATATTTAAAAGGAACTACAAACATAGGATTATGGTACTCAAGAGACTCCTGTCTAGATTTGCTTGCCTACTCAGATGCAGATTTTGCTGGATGCAAATTAGATAGGAAGAGCACTAGTGGAACATGTCAATTTTTAGGAAATAACTTAGTATCATGGTTTAGCAAAAAGCAGAATTCAGTAGCACTGTCAATGGCTGAAGCTGAATATATAGCTGCCGGCAGTTGTTGTGCTCAAGTACTATGGCTTAAACAACAACTAGAGGACTATGGAGTTAAACTAGATAACATTCCTATAAAGTGTGATAATACTAGTGCCATCAACCTTACTAAAAATCCGGTTCAGCACTCTAAAGCCAAACACATTGAAATAAGATATCATTTTATTAGAGATCATGTGCAAAATGGAAACATAGGTATTGAGCATGTATGTACAGAGAAACAATTAGCTGACATATTCACAAAATCTTTGAGTGAAGATAGATTTTGCATGCTTAGGAGGAAATTAGGCATATGTGATCCTTTTGATTGAGGAGATATAAAAAGGAGCAAGCTGTCTCATGATACTCTCCTCCCATTTCTGAAAACCCATGAAATATTAGTCAAACTAGTCATTTATAGATTCCTTACTCATGTATCATTGTCCTAGTAAGAATTTGTAAGGATTGGAAGAAAGAAAAATTTTTAAAAGGAAAAAGGAAGAGAAAGAAAAAATTTCTGAACTAGGGTCGACCCAACCCAGAATGGGGTCGACCCAACGTTGAGTCGACCCAAGAAAAATCTAGGGTCGACCCAATGACGGGACCCCACTGTTAAAAGGGGGACTCGTGAGCAATCTAGGGCACTGTTTTCACTTTGTCCTCTTCCAAAAATCCTATTCCCCACTCTCAAATCTCTTCCAATCATCTCCAAACAGTAGAAGGAAGCTTCCCCAAGCCGTTAGATCAAGATCTTGAAGAAATGGGACCTAAGAAAGCCGTAGCCAAGCGATCCGGGAGGGTTTCACGGACCACCCGTGTTGAAAGAGATGCTACAGAGCCTTCTACAGTGTCTCCACAAGGTGAGCCTCCTCCTCCCTCCCCTTCAGTCCAACTTGCGAAATTTGCGGGGAGACCGGTTACCACGGAAAGAAGAATCCACTCCGAGTTTTTGGATCAATAAGGGTTTCGGTTGGGTGATTGGATCCGAAGGCAAGGATGGGAGCATCTTTGCTCCCTAGATGTGGTGATCTACCCAGGATTGGTTCGTGAGTTCTATGCCTTCCTGAAAACTGGAATGGGAGGACTTATATCTGAAGTCCGAGGAGTAAGGGTTAGGGTTTTCGAAGAAGTTTAAGTGAGTTGCTTCATCTCCCCTGCGAAGGAGCAACTCCAGAAAAGCCTGAAAATAAGTTGAGAGCTCTACAGTTGATTCTTGAGGATAATGATTTTGACTATTCCGAAAATATAATAGCAAACTCTCTTTCAGCTGAAATGAGGTTGTTGCACAACTTCATAGGTCGGATTTTGTTTCCGAAAAGCGGAAGATTTGATCTCATTTCTGAGCGAGACCTGGTCGTCATGGAGCACATTATTCAGGGCATTCCCCTGAACCTCCCAGCTATGATACTTAGGCAGATGAGAAAGGTCATATGCAATTCGAGAGTCTCCCTGCCTTATGGTATGATACTCATCCTGATCTTCCGACAGCATGACATATCAGTAGAAGGAGAGATCTCCAGGCATCTACTATTCACTGACACATACACTGCACGATCCCTTATTCGCATGGGTTATGAGAAGGTGAACGGGCAGTGGGTACGTGCAGGAGCTGGGATTCAGGGTGATGCACCAGAGGGTGATGCACCAGAGATTAGAGACCCCATCCCTGAGGATGAGGAGCCTACGGATCATCCTACAGCACCTTCAGAGGCTGGACCTTCGTCATCTGTTCCTGCAGGATACACGGATGAGTTTTGGAGTAGGATGACTGAGCTTATGTCAGCTCAGGCGAGGATTATCACTGATGGACTGACGAGCAGATTGGATATTATGACTGCTGAGATTAGCGATCTTAGAGAGCAGGTAGGAGCTCTACGAAGAGAGAGAGAGGTTCATGGACCATCTGTGCCCCAGGCAGCTGAGTCAGAGATTTCGGCACAGAGTCATCCAGCTCACCGAGCTCTACGCCAGACTCAGTCCCATCAGGCTCGACCTTCCCTCGCCACTTATGCTAGGAGGATGAGGATTAGATCACAGCCATTAGATACCCCTTAGGCTGATGTTAGCACCTTTGGTATTAGTGCCTAGGATTTATCTAGTTCTCATTTGTATTTTGTGTTGATCATGTACTTTGTACTTTGATTGAGGAACATTGTTTTGTTTTGGCATTAATGTATTACAATGTTCCATTTTGATCAATGAAATTTAACTGTTTATTATTTATTGTGTCGACTTATTGTGTCTATTTGATGATAACAAAAAGGGGGAGAAGCAAGGAAAGAGAAATGTGTAAGCAAAGAAAGAGAAATGAGTTGACAAACAAGGTTGAACATTATATTAGGAAAGACTGTACATTTAAGGGGGAGTAATCTGTAACAATGAAAATGTTAAAGTCTAAGATTTAAATCGAATTTCAGAATTTGGCACATAGAATTTCAGAATTTGGCACATACCTTTCACACCTCGATACATAATCTGAAACTCATGCTTTATCTCAAATTTTTGAAGTTTCATCTTTAATGAAATATAAAAGAAAGGGGGAGTAATTCAAAAGGTCAAATTGGAAATATTTGGATGAAATAGGGGGAGACTTCACTCTCAAATTTGAAAAGCTGAAATTCAGCAACTTGAGCCCTTCTAAAACTAATTTTAAGATAAGTATCAATAGGCTCATATTCAATATTTTGTAATCATCAAAAAGGGGAAGATTGAGGATGATAGTGGTATTTTGATGATTAATACAATGATTAAGAGTATGTTACAAGTTAATTCGATACATCATTAATAAGTCCGTCACTCTCGATACATTAGTATAATGAGATTAAGATGTATTTCAATGATTATTAATGAGATAAAATTTGCGATAGGAAAGGGATAGTGAATTCTAAATTCTAATTCGGCAAAGTTTCAAGTGAAACATACTCTTAAGTGGACAATAGTAATTTTCATTATTTGGAGTATGTAGCACTACCATAATGATGAGAGCACAAAAGTGCGATCTACACACAGCTTAAATTAATATTATTTCCAACAAATAATGATAAAAGAGCTACATTAATTTCATATTTTTTTATTTGGCACAAATCAGAAATAAAATGCACATTTGGTATAATTGGGTTCAGAAAGATGCATAGCCCCAAATCATACGCACCCAATCTCACTATGGCTTGGTCAAACCTATCATTCATCAAGCTCACAACCACAGTAGCAGCCAAGCCTAATCACACTGGAGCAACACTTGGTGACCATTCAAAGGGAACGATCACAGCCATCCACCCTTTTGGCAAGCGATCAACTCTCCCATCCTTGCAGCCCGTGAAGCTTCCCAGCCGCCGTCCGGAGGAGATCGCGATCCGTGACCTGCGCCCATCTCACGCTTCTCCCAGCCACCCGTGAAACCCCCAGCATCCCGTTCATCTCGCCTGCAGCCATTCATGACCATCTCGGCGACCTCCCCAACAGTCCGCGATCATCTCCACAGCTTCCGAGCCCGTGATCCCCTTTTTCGGGACCCGTTTCAGCTCCAACGTCGCAGCAACCGTGATCAAAGCCTCCTCCCGCGATCACTTCCCAGCACCCCGTCTTCACTACATTCCAAGCTTCAATCCCACAGCCGTCCTCTCACCCTCCAGCTCCAGCTACCGCGATCGGCTCCCAGGCACCAATCGATCCCAGCCATCTGCCGCGTCTCATCCCAGAACACCCAAAGCGCCATTGATCCCGTCCTTCCAGCCGAGATTAGCGCCCCCTGCAGCCTTCCACGATTCTCCCGCATCATCTTCTTTCCCAGCCTTCTCAGCCTTCTTCCCAGCCGTAATCCATGGCGTCTGTCCGCTTCACCTCCCAGCCGAGATCAGCGCCCGATTCTTCCTCCATTCCAGCCATTCGTGAGCGGCTCGGCACCACCAGCATCCCATGAAGCGTCGCAACGTCCGCGCATCGTCCGCACCAGCATCAGCCCATCGTCCGCAATGCACGATCCTTGCCGTCCGCTCCTCCCCACGCGCGATCAGGGGAATCATCGATTCCATGGGCTCTGGGGATCTATATGAGGAGGCCTCTGATCCGAAAGAAGGGAGCCCCGATTTGAAGAAAAAAAAAAACAGGAGGAAGAAAGGAGGCGGGCGGCTGCAGTGGAAAGAAAAAGAAAAAAATAGAGGAGAGAAAGTGAGAAAGAAAGGAAACAGGGTATGCCCTGTTTCCGAAAATAAAAAGAAGAAAGAAAAAAATAGAGAGAGAGAAAAGGGAGAGAGGCTGATGTTTGTAATGGCTTGCTAATTCCTTTGGCAAAGGGTGATGGATGAACCCTTGTCATGTTGCTTTCATCAAGTACACTCTAAACTTTAATTCTAATTGTTTTATATCCATTGGTATGTTTTGGGTTCTTGCATATTTATTTATTAGATAGATCTTGCATGGTTTATATATATTGATGCATGGATTGTTTCGATGCTTAATTTGTCGTAGACGAAACCGGCACGATAAATACTTGGATATTTAATTCATGTTTTCAGATTGTATACTCCATGATTAGAACTACCCCATCTTATTAATCCTTAATCAAGAATCGCCGAGTTTATTTGTTGAAAGTAATATTGTCAAGGAAGATTCCGGATCCCTAGCTTTCTCTATATTCTTGAACGTTGTTTAATCACATATTATTCTCTGCTTTTAATTTCTAAAGATCGACTAAAAATTACATCGAAAAATTACGCTAATAATCCATAGATCGTTCCCTGAGGAATCGACCTCGGACTTCCGAGTTATACTACTTGTGCGATTCTCCTGCACTTGGGAGAACAGTTTTATTTTTGCACCACATGACATATATTCAAAATTGTTTAAAGTTTATTTCATTGATTATATGGATGAATCTAACCATAAGTTGCAGCAAAGTGTGGATTGAGTCGATCCCAAGATTGATTGAGTCGACCCCGGCACATCAAGAAACCATCTGGCACACTTCTGCAAAAATGGCACGGATGAACAGTACTTGGGTCGACCCAAGCAAAGGATGAGTCGACCCAATCCTCAAGCCTCAAGAAAACAGTTCTCTAGAAATCCTGAGAGGGTCGACCCAAACTTGAGTCGACCCCGAGTTAACATGAGTCGACCCAAAGGCAATGACATTCAAAAATATGAGTCGACCCAAACTTGAGTCGACCCCGAGTTAACATGAGTCGACCCAAAGGCAATGACATTCAAAAATAGGTTCTCTGAAAATCCTGAGAGGGTCGACCCAAGTGGAAGTTGAGTCGACCCAACTGAACCTTGAGTCGACCCAAAAAGTGTTGAGTCAACCCAAGTGAAGGAAGGCTGAAATACAAGGTTCTGTGGTTTCTGAGAGGGTCGACCCCAATGTTGCTTGAGTCGACCTAAGTGAAAGTTGGATCGACCCCAGTAAAAGTTGAGTCGACCCAAGCACGGGCAGAAGCATAACGGCTAGTTCTGCAGAAGTACTTTCAGACCTTCCAACAATGAGTAACGGCTAGTTTTTGAATTCTAACCATTGGGGCTTGTCCAATGGATGAAGGAAACTATTTAAAGTGACACTATTCATCAAAGGAAACATCCTTTTGCAAAATATCAAAGCTTACACAAGAAAGACAAGTGCCCTAATCTTCTTAATTTGTTGCCCAGAGATGGTCACCCAAGAGGGGGGTGAATTGGGTGTTTTAAAACTTTTTGCCCAATTAAAAATAAAACACACAAATGTATGAACTAAAGTAAAGATAGAGGTCTGAGAACAATCAATCGCAAACACACGGTTTATAGTGGTTCGGAGCTTCCACTGCTCCTACATCCACTCCCCAAAGCACCTTTGGGAATTTCCACTATAATCCAAGATTACAGTCCGGTAGTTTTGCGAGTGCACTACCCAACTCGTTGTTTTACACCGGGCTAACAACGAACCCTATAACCCCCAATTTCACCTAGGCTTGGGACGCCTTTTCCTTGTTCCAAGTCCCTTGACTGGAACAAGCACAATATTGAGAAAGTTTTACAAGGATTTAAAAGCTCTCAAGAAGCAAATAAAATAGTGAGAAATAATAGAACCCGGAAGAACCCTTTTAGCCGTTGGAAGCGTGGGAAATGGTGGTTCTTCCGATGTGGATCGCGTTGGCTTGAATGTGAGCTTTGAATGCCTAGCGGAAGAGAGTAGTTGAGCACGAAATCACTTGGGAAGCTTGAAGGCACTTGATTTCTTCACTTAAATGCACTAACTCCCTTGAACCTCTTTTTCTTTCTTCTCTCTTGAATGATCTTGTGTTGGGTTTGTAAGAAGTTGTTGGAAAGCACTTAAGAGCTCTCTTTTATAGCCCAAAAAGCAAATATAGCCGTTAGAGATAAAGTTAAGGGAGTTTGAAATTCAAACCAAACCTGAAAAAGTTGTCAGTCGCGTCCCAGGCGCTTCGGAGACGTCTCCGCTTCAACGCGAGACGTCTCGGCTGTAAGATTTTACTTTTGACGTTGTTTGGGGTCGACTTGGCGCTTTACGGGGACGACTCCGATGATGAACGGTTTGAATCCTTGTTTTTCTGTTTTTCTGAGAGGGTCGCCTCGGCACTTTACAGGGACGTCTCGGCTTGTTTGCGCTTTTTTGCATGGGGACGACTCCGCTGCCTTGGGGACGACTCCGCCGTTATATCTCCGAAAAACAAGTCTTCTGGAATTCTCTGAGAGAGTCGACTCCGCTCTTTCAGGGGACGTCTCCGTTGCCTTATCACCGAAAAAGACATCCTCTGGAATACCCTGAGAGAGTCGACTCCGCACTCTCTGGGGACGACTCGGAAACTCAGCTTTTACTTGCGGGGACGACTCCACGTACTGTGGAGACAGCTCGCGCGCATCTCTTGAAATCGGCCTTTCTGCCGCCACTGAGAGAGTCGACTCCGCTTCTGAGAGAGTCGACTCCGACCCTGCGAGACGCCTCGCCAGGTGCCGGGGATGTCTCCAAACATGCCAGCTCTTCCTGTTTGTGCCAGAGACGTCTCTGGAACAAACCGGAGACGTCTCGGCTGTCCCTGATCTGTTTTCTTCATCTCAAAAATTCTTCAATAAATTCATAAAAATTATGGAAACTTGCCTAGACATTTCTTAACAATATTCTTAATTAAACACATGAAATCCTCAAGTAAATTGTTAAGATAAATGGAATTATACTCTAGTGTTTTGTATTCATCAAAATCCATTAGGGGGTCAACAATCTCTCCCTTTTTGATGATGACAAAACACTGAGTATATGCAAAATTCGAAATTTAAACATATACACAGTATTTGATCAGATGTACAAGTATAATGTTTTGATTAGAGCTAGATACAGTGTGCATAATTCAAAATAGTCAATTTTCAGTTCTATCCTTATGCATAAGATTGATCTTAATAGCTCTTAAGCAATTTTAGCATATCAACTGAATTTGAATCAAGTTAAAATGAAATATTGATACTAAAGATAATTGAAAGCTAAGTTCTTTTTGACTCCCCCTTTCTTTTCCAGAAGGGCAATTATCTTAAAGCCAATATTCTTCAATTTTATCTTTTCTAATTCAACTTTAAGTATGAGTGTAAATTTTGCATTCCATATTCAGGTTCTACTCCATATATAAATTCTATATATCTACTCCCCCTTTTTGTCATCAACAATGAAGGGGACAAATTATACGTAGGTACTTAAAGCACAATTCCTAGGGAATTCAGCATATTACAATGAACCACTCAAGGATATTCAAGTTATGCTCCCTCTGTCTATTGTTTTATTAATGAATTCAGATTGTGCTCCCCCTATTTCATATGCATTGATAAGTTGTGTCAAATTTACATACACAAGGTTTCAAAAGGAATTGTATGTCATTCATTGTAAACATTTGAAGTCATTACAAGGTTAAAATGGAAATCATTACAAGTATTGATTCCTAATACAAAAGAAGTTTCAAAATGAGCCTAGGGTTTTACAAAAACAGATGAACTCTAGATGTCTACAAAATGTCCCTCATCGGCGACGTTGCTCATAAGCCCTAGCAGCTGCATCTATAAATGCATTAATTGAGTCCAGTAGAGTTTTGAACTGCTCTCCTTGAGATTGATGGAAGGCTGCCACTAGTGCTTCAAATTCAATGCTTGCCCTTTCAATTCTTCCTCTAAGTTGGGCAGCCACGGTGCCCACATTGCTTCCAGGGCTTGTCAACTCTCGAAGACCATCTGAAATGTTCCTCAAGCTGTCTTGTAGCTCAATTGATCTGAAGGTTTGGGTGGCACTCACACTAACTAGTTCTTGCGCTGTAGCTTCTATCTGAGTTCTGATTTCCTTCAACTCTTGTAGAAGCCCTTCATGTGAGGCCCTGATGGGGGCCAACTCAGTAGAGATCATCGATCTCATTTCCTCCCTCATTTGCTGGCATATCACAGATGCTAAAGTGTGCATCTGTTCTTCTGATAGGGAGAAGGGCCCAGTGACTGTAGGAGGAGGTGGCATAGAGGTGGAAGGTCCAGCTGAGCTGGAGGGTATATCAGAGAAGTCCATGTGGCTGAGTGGAGGAGAGTGGTGGTCAGGCTCCTGATGTGGGATCTCAGGGTCTAAGGTTTGAGCTTTTCTTTTTGGTACCTTAACCCATAACCCATCTATCTTGTGAAACTCCATTCTACGCATTGTACTCTCATTATAATAGTCGGTGTTTCTCAAGGGTTTTGCAGGTTCATTTTCTGGAATGTGAACCTTAAAATGTTTAAATACTAGGGTAAAGATCATCCCATAGGGTATGCTAAACCTAGAATACCTATGACATATAGCAATGTAGTTCAACATAAGTCTAGGGAGGTTTAGGGGAATCCCTAGTAGGATGTGGTGCATGATAACTAGGTCTCGCTCCGAAACAAAATCGAAGCGACCGGTTTTTGGAAACAAGACTCGGTTGACAATACTCAAAAGTAGTCTCATTTCGGCATTTAGGTCTTGTGAGTTCACTACATCAAGAGGCCCGCAGTCCTCTCGTCCTAAAAGCAAGTTTAGGGCTATTTCCCTTTGGGGATGTGAGGTCGGAGCCTCACCGTCCTTAGGGATTTGCAAGACGCTAGATAGGACATCCTCATTAATCTCTACCAACGTCCCCCGGACATGTGCAGTGTACCCTAAGTCCCCTAAGGCCATATTACTAAACATCTCTCTAACTAGGCCGGGGTAGGTCGATGTATTGAGGGTACAAAGGTATTCCCACCCTTGGGCACGGAGTTTCTCTCCAATAGAGAACCCCTCACTATCTAGAAAATGGAACTCTATGTACCTACCGGTGGTTACTGTGCGATTCGCACAGGAAATGGTCGTGGTTGGCGGAGCAACCGGAGGGGACGGCGCGGATGGCTCTTCCCTCCGTTCCTCACCGTCGGTTGCTACCCTAGGACGCCTCCCACCGGTTTCGTCTAGCCCTCTTAGGTGCCATGGATGCTAGGGTTTGTGATGGAGAGCAAATGGAGGCTAGGGTTTGTGGTGGAGAGCAAATGGAGGCTAGGGTTTTTGTTTTTGTCGGAGATGGAAGAGAATAGCTCGGGTCGGCTCAAGCTGTTTCACCTATTTAAAAACCCTCGTTCGGTCCCCGAGACGTCTCCGCGACTGATGCGAGACGTCTCGCCGGGGGGACGTCTCTGCGATTTGCCAGAGACGTCTCCGGCACTGAAAAATTTCAGACTAATTTCTATCTTTTCCCAATTTATTTTACTCAATCACACTAATCAACATGATTTCTTTTGGTGAATACAGAGTGAGTTTGTTTGTGATCCTCCCCCTTAATAATATATCCTATAAAAGTTTGATAATGATTTTTTTTGAATTATTAACATTGAAATGAGGAATGTTTGACCAAATTTCGAATACCTATGAAATAGGCTCTGAAAATATCTCCATGATGAGTCCAAGGGAGGGTAACCATCCTCCGGAAAGTCGAACAATTCGTCATTTAACTTAGATAGATTCATGCTTTCACTTATGTTGACCTTGAGGTGGATTACTAGTTTGAGTAGCAAAGCATTGCAATGCAAGTTCAATTTAATTGCTAGGATCATACAAGCTCAATGCATTCCTTAAGAAGTTGAACCTATCTTTACAAAGGGGCTTTGTAAAGATATCGGCCAATTGATTTTCAGTACATACATACTCAATCATCACATCATTTTTCAGCACATGATCCCTAATAAAGTGATGCCTAATCTCTATATGTTTTGATTTTGAGTGTTGGACAGGATTTTTTGTTAAATTAATTGCACTTGTGTTATCACATTTAATTGGTATATTGTCCATTTTGATACCGAAGTCTTCAAGTTGTTGCTTAATCCATAGAACTTGGGCACAACAGCTTCCAGCTGCAATGTACTCAGCCTCAGCTGTGGATAAGGCAACTGAATTCTGTTTCTTGCTAAACCAAGAAACCAAATTAGCACCCAAGAATTGACATGTGCCACTTGTGCTTTTTCTGTCGAGTTTGCACCCGGCAAAATCAGCATCGGAATAAGCAATTAAATTTATGTCAGATTGTTTAGAATACCATAAGCCTACATTAGATGTCCCTACTAGATATCTAAAAATTCTTTTAATAGATTGCAAGTGTGATTCCTTAGGACATGCTTGGTATCTAGCACACATACAAACACTGAATAATATATCTGGTCTACTAGCAGTAAGGTAAAGTAAAGAGCCTATCATACCTCTGTACAATTTGCAGTCTATACTTTTACCTTTTTCATCTTTGTCAAGCTTGCAACTTGAGCCCATGGGTGTGCTGATTTCCTTTGCATCCTTCATCTTGAATTTTTCCAACATCTCCTTGATATATTTGGACTGACTGATGAAGATGCCTTCCTCTGATTGTTTTATTTGTAGCCCAAGGAAGAAGTTGAGCTCACCCATCATGCTCATTTCAAATTCTCCCTGCATAAGCTTGGCAAACTCTTGACAAAGACTATCATTAGTAGCACCAAAAATTATATCATCCACATAAATTTGCACAAGCAATAAGTCATTTCCTTTTCTTTTAATGAAGAGGGTTTTGTCCACATTTTCTCTTTTAAATTTATTTTCAATTAGGAAATTACTTAATCTTTCATACCATGCCCTAGAGGCTTGCTTAAGTCCATATAATGCTTTATGCAATTTAAAAACATAATCTGGATGTAAGTGGTTCTCAAAACCTGGAGGTTGTCCTACATAAACTTTCTCTATTATATAACCATTTAAAAAGGCGCTTTTTACATCCATTTGATAGAGTTTGAACTCCATAAAGCATGCATATGCCAAAAGTAGTCTAATAGCCTCTAATCTAGCAACAGGAGCAAAAGTTTCATCAAAGTCTATTCCTTCCTCCTGATTATATCCTTTGGCCACTAGCCTAGCTTTGTTTCTTATTACTATTCCATCTTCATCTAGTTTATTTCTATATATCCATTTGGTGCCTATAATTGAAACATTAGGGGGTCTTTTCATTAGAGTCCAAACTTCATTTCTTTCAAATTGGTTTAATTCCTCTTGCATAGCATTCATTCAATTTTCATCTTTTTCAGCTTCTTCTAGTGATTTAGGCTTGATTTGTGAAACGAATGCAAGATAATTACTAGTGTTTCTTAAAGAGGATCTAGTTCTTATTCCTTGTGAAGGATCACCAAGGATTAGATCCCTTGGATGACCATGTGCATACCTCCATTCCTTAGGAAGATCTTGATTTCTCGATGGAGGTTGATCTTCTTCATCTTGCTGAATTGTATCTTCTTCATCCTCATGTTGTTTGTCTTGTATGGAGAATTCCTTCATTCGGTCTTCAAGTATACCTGCATCACCATCTTCTTCTTTTCTAGAAGAATCTCCATTAGCTTCATCAAAAACAACATGAATGGATTCTTCAACAACGAGAGTTCTCTTGTTGAAGACCCTGTATGCTCTACTAGATGAGGAATAACCTAAGAAGATCTCCTCATCTGATTTAGCACTAAATTTACTTAGATTGTCCTTTCCATTGTTTAAAATAAAGCATCGACAACCGAAAACATGAAAATAGCTTATATTTGGTTTCTTACTTTTTATCAACTCATAAGGTATTTTCTTTAAGATGGATCTAACTAAAGCACGGTTTAAAATATGACATGAAGTATTTATTGCTTCAGCCCAAAAGTACTTTGGTAAATCCGATTCGCACAACATGGTACGAGCCATATCTGCTAGTGTGCGATTCTTTCTTTCTACCACCCCGTTTTGTTGGGGTGTCCTAGGTGCCGAGAAATTGTGATTGATACCATTTTCTTCACAAAATTTTTCAAAATACTGATTTTCAAACTCGGTACCATGATCACTCCTAATTGCTTTTAGTTTAAGATTGAGTTCATTCGAAACCCTATTATGAAACTTGATAAAAGCGAGAAAGGACTCATCTTTGTGTGCAAGAAATGAAACCAATGTAAAACGTAAAAAATCATCAACGATTACAAGACCAAATTTCTTACCCCCTAGACTAGCAGTTCTAGTGGGTCCAAATAAATCCATGTGAATTAGTTCTAAGGGTTTTGATGTTGAGACTATGTTTTTAGACTTGAAAGAGCTTCTCGTTTGTTTTCCTAATTGACATGCAGCACAAATTTTGTTCTTTTCAAAATCTATTTTTGGTAGTCCTTTGACTAGATCTTTTGTAATCAATTTAGAGATTAAATCCATGCTAGCATGCCCTAATCTACGATGCCATAACCAACTAGTCTCATTGACTTTGGGATCCATGGCTACAAGACATTGGCCATCCTTCATGGTGAGATCATCAAGATCTACCATGTAAACATTTCCATGCCTATGTCCTGTAAGTATGATCTCATTGTCAACTGGACTACTAATTATGCAAAGTGAAGATTCAAATGACACTTTAAAGCCCTTGTCACAAAATTGACTTATACTTAATAAATTATGTTTGAGTCCATTAACTAACAATACATTGTCAATAAATGAGGAGGGTGATATGGAGATTTTACCAACACCAATGATTTGACCTTTAGCATTGTCTCCAAATGTGACTACTCCTTCTTTTGATTTTAAAGTGACGAAGAGACTCTTGTCACCGGTCATATGCCTTGAGCAACCACTATCAAGATACCACATTCTCTTTTTATCCCTGGCTGCAAGGCATACCTGCAAAATGATCATGTGAAGCTCTTAGGTACCCAAGTTTTCTTGGGTCCTTCGTGGTTAGTGTAGTTGGTTCCCTTAGGCACCCATACTTTAGTTATGTTTTTAGCTTTTACAAATGTACTCTTGTTAGTTTGGATCTTTCTTTGAATACAAGAGTAGGCTTTATGTCCACTTTTTCCACAATGAAAGCATGTAGGTTTTTCAGTTTTGACATCTTTTGCTTTCACAAAGAAATTCTTTAGATACTTTTGTTGCTTGTTAGTTTTATATCCTAATCCGGCTTTATTAAAAACAGCTCTTTGATTTGAAAGAATAAGATTTAATTTTTCAGAGCTTTGTGTAAATTTTTCAACAATTGGTTTGTACTTATGTACCTCATTCTTAAGATCCAAATTTTCTTTAACTAGTTCTTCCTTATCCTTTTTAAAGGATTCAACATTTTGTGCAAGTGAGGTATTATTATTGAGTAGAGATTTAACTTTTAGATTCAATTCCTTAATTAGTGTTTTTGCCGTTTCATTTTCAATGCTAAGTTTTGAATTTTTAATTTCTAGATCAATGGTGTTAATATTTTCAACGCTCTCTTTCTCAATCAATAGTTTTTTAATATCATCCTTTAGTTTCTGATTGGAGGCCTTTAGTTCTTTATTCTTTGCTCCTAACATACTACAATCACTCATAAGTTCTTGAAAAGCTTCATATAATTCTTCTAAAGTAAAATTTATAGTTGAGCTTTGACATACCTCGTCGTTTTCAAATGCCATGAAGCACAAATTTGCGGTCTCTTCCTTCTCTTCCTCGGAGGAGGATGTGTCACTATCGTCCCACGTTGCCTTCAACGCCTTCTTCTTCTTCTTTCCAAAGTGCTTCTTTTGTTGAGGGCATTCGGAACGAATGTGTCCCGGTCTCTTGCAATCATAGCATATGATTGGGTCTCTTTCTTTTTCCTTTTCTTTTTCCCAATCATTTCTTCCTCCAAATTTCTTTCTTGGGAAGGGTTTCTTTCTTCTCATGAATTTCTTAAACTTCCTTACTATTAAACCCAAGTCCTCATCTTCGCTTTCTTCTTCACTCTCACTACTTTCTTCTTCACACACACTCGAAGTAGCCTTGAGTGCAATTGTCTTCTTCTTTGGCAACTCTTCTTCATGTTGCTTCATTGTGAGCTCATGCTGTTGGGTACCCGCCCACGCCGCTGATATTTCAAAATTTTTTTCAGATGGCAGCGGAATCGGCATGCACGGGTTCGACGTTCATCGCATGAACATTGTTTCGAGACCTTTCATAATTAGGTAAGAATTAAAACTTTTAAAACTATTAGGAAGATCAAATCTTCACCTTGCGCGGGTAGATGATCACCGCAAATCTGAATTCGTGGTTTTTGGAAGAGGGTTCGCTTAAAGCCGTTCAAACGTCCGGCCTCTACGGGTATCCACACGAAGCAGGATCCGATCCAAGCTCTCTATCTCACCGGGGTGCTAGCTCCCTTGCAGAGATAGCTTTGATGGCTGATGTCCTCTCTTTCAATCAACTCTTGATTGCACTAGAGAGGAGGAAGAAGAAGAGGAAGAAGATCAAAGCCCTTCGCAGCCTTCTTCTCTTCACACGCGTTGAAGCCAAGAGGAAGGAGAAGGGATGCCGCCAAGCTTCAACTTGCTTGCACCTTGCTTGCGGCCCAACCAAGGGAGGAGAGGGGATGATGGCGGCAGCAAGAGGAGGAAGAGAGCTCTACCTAGGGCGCCGGCCCTAGGTCCCTTTTATAAGCATCAAGGGCTCCTCCAAAGTAGGAGCCCTAGATGATTTTCCAAAGAGGGGGGCGCCGGCCCCCTCTCTTGTGCCGCACCAACCAAGATGAGAGGGGCTTATGCCCCTCTTACTTGGTTAACCTAATCCTCTTCCAAAGAGGATTAGGTGCCTCTCTCATGGTTTAATCCTAATCTAATTAGGATTAGCCAAATTGGGTTCAATCTACGCTAGTCCTAATCCAATTAGGACTTGAATGAATCATGACTTAATTGAACTCTTCAATCCTAATCCAATTAGGAGTCATGTTGATTTATAAGATTAATAATTAATTTAGACTTAAGGAATCTTAATCCAATTAGGATTTGTTTAATTTTAGTCCTAATCCAATTAGGACTTTATTTGAATCCGAAGTCCTAATCTAATTAGGATTTCTAGGAATCCTACTCCAAGTAGGAATTCAATTTTAATTCAAAATTTCTAATCTCATTAGGATTGTAGGAATCCTATTCCAAGTAGGAATCCCAGTCCTACTCCAACTAGGATTCCCAGTCCTAATCCAATTAGGACTCTAGGAATCCTACCCGAAGTAGGATTTGTGTTTAAGTCCAATTAATTAATTTCCTTTGTTCCTTCTTCAACTTCTTATCAATCAAATTGATTTCTTGTGATTCCTAATCACGATTTCAACCATCGGATCGGTCAATACTTCTAGTGTGTGTGACTCCATAGGTTCTATTCTGACTGGTAGTGAGATATATTGTGATCTCTATCTCAATATCATTGAAAACTCCTTTTAATGGGTTGGAACGATTCCAACTCAACTCGTTAGGGTTTATCGATCATCAAGATAATCCCTATGAGTCCCACCATCCACCAGTGACACCTAGCAGCATGTAGTGGCTACCCAGTAGAATAGAAAGATGAACCTCTAGATGCAGTTAACGTGTGATACAGTCCTACTATCGTGGATCCCTATGGGACGGAGGTCATGGACAACTCGTCAAACCCCATCGTCTGTCATATGTCAAGATTTATTTGACTTGAGTTCGATAGTGGAAAACTCTTTTTCCACTTTATATTACTGCCCTGGCCAAGGTCTTAGAACTCAGTCTAACAAATCACATAGGATCACTCCTCTTCTATCAAGGTCGATAGATTCCTTATAGGTGCATACCCTACTCCTACAGTGAACTTACTGCAGCCAATCTACACTGCATGGACCCATATGGCTAGAGACCATGTATGTGTGCAGTCAAACTACAATAACCTCACTGTGAGTAGCCGAAGCACTGCAGGTCAAAGGACCAGTCACACTACTGCAACATCAAGCAAGTCACTGACGAGTGGATAGACATCCAAGTGACTTCTTGTCTTGGTCACGCTCAGTACCCTTGTTCTCTAACAAGCACCCGCACTATCACTTCAGTGTCCCTACACTGTGGACTCAAGTCTCGTCCATTCATAAGGAAAGTGATCTGTGCACTGATCGGATCGATCACCGTTCTCGTGATGATCCATTGATCAGGAGCATTTAGAAATTAATCACCAATGATACATGGCTCAAATTCTCAACTCTTGAGAATATGTATCATCATCTTATTAATTTCTTGGACGATTCATAGACACATAAATAATATGAATGAAAAAGATGCCTTTTATTTATTCAATAATAAACAGTCAAGTACAAAATTATATCCCTAGAATCAACAATGTGTCAGCCAAATTGGCTTCTAGGGCATACATCTAACAATCTCCCACTTGCACTAAAGCCAATTGGTTATATATCTTAGGCCCATCTTCTCAAGGTGGGCTTCAGTCTTTTGCTGACTTAGCTGCTTAGTGAACGGGTCCACCACGTTATCCGCGGAGTCTACTCTCTGCACCTTTACATATTTCTTCTCAACATAGTCGCGTATGAGATGGAAGCGCCGCTCTATATGCTTAGACTTCTGATGAGACCTTGGCTCCTTAGCAAGGGCTATGGCGCCATTATTATCGCAGTAGAGTGTTATGGCATCTGATGTCATCACGTCCAACTCTGCAATGAATTTCTTGAACCAGAAGCCTTCCTTAGCAGCTTCAGAGGTGGCGATGTATTCAGCTTTCATAGTAGAATCAGCAATGATCGGTTGTTTAGAACTCTTCCAATTTACCGTACCACCATTGCACAAGAACACATATCCAGATGTTGACTTCCTGTCATCGACATCAGTCATGAAGTCTGAATCTGTGTACCCTTCTATCTTTAACTCTGATGATCCTCCAAAAACCAAGAATAAATCTTTAGTTCTTCTCAAGTACTTAAGAATATTCTTCACAGCTGTCCAGTGTTCTTCACCTGGATTCGACTGATATCTGCTTGTGACACTCACAGCAAGAGCTATATCAGGTCGTGTACATAGCATGGCATACATGAGGCTCCCTATTGCCGATGCATAGGGTATCTTGCTCATGCATTGAATCTCTTCAGATGTGTTGGGGCACATCTTCTTGGAGAGATGAATTCCATGCCTTAGGGGTAAGAGACCCCTCTTGGAGTTTTCCATGCTGAACCTCTTCAGCACCTCCTCTATGTACATTTTCTGTGAAAGGCCAAGCATCCTTTTAGATCTATCTCTATAGACCTTTATTCCCAAAATATAGGATGCTTCCCCAAGGTCTTTCATGGAGAATTCTTTTGACAACCAGACCTTGACCGAGGTTAGCATGGGAATATCATTCCCAATCAGGAGAATGTCATCTACGTACAGTACGAGAAAAACGATAGCACTCCCACTAACCTTTTTGTAAACACACGGTTCCTCTTCGTTTTTGATGAAATCAAACGTTTTGATTGCGTCATCGAAACGAGTGTTCCAACTCCGAGATGCTTGCTTTAGTCCATAGATGGACCTTTGCAGCTTGCAGACCTTGTGATCTCCATCACTGGAAGTGAAACCCAAAGGCTGTTCCATATAGATGTCTTCATTAAGATATCCATTCAGGAAAGCAGTTTTCACATCCATCTGCCAGATTTCATAATCATGAAATGCTGCAATGGCAAGCAGTGTTCGGATGGATTTCAGCATGGCTACAGGTGAAAAGGTCTCCCGATAGTCAATGCCTTCGCGTTGACTATACCCTTTCGCCACCAGCCTTGCCTTAAAGGTCTCTACCTTTCCATCCGAACCTATTTTCCTTTTGTAGATCCATTTGCATCCAATAGGTACAATACCTTCTGGTGGGTTTACTAAGGTCCAGACTTGGTTGGAATGCATGGAGTCTAACTCTGATTTCATAGCTTCCAGCCATTTCTCGGAATCGATATCAGATATCGCCTCGTTGTAGGTTTTGGGATCGTGTATGTGATCCCTATCTCCCACTAGGAATATTTCCTCGGTATCCTCTTCTAGTATACCTAAGTATCTATCGGGAGGATGGGAGACCCTACTAGATCTACGAGGTGGTCGAGGGACATCATGTACTGGCTCTGTATGAATGGGTTCAATAGGATCCATGACTCGTTGCTTTTCAGAGACTTTCTCTTCAAGCTCAATTTTCCTCTCACTGCCTCTATCAAGGATAAACTGATTTTCCAAGAAGATGGCATGACGGCTCACAAACACATTGTGATCCTCTGAGACGTAAAAATTGTATCCTAATGACTCTTTAGGATATCCTATAAAACGAGCACTTATGGTCCTAGCCTCTAGTTTGTCCGCCTGTAGTCTCTTGACGTGGGCTGGACATCCCCAAATCTTGAGATGACCCAGACTTGGTTTCTTACCATGCCATATCTCATACGGTGTGGTAGGAATGGATTTAGAGGGAACTCTATTCAATAAATAAATCGCTGTGAGTAAGGCATCTCCCCAAAGGAACATAGGTAAATCAGTGAAGCTCATCATGGACCTGACCATGTCCAACGAGGTCCGATTCCTCCTCTCTGACACCCCATTGAGTTGAGGTGTACCCGGAGGTGTCCATTGTGAGACTATGCCGTTTTCTTTGAGATAGTCCCGAAATTCCCCACTAAGGTATTCTCCTCCTCGATCTGATCGAAGAGCCTTAAGAGGTTTTCCAGTTTGTTTTTCTACTTCATTCTTGAACTCTTTGAACTTTTCAAAAGATTCAGACTTGTGTCTCATAAGATACACATACCCATACCGTGAATAATCATCGGTAAAGGTAATGAAGTAAGAATAACGTCCCCTGGCTAGCACATCGAATGGGCCACATACATCTGTATGTACTAGGGTAAGTATTTCAGTGGTCCTCTCCCCATGTCCTACAAAGGGCAGTCTAGCCATTTTTTCTTGAAGACAGGACTCGCAAACTGGATATGACTCGGAAGTCAATGAGCCTAAAAGCCCATCTTTATCCATTTTGTTCATTCTGTCCTCTCCAATATGGCCAAGCCTGAGGTGCCACAAATATTTTTAGTTTATCTCATCTCTGGATCTTTTGGATCCTTTGGCACTCACATCTTGCTCGGTAACATTCACAGATACATCCATATGTAAATGATAGAGACTGTCAATCATAAAACCACGTGCGACTATTTTATTCCTTAAATAAATAGAACAGCAGTCTTTGTCAAATGTAAAAACATGACCTTCCTGTGCTAGACATGAAACAGAAATCAAATTTCTGCTAGCAGCAGGTACATAATAGCAGTCTCTAAGTAATAAACTAAATCCAGACGGTAGTCGCAGATGGTAGGTGCCCACAGCCACAGCAGCAACTTTTGCCCCGTTGCCAACCCGAAGGGTTACCGCACCTTCCACCAGCCTTCTACTTTCCTTTAGACCCTGCATGGTAGTGCACAAATGAGCACTAGAACCAGAATCTATAACCCAACTAGAAGTAGAAGAAACCGTTAGATTAGTTTCAATAATGAGCAAGTCTATACCTTCTGAAGGTGTGTCACCTTTCTTGTTCTTCAGGCTCTCGAGGTATGAAGGACAGTTTCTTTTCCAGTGGCCTTCGATATTGCAGTGGAAACATTTTCCTTTGTCGTTAGCCTTTTTCTTTTGAACTTCCTTCTTTGGCTTCTTGTCTTTCTTCTGCTTCTTAGCAGGCTTCTTTTTCTTCCAAGTAGACTTTCTCTTGGAACCAGAAGTCAACTCAGCAGCAAGGACATTGCCCCTTGAACCTTTCAAGGCTCCCTCAGCAGTTACCAACATGTTGATTAGTTCAGTCTTAGTGCATTCAATCTTATTCATGTGGTAGTTTACTATAAACTGACCAAATGAATCAGGAAGTGACTGTAGGATCAAATCCACTTGTAATTCCTTGTGCATGTCCATACCGAGCTTCTCAAGCTCCTCTAGGTCCTTGATCATGGTCAGACCGTGATCATGGACAGACTGCCCCTCGCGCATCTTTGTTTTAAAAAGCCTCTTGGACACTTCAAAACGAGCTGTGCGACTCTGCTCACCATACAACTCTTGCAGGTGCGCCAGTATGTCCCTAGCAGTCTTCATATTTTCATGCTGGCATTGGAGTTCATTTGACATGGATGCCATCATATAGCATTTTACTCTAATGTCATCATCCAACCACTTTTTATGCATCTCACGCTGAATATCAGTAGGACGTGTTGGTAGTGTGGAGATATCTGAATCGAGTATGTAGCCTATTTTCTCACAGTCCAAAATAATTTTGAGATTTCTAAGCCAGTCTTTGTAATTAGTTCCGGTCAGTCGGTTGGTCTCAAGAATACGGGTCAAAGGGTTTGAAGCCGACATTGTATCTGCAGAGAGTAAAGATTCTAGTTAGATTTTTGTACTTGATCCTAATCTGTTCTAAGGTCTTTTAGAACGAATGTAACTCCCACTATTTTCTCGAATTCCTCACACTTCCCTGGTAGGAAAACGGAAATCCCACACGACTAGGGTTTCTAGTGGGTACTGCGGTCCCACCGATTTACATGCCACCTCACCTAACAGTTATTGGTGACACATAGATGGATGAGTGTACAACTCTTGTACAATGCTTCTCAAGCATATTGCAGTGTAACTTGGTCTCTAAGCCATGAAGACCTCACCTAACAGTTATTGGTCCCATTTCTTAGTTAAGTCAGACCCACCGTATAACCGTAGGAATAAAGTCGTCATTGGGTCCTCACCTAACAGTTATTGGTGCCCAACCCCACCTTTATCCTACAACATCTCATGTCTATAGAGAGGTCCAGCCCCCCGATGCAACTTGACCACTGTATCCAGCCGAGACAAATCAACATCAGAAAGGCCTTAGCAGCTCTACTACAGTGGAAGACCTATTGACTTAATATTGGTTAATCAGGTCTTAGTGTTTGCAACTTGAGCTCTTCATAAGAGGTAATCGAACAATTGACCAGGTAAGCGGGTGGGAGGCTCCCCTACTCAGAGAGTAAGGTCCTAATTAAGTAACCACCTTTCATGCTTTCCTAGACACCAATTAGATCAATTAATCTAATATGACTTGCTCATGTCGGTTCACTCTCGACTTGATTGAGGAGGTTTTGATTTAGGTCTCAATTGGATTTGCTACATCACATGTAAACCTATCTACCCGACTCGCATTCACATCACATGCAAACGGCACATCACGGGCAGTTATAATCGCAGCATCAAATTAAAGCTAAACTTTAAATAGGTGATGATCATGGATTCTAGTTAGGTCGTATTACAAGCACATGCACGTCAATCGATCAACTGGTCTTCAACTCTTGAATTGGTTCCAAGCCTCCTTGATTCGATCCTTGACCAACTCTTGATCCAATCGCCATCAACCGCTTAGACCCCTGTTCATCTCATGCATCGTCTTCGACTTGATCGTTGATGTACATCACATCACAGAAATACAACCAGATGAAAAATAAAAATAAAAATAAATTACATCTCCTTTTAGGAGGCACGCAGGCCTCTCAAAACATCAAATAAGATGCATGCAAGCATCTAAAAAATTACATGACATCGCAGATCACATCGCAGGTCATTACATTTGATACCAAAAGGGTTTGAATCCTATGATCATCACCATATGCAACAATTATAATTTTCAGATCTGAAAACTAACTGATTATGTCATGACATAGGTTGCTGATCATGCTAATCATGATTCTAAACTTTATAATCTCATTAACAACGCAATTAGAATCATCATTTTATCACATAAAAATCAGCATGCAAAAATTAGCACCCCTAAAAAAATCTGCATGCAGAAATTTTCAGCATGCATGATCATTCAATTTTCAGATCTAATAAGCCTTTAGATATTTAATTCTTACCTTAATCTACGAAGCCTAGGCTCTGATACCACTGTTGGGTACCCGCCCACGCCGCTGATATTTCAAAATTTTTTTCAGATGGCAGCGGAATCGGCATGCACGGGTTCGACGTTCATCGCATGAACGTTGTTTCGAGACCTTTCGTAATTAGGTAAGAATTAAAACTTTTAAAACTATTAGGAAGATCAAATCTTCACCTTGCGCGGGTAGATGATCACCGCAAATCTGAATTCGTGGTTTTTGGAAGAGGGTTCGCTTGAAGCCGTTCAAACGTCCGGCCTCTACGGGTATCCACACGAAGCAGGATCCGATCCAAGCTCTCTATCTCACCGGGGTGCTAGCTCCCTTGCAGAGATAGCTTTGATGGCTGATGTCCTCTCTTTCAATCAACTCTTGATTGCACTAGAGAGGAGGAAGAAGAAGAGGAAGAAGATCAAAGCCCTTCGCAGCCTTCTTCTCTTCACACGCGTTGAAGCCAAGAGGAAGGAGAAGGGATGCCGCCAAGCTTCAACTTGCTTGCACCTTGCTTGCGGCCCAACCAAGGGAGGAGAGGGGATGATGGCGGCAGCAAGAGGAGGAAGAGAGCTCTACCTAGGGCGCCGGCCCTAGGTCCCTTTTATAAGCATCAAGGGCTCCTCCAAAGTAGGAGCCCTAGATGATTTTCCAAAGAGGGGGGCGCCGGCCCCCTCTCTTGTGCCGCACCAACCAAGATGAGAGGGGCTTATGCCCCTCTTACTTGGTTAACCTAATCCTCTTCCAAAGAGGATTAGGTGCCTCTCTCATGGTTTAATCCTAATCTAATTAGGATTAGCCAAATTGGGTTCAATCTACGCTAGTCCTAATCCAATTAGGACTTGAATGAATCATGACTTAATTGAACTCTTCAATCCTAATCCAATTAGGAGTCATGTTGATTTATAAGATTAATAATTAATTTAGACTTAAGAAATCTTAATCCAATTAGGATTTGTTTAATTTTAGTCCTAATCCAATTAGGACTTTATTTGAATCCGAAGTCCTAATCTAATTAGGATTTCTAGGAATCCTACTCCAAGTAGGAATTCAATTTTAATTCAAAATTCCTAATCTCATTAGGATTGTAGGAATCCTATTCCAAGTAGGAATCCCAGTCCTACTCCAACTAGGATTTCCAGTCCTAATCCAATTAGGACTCTAGAAATCCTATCCGAAGTAGGATTTGTGTTTAAGTCCAATTAATTAATTCCCTTTGTTCCTTCTTCAACTTCTTATCAATCAAATTGATTTCTTGTGATTCCTAATCACGATTTCAACCATCGGATCGGTCAATACTTCTAGTGTGTGTGACCCCATAGGTTCTATTCTGACTGGTAGTGAGATATATTGTGATCTCTATCTCAATATCATTGAAAACTCCTTTCAATGGGTTGGAACGATTCCAACTCAACTCGTTAGGGTTTATCGATCATCAAGATAATCCCTATGAGTCCCACCATCCACCAGTGACACCTAGCAGCATGTAGTGGCTACCCAGTAGAATAGAAAGATGAACCTCTAGGTGCAGTTAACGTGTGATACAGTCCTACTATCGTGGATCCCTATGGGACGGAGGTCATGGACAACTCGTCAAACCCCATCGTCTGTCATATGTCAAGATTTATTTGACTTGAGTTCGATAGTGGAAAACTCTTTTTCCACTTTATATTACTGCCCTGGCCAAGGTCTTAGAACTCAGTCTAACAAATCACATAGGATCACTCCTCTTCTATCAAGGTCGATAGATTCCTTATAGGTGCATACCCTACTCCTACAGTGAACTTACTGCAGCCAATCTACACTGCATGGACCCATATGGCTAGAGACCATGTATGTGTGCAGTCAAACTACAATAACCTCACTGTGAGTAGCCGAAGCACCGCAGGTCAAAGGACCAGTCACACTACTGCAACATCAAGCAAGTCACTGACGAGTGGATAGACATCCAAGTGACTTCTTGTCTTGGTCACGCTCAGTACCCTTGTTCTCTAACAAGCACCTGCACTATCACTTCAGTGTCCCTACACTGTGGACTCAAGTCTCGTCCATCCATAAGGAAAGTGATCTGTGCACTGATCGGATCGATCACCGTCCTCGTGATGATCCATTGATCAGGAGCATTTAGAAATTAATCACCAATGATACATGGCTCAAATTCTCAACTCTTGAGAATATGTATCATCATCTTATTAATTTCTTGGACGATTCATAGACACATAAATAATATGAATGAAAAAGATGCCTTTTATTTATTCAATAATAAACAGTCAAGTACAAAATTATGTCCCTAGAATCAACAATGTGTCAGCCAAATTGGCTTCTAGGGCATACATCTAACACATGCGTCATCAATGAGCCCAATAGTTGTTCTAGTCCCAAAGTGTTGAGATCTTTGGCTTCTATGATCGCCGTGACCTTGCTTCCCATGCTTTCGGCAAAGACCTGAGAATTTTACTCACAAGTTCCGGATTAGTATAGGATTTACCCAAACTCTTTAGATCATTAATTATATCGGTGAAGCGTGTAAACATGCATGTGATGGTTTCATTGGGTTCCATCTTAAACAACTCATATTTGTGAACTAGAATGTTCACTTTAGACTCTTTGACTTGATTCGTACCCTCGTGGATAACTTCAAGCCTATCCCATATTTCCTTGGCGGAACTACAGGTGGAGACTCTATTGAACTCATTTACATCTAGAGCACAGAATAATGAGTTCATGGCTCTAGAATTGAGTTGAACCATCTTACTGTCATTCTCATCCCAATCCTCCTCAGGTTTGGGAACTTGAATGCCATTAACCATGTGAGATGGTTCGTGTGGTCCCTTGATTATGACCCTCCACAAGGCATAATCTTGTGCTTGAATAAAAATCCTCATTCTAGTCTTCCAATAGGTATAATTTGTCCCATTGAAGAGTGGATGTCTATTGGTTGCCTGCCCCTCAGCAGGAACATTGTTAAAGGGTGTTGCCATCTAGATCTTTGGCTAAGACGGTTAGGTCTTTCAAGAAATACACAGAGCACCTGCTCCGATACCACTTGTTGCCCAGAGATGGTCACCCAAGAGGGGGGTGAATTGGGTGTTTTAAAACTTTTTGCCTAATTAAAAATAAAACACACAAATGTATGAACTAAAGTAAAGATAGAGGTATGAGAACAATCAATCGCAAATATACGGTTTTATAGTGGTTCGGAGCTTCCACTGCTCCTACATCCACTCCCCAAAGCACCTTTGGGAATTTCCACTATAATCCAAGATTACAGTCCGGTAGTTTTGCGAGTGTACTACCCAACTCGTTGTTTTACACCGGGCTAACAACGAACCCTATAACCCCCAATTTCACCTAGGCTTGGGACGCCTTTTCCTTGTTCCAAGTCCCTTGACTGGAACAAGCACAATATTGAGAAAGTTTTACAAGGATTTAAAAGCTCTCAAGAAGCAAATAAAACAGTGAGAAATAATAGAACCCGGAAGAACCCTTTTAGCCGTTGGAAGCGTGGGAAATGGTGGTTCTTCCGATGTGGATCGCGTTGGCTTGAATGTGAGCTTTGAATGCCTAGCGGAAGAGAGTAGTTGAGCACGAAATCACTTGGAAAGCTTGAAGGCACTTGATTTCTTCACTTAAATGCACTAACTCACTTGAACCTCTTTTTCTTTCTTCTCTCTTGAATGATCTTGTGTTGGGTTTGTAAGAAGTTGTTGGAAAGCACTTAAGAGCTCCCTTTTATAGCCCAAAAAGCAAATATAGCCGTTAGAGATAAAGTTAAGGGAGTTTGAAATTCAAACCAAACCTGAAAAAGTTATCAGTCGCGTCCCAAGCGCTTCGGAGACGTCTCCGCTTCAACGCGAGACGTCTCGGCTGTAAGATTTTACTTTTGACGTTGTTTGGGGTCGACTCGGCGCTTTACGGGGACGACTCCGATGATGAACGGTTTGAATCCTTGTTTTTCTATTTTTCTGAGAGGGTCGCCTCGGCACTTTACGGGGACGTCTCGGCTTGTTTGCGCTTTTTTGCATGGGGACGACTCCGCTGCCTTGGGGACGACTCCGCCGATATATCTCCGAAAAACAAGTCTTCTGGAATTCTCTGAGAGAGTCGACTCCGCTCTTTCAGGGGACGTCTCCGCTGCCTTATCACCGAAAAAGACATCCTCTGGAATACCCTGAGAGAGTCGACTCCGCACTCTCTGGGGACGACTCGGAAACTCAGCTTTTACTTGCGGGGACGACTCCACGTACTGTGGAGATGGCTCGCGCGCATCTCTTGAAATCGGCCTTTCTGCCGCCACTGAGAGAGTCGACTCCGCTTCTGAGAGAGTCGACTCCGACCCTGCGAGACGCCTCGCCAGGTGCCGGGGACGTCTCCAAACGTACCAGCTCTTCCTGTTTGTGCCAGAGACATCTCTGGAACAAACCGGAGACGTCTCGGCTGTCCCTGATCTGTTTTCTTCATCTCAAAAATTCTTCAATAAATTCATAAAAATTATGGAAACTTGCCTAGACATTTCTTAACAATATTCTTAATTAAACACATGAAATCCTCAAGTAAATTGTTAAGATAAATGGAATTATACTCTAGTGTTTTGTATTCATCAAAATCCATTAGGGGGTCAACATAATTAAAGTGCTTCATTCAAGAGTCAAAAGGAAGTGGTTGAGCAGATTTCAAGAGATATTAAGAGCTCCATCCACCCTTGAAGAGTGAAGCATTCCTGACAAAGAAGAGAGAAGTTTCATCAAGCGATAACTATTCTCTAAACTATTCTTTGTAGCTTATAAATGTTATATTTGCTCATCTAGGAGTTTCAACATTCTTCTTTCTTTTTAATCACCTTGTAAAGGTTTGTTGGTGAGCCCGTAAAACCAACGGTGTAGGTTTATTGGTGAACCCGTAAAACTAATTGTGAAGGTTCGTTGGTGAGCCCATAAAACCAACATAGGTTCTTGGTGATCCCGGAAAACCAAAGTGTAAAGGTTTTTGGATTGTGAGCCCGGAAAACAATCCAACTGTAATCCGCGGGATTATAGTGAATTCCCAAGGGGTCGCTTGGAGAGTGGACGTAGGTGCTTAGGAAAGCACCGAACCACTATACTTCTTGTGTGTTTATATTGTGCATTGTTCTAATTTTACTCACTCATCAATTGACTAAAGTAAGATAGTAAAAATTAAGAGAAACCAATTCACCCCCCCCTTGGCTTGTCACCTTGGGCAACAGACTAGTATCTGCTCACTACTCCTAGTGAGTATGCCACGTCTGATCTAGTACATGTCGTGGCATATATTATAGATCCCACTGCCGAAGCATATGGAATTCTATCCATACTCTCTCTTTCTTGAGGGGTTGTCGGACAATCCCTTTTAGGGAGGTTGATTTCATGGCCCATCGAAAGATAGCCTTTCTTGGAATTAATCATACTGAACCTTTTCAGTATAGTATCAATATATGTGGATTGAAATAATCCAAGCAATCTTCTAGATCTACCTCTATAGATATTCATCCCTAGGTTGTAAGATGCTTCTCCCAAATCCTTTATGGCAAATTGAGATGATAGACATACATTTATTCCTTGTAATGCAGGAATATCATTTCCGATTGAAAGAATGTCATCAACATACAAAATAAGGAATATAATAACTGAACTATTTGCCCATTTATAAATGCAAGGTTCCTCTTCATTCTTAATGAAGCCATATGTTTTGATTACCTTATCAAAACGTATATTCCAACTCCGTGGAGCTTGCTTTAATCCATAAATGGATTTTTGAAGCATGCACACTTTAGACTCATCTGCAGATGTAAAATCTTCAGGTTGTATCATATACACTTCCTCTTCTAAATCTCCATTTAGAAATGCGGTATTTACATCCATTTGCCAGATTTTATAGTCTAAATGTGCTGCTATCGCAAGCACAATCCGAATGGACTTGAGCATTGCCACAGGAAAAAACGTCTCGTCATAGTCAATACCATAACGTTGACGATATCCCTTGGCAACCAGACGGGCTTTATAGGTCTCTACCTTTTCGTCTGCGCCCCGTTTTCTTTTGAATATCCACTTACACCCTATGGATTTAATCCCTTCGGATAGGTCAACTAATGTCCATACATCATTGACCTTCATGGATTTCATTTCGGATTGCATGGCTCCAAGCCATTTATCAGTATCATACCTCTGCATTGCATCCATATATGTGATCGGATCCTTATCGTTTTCATCAAGTTCGATAGGATCTCCGTCTCGGACCAAGAAATCGTAGTATCTGTCCGGCTGACGTGGTTTTTTACCCGATCACCTTAATAGTGCATCTAATATAGGTTCTGGATCTGATCTAATCAAATCCAACTCAACTGGTTTAGTAGATGGTGTCGGATTTTTTACATGTTGAACTTCTCTAAGCTCAACATTAGAGCTTTTTGTTCCTTCACCAAGGAATTTCTTTTATAAGAAAATTGCTCTATTGCTTATGAACAACTTTTGTTCTCCAGCAAAGTAGAAGTAATATCTTTTAGTTTCTTTAGGGTAACCAACAAAGAAACATTTGTCAGACTTGGGTTCAAGTTTGTCTATCTTCAAACGTTTGACGTACGTCGGACACCCCCAAACCCTAAGGTGAGAGAGCATCGGCTTACGTCCAATCCACATCTCATGTGGTGTTTTATTTACAGACTTACTTGGAACCTTATTTAAAATATAGCAGGCTGACTCAAGAGCATATCCCCAAAAGAATATGGGCAGATTAGCAAACCCCATCATGGATCGAACTATGTCTAACAAAGTTCGATTTCTTCTTTCTGACACACCATTATATTGTAGTGTACCAGAAGGAGTCCATTGGGAGAGAATCCTATTTTCTCCTACATATGTCAAAAACTCACTGGAGAGGTATTTACCTCCTCGATCTGATCGAAGAGTTTTAATACTCTTTCCAGTTTGTTTTTCTACTTCATTACGATATAATTTGAACATTTCAAATGATTCAAATTTATGTCTCATTAAATAGACATAACCATACCTAAAAAAGTCGTCTGTAAACGTAATGAAATATAAATACCCATCTCTAGCATTTGTACTCATTGGTCTACATACATCAGAATGTACAAGGGTCAATAAATTACTGGCTCGTTTACCTTTTCCGGTAAAAGATGATTTGGTCATTTTACCAAGAAGGTATGATTCTTAGGTTGTCAATGATTCACAATCATTCACATCGAGGATTCCCTCTTTACTTAATATGTTCATCTTGTTCTTGTTAATATGACCTAGCCTATGATGCCAAAGGTAGACATCCATGACATTATCTATTATAGGGCGCTTATTGGATTTATACATTACATAAATAGGCTGTGACAAAATGTAAATGTCATTACTCAGAATTCCATTCATTACAACAACACCATTCCAAATGACATTATAATAATCCTTTTTTATTGATATTTCATAACCATTTTTGGCCAAAAGGCCTACATAAATGATATTCAATAGAAAACTTGGACAATAGTGACTATCACTAAGGACATTTACATGAGAGCTGAATTCAAGTTTAAAAATTCCTAAAGCTAGAACTGGAACTGGTCTTCCATCTCCAACATTCAGGAACATTTCTCCTTCTTCAAAACTCTTACTGACTTGTAGCCCCTACAACGAATTGCAAATATTAAAAGAACTACCGGTATCCAATACCCAGATCGAATTATCACAAATAGAAAAATTACAAGGTGTTATTATATAAGTACCTTGATTGGCAACTGATTGCCCATTTTTTTAGGCCGGTTCGGATCGAGGGATGCAATGTAAAGACGACAGTTTCTCTTCCAATATCCTTGCTTCTTGCAGAAGAAGTACTCCACCTTGCTCTGATCAGCCTTTTTATTCTTTTTCTGACTAGGCTGAGCATGGTGCACCTGTTTTGTTTAGATTTTTTTTTCTTTTTCCCTTTCTTAAAAGGGGCGATCCTTGGATGAACCTCCAACTAAGTTCACCATCTTCTTAAGAAGTTGGTGATCATTCTCAAACGTCTGTAGTAACCCCAACAATTGGTGATAATTCACTACAGATTTCGTCATACAAAAATGAGTGAGAAAAGGACGGTATGATCTAGGCAATGAGTTTAGTATGGCATCCTTCCCCAATTGATCATGAAGGGGAATGCCAAGAGAGCTTAGACGCTCGATCAACTCAATCATGTACAATACATGATCAGTTACCGAGGTTCCATCTTTCATTCGGGCGCTGAAGATGGCACAACTAGTTTTGTGCCTCTCAACGTCGTCAGGAACGCCGAATGATTCATTCAACACTTGAATGATATCTTCCGGTTGCATATTCTCAAAATGCCTACTAAACTCATCACTCATTGCTACCAACATGATGCATCGAACAGTGATCCGGTCACTGAGCCACTTCTGATAAGTGTCTCTGGCCGATCTTGATGTATTAGCAGCAGGCTGCTTAGGTGCTTGATCCGTTATCACATAAAGAATCCTCTCATGCTCTAGCACTATTTTTAGTTTCCTATGCCAATTATTGAAATTTGGACCAGTCAACTTGTCATTGTCCAACAATGAGCGAAGTGACAAATTAGTGGTCATTTCTGTATAAAAAGAAAATTTGGCTATTAGTATATGAATTGACTAAACTCAATAGACTTGGACTTTAGTCTAAAGGTACTCCCACCATTTTATACAAATTGATAGCCTCTATCTCTAATTCGAAAAATTACTCCTAATTCTTTAGTGGACACTAGAACCCAATAGATCGCATATAGGCTCGAGTGTGGCTCGACCAACCCATATGCACCTATTGGTAGGTTCTTAACCAATTGCTTCACCAAGCAACTTCTAGTGATGATTTTGCCCTACGTTTTTCGGCAGGCGTGTGGCGCCTCCACCGAATACCCTAGTCAGGTCCAACCATTAAATGATAGGGTTAAGTATAATCAACTAATAGACGACCAAGCCCGAGTATGGCTCGGCTCACCTGACCGTCTATTAAAGGTACACTTAACTCATCATATATTGAATAACAATTCCAATGCTTGATAAGTACCACGCGTGTGGCGCCTCCAATAATTATCAAAACATTGGACCCATTATCACCCAACTTAATGGGAGGCTATGACATAGTTATCCCCATAACCATTTTATTTTAAGGACCTAATAATTTTAGTGGATTTCATAATTAGGATAGATGAAAATATCCGGTTAATCTAATTTCTCCCACTGACTTTACCAAATCAGATTAGACTGAAACCGGTTAAGAAGACACCTAAATTAGTCATACTGATTTTTTTTAAGGTATGGGCTAACTCGAATCATTAAGTGATCCAATCAAAATGTGATTGACCATGTCGGCCAGGTAAGTGAGATCGGTGGAAGAAATATGCCATTAACTCGACAAAGACGAATCAGTACGAGTAGCTCCCAATTAAAAACCACTGATCGAGTCTGCCAAACTTATCTTAGACACCGACTGGTTAATCAATTTCGATTTGATTACTCAAATAACTCGAGCTACACCACTGAGCCTAAATCAAGTTCCATCTTGGTCTAATCAAAGACATGGACTTGATCCATTTACAACTATTGTAAATTGACCAAGAATTTTCTTGACCTAATCTAGTTACTACTTAATTAGATTTGATCAATTAATTATATTAGTCCATATATGATTCTAACCTTAGGTCTAACCCAATCCTAAGAACTTGATTCAAGCTAGCCCATATGCCCAAAGAATTATGCAATGTCAATTAATTGAGTTACAATCATAACACTTAATTCTTAATTAAGTTTATACTTATGAAAGTTTTGATCATTGCATATTTCTTTTTAATTACATATTAATTTCAATCTTTTAGTTCTTAAAACAAATTTTCAGATCTGAGTTTTTATAATTAGTCACATGTAATCAGATTTAATTCATGTTTAAGTCATTATGTTTTATGTTCATGCATCACATATACATAACAACATGAATTAATACAAACAACATACATCTTATATATTTGTTTTTTCACTTTTATTTTCATATCTGATTTGTTCATTAAAATCAAAGATCATATGAATCATAAACTTTATTTAGATCTAATCTAAATAATATTATGATTTTAGATTTATTCATGTTACTAATCCTAACATAAACATGCATCACATGCATCCAAAATTTTAGATCTACTTAATCATGCATAATCAGCAATTAAATCAATCATAAAAACACTTTAGATGTAATCTAAACATGTTAATAATTTCATATTTAATTTTAAAAATAAAAATATAAAAGTTTTAAAATGAACCTTGCTCTGATACTACTGAAAGTGCATTCTAGGTTCTTCGGTGTTTAGCATGCTGAATTTTTTTTTTTGGAAAACCATGGCTGAACCGATCGGGTTGCCTACGTACCCCTTCACAAGGGGGATCAAGCCACATGTAGTTCTTTTTAAGTTTCAAAATGCAGCGGAAAAATAAATCAAACAATTTAATTCATGCATGCTTACAAGATCAAATCTAGAAATCAGCACATTAACAATACATAGGATTATGCCGGAATCGTTTAAACAATTATACTAAAACTTTTATACATGATTAACTATCAGATCTAAAACTTAAGAATTCTATTCCAATTAATCTCCGAATATCCATCGAATAGATTCTGGAGATATCTCCGTGAGGAGCTCCAAAAGAGGGTAAAACCTTGAAGAATCGGACCTAAACCTTGACACAATAATAAATAATTAATGCTAGATTAATACCTTTTATGATGGATGAAAGTTGTGGATCTGATTCTTGACTTCGCAACCACGCACACGAATGGCCTCTACAAGAAGTACATGTGAAGCCCTAAAAGATCTTCTTCCGCAACAGTGCTAGCAGCTGTAGAACACTTGAAAGCTGAAATCTGCTCGCCGGAATTCAATCAACTCTTGATCAATCATCTTGAAGCAGATGGAGATGAGGTTTGTAAGGAAAGTAGAGGACTCATATCTGATCTTGAATCTTCTAGATATTCACCCTAAAAATCCTATCTAAAATGGAGAAGAAGAGGAGGAGGAGGCGTGTGAGGAAGAAAGCTGCAATGGATGTGTTTTCGGTGCCCATGTTTGACCCCTTTTAATGGCCTCCGAATTCTCATTCAAAATTCGAAATTTATCTTCAGAAAACTTCCTTTAGTTGGCGCATGCAAAGGAATAGGAACAACCCAAATAAGATCTCAACCAAATCTAATTTAAATTCAAATTTTTTACACATATGCAAGAGGGGAGGAATTTGAAATCCATGCAGGAGAATTTTCCTTCCTCTTGTCGCATATATTTCATTTGAAATTCGAATTTAAATGATTCAGAGATTCACACGCCAGCTAGGGAAGTTATTTGATATATGAAATCATTTAATATATTGCTTAATGTTTGAATTCAAATTCAAACAACAAACAATGTCGCCATGTGTCAAGCAATGGGTCCATGCGCCATGCAATAATTTTGGTTTATTTAAAATTCATGAAATCCAATTCCATGTCACCACTAATTGCTACATCATCTAAGCCTAATCCTCTTGGGTTGCACCTAATCAAATTTGGTCAAACCCGAATTAAAAAAAGCAATTTGGTTGAACCCAATCTAATCAGGTCAGATCCTGATTGAGCTCAAATTGAATCCAATTCAATTTTTGGCTCATCCAAACTCAATCAAATTGAATTAATTACTTTGTGTTGGACCTAATCCAATTAGGTCAATCCCCAATTAAATACAAATTAATTTAAAATTAATTTGATCAGCTTAAATCCTTTTTGGTTCCGACCTAATCCAATCAGGTCAAAACCCTGATTGAGCCCAAAGTTGAATCTAATTCAATTTGGCTCATCCTTAGCACAATTACTCAATCAAATTGAGTTTATTAGTAATTTAATTACTAATTAATCCTTCAATAATTACTTTAATTATTTTATAAGATAATTTGCTAATTAAATTGACCAAATTATCACTGAATGATTCTTAATCATTCATCAGCCTTCTTGATCGATCAGGAATCTTCTATCCGTGTGACCTCATAGGTTCGAACCTATGCCGGTAGTATAGGAACGACTTCTTACACTAATCGATGTAACCATCTAGCAATGGTACCCGACGTTCGGATAGGCCGAATATATACGAAGCAAATATTCTGGAACCCTACACTATGGTTACTGTATAATTCAATCCCTTTGACTCCTAATGCCAGGATGACTTAGAGCTCACTGTCAACCCTATAATTAGTACATCCATTATGTGATTAATTTTAGATATCCCGTGACTCCTCACTGGGATTACTCTGGCCAAGGTTTTGCTAAATTAATTACAAGACATTATCTCCAGTTATCAGGAAGGGACAATTCCATCTTGACTCACAACTGACTACGCAAGTACTTGACTGCACCCAGTGACCTTCTGTCACTGAATTAGAAATTCAGGTAGTCCGGTACCAAAGTACAATGAGTTGTTTGCTAGTCACAGGTTGCGGTCTCATGTCAGAGAGCCAAACTTATACCCATATTCACTCGGAACATCTCTCGACAGTAGAGCGTTCCGGAATTGATCACGTTCAGTGAAATGTACTCCTACACTTTACTTGTGTAGCATACCAGTATCTCCACACTCCTTGGTTAAGAGGACAACCAACGTATATGTCACACAACGACCTAATCTCGATAATGTTGTCGTCCTAGTAACAACATATCATTTGGTCGCGAACAAGTTTAAGGACTCAAAGATAAATCCTCTTTTATCATAACATAAGTCCTAAGAACTTCATCATATAAGAGTTCATTTGAAGATGAAATGATGAATAATGCCAAATAACACTTTATTAATTTATCAATTCATTTACAAAATTCAATCATCAATATGCTGACGATTGACATTTAGGATACAAATCCCAACAATCTAGTTCTCATAGAAGTTTGCTTTTTTCACAATTATTTTCATGAGTCATGTCCATTTTAATGAAGCTATAATAGCTTCCAATTAAAGGAGAAGGTGGACCTGAATTTTGTAAAGGCAAGCATCACTAATAGAAATAGAGGTATTTTGATCAATTTTATATAGAACCAGTGAAAAAGGGTCCCAGAATCCTACTTTAATATTCTCCTATTTCTATATTTTTTTGAAAGATCTAAGTTAAGCATATTAAAAGAAATCCTCTTGTTCCTCCTAATCAAATTATACATATTTATTAATCAATAACTAATTAACGATGCAGCATAAAATAATAGAGCATATATTAAAGAGTGATCTACACTATCAACATTCTAAATTCAAGAAGTGCTGCTATCCTAAAAGAGCAAACAATCAGACAAGCATAAGAGATCAACCCACGTGCGGAGGAAAGATATCAATTTAAATTTGATTACCACCAAACAAAATTGGATACACCTCCTGCTATATAGCATGTAAAATAGAACATGAGGCACATTGAGCAGAAAGAATTCATCAGTTCATATAGCTTTCTAAGTCAACTAATGACCACTATATTGATATTTTCTAAATTATTGGAAAAGTCTCAAATTGTTCCTAGTTTTTCGTTGAATTAGTGATTCATCAAATTATCCTCCATCGATCTATTGAAATGTCCTCGAATTGTGCTTGTGTTTTATAATTTATTTTTGTTATTTATTTAGTTTTGAGAAACAGAAGGGGAGGAAACCTAATTCCAAATCAAGGAGACAAATGAAACCCAAGTCATTAGTACTAAGCCCAACGACTTTACCAACCAGTACAGCAAGCATCTTTACTTCTTTTTAAATTATAAATTTATTTTATAAATTATAAATATAGATCATCTATTATATTTTTCTTTTTATTTTTACATATATACCCTTGTTTATCCTCCACAATTATTATTTATGTATGTGCCCTTCAAATTATCATATTTTTGTATGGATGCCCTCGTTGCTGGATCTTGACTAACGCCATCAATAATAATCATTTTGAGAATCGTTTAACCCTACCATTTAATGTTAATACCCTTGACAAATTTAATATATTATATTTTCATATAACTTTTTAGAACATTAATGAAAAAAGGTCAATAAAGTTATTTTATACGTAATGTACTTATCACCATTGTTAGTCAAAATTCCAAGAGGAGAAGTATCCAGGCAAAAACAAGATTGGCCAAAGAGTGTATATATATATATATATATATATATATATATCAAAATAGCATTTTTTAGAAAACAAATATATAATAAGCTACATCTAGAAGAATAATCATACACAATTTTATATTTTTTAAATTTTTTTAAGTTTTTTTTAGCCTACTTGTGCATGAACTTGTGACTAGGGTAATCATTAAAAAACAAAAAGGAACCGACATCCTCAAATTGATCCTACAATCCTGAATTTTACTATAGAATCTTGTTTTGATAGTATAACCCCTTCGATCTCCATACTAAACCCCAATCCATGATCTATGGCTTGATTTATCTGGAGACCTAGGCTATGTGCCGGGCGAGATTAGAAGAGTATAGTAGATGGAATATAGCCTCTGCCAATTTCATTCTTCTTTTTTTTTTTGCTAAAGCGAATAGATTATATCCGACGAGTACGGATGCACTCAATAAAATCAGAAAACGAAATGTCTTGAAGTGCACAGAACAACTCTCCATCTCTAGCTCACAAGATACTACCAAAATAACTAGCCATATAAGCAGCCATCCAATCTGCAACAACTTCATTGACTTCTCGAAAAATATGCTTGGCCTGTGACCTAGATATCTTAGAGTAGTGGGTGGTGGCAGCCGTTATCCCTCGGCTCCTTGGATAGCCGTGCTGAATTCCACTCCGTGGATGGGTAACCCCGTCATCCAGTTCGCCTTCGTGAATGGGTAACCCCGTCATCAAGTTCACGTAGGCAGCTCAAGTGGCACGTCGATTACTCATTCCATACAAATGCCCTCATAGAAATTGCATGCGAGATACCAGATCTTCCATGCACCCCAAAGATCAAACGGCAGATCGACCACTCGTATAAAAGACATTCTAGGTTTCGTCCAGGTGAGACTGTGCGCCTTCTTCGCGGATACGAAGGCGCGGGGTGGGAGCCGTGCGTTTCCTTTCCATGTCGGCAAGCTGGCGTCGCCACCAGACAAAAAATAAAACACCCTCTTTTTTCTCAATCCGACTCTCTTTGGGCTTCGGCGTTTCGGAAGCGCGTTAGGGATTTAAAGAGGAAGGAGGGAGAGAGAGAGAGAGGAGTTGTTCTCCTTTCCCCAATTCCTCCTCCTCCTCCCTCTCTCCTCCTTTGTTAGGGTTTCGTCGTCGATCGTTCTTCTCCATCGAACGCATGGCGAGGAAGCGGAAATCGGACGCGACGCGCCTCGACGAGGTGGATCGGACGCTCTACTCCACCTTCTGCAGCGCGGCCAACTCGCTCTCCCAGCTGTACACCCAGGCCATGAACCAGCAGAAAATCTCCTTCCAGGCCGGCGAGCGCCATGCGCTGGTTCGCCTCTCTCTCTCTCCCCCCCCTTCTCATCGACCGATTAATCGTTCGTTCCGAGGTTCTTTGGTTGATGGATGGATAACTTTTGTTTTCCCCTGATCTGATCTGTTACTCTGATCGATGATTGCAAGATTGATTGATAGAACTTGTGCTGGCTCTTCTTGGATGGAATCTCTGTGAAATTCTTCTGTCTTTTCTTTTTTTCTTCTTTTTGAATACTTTTGTTTGCTTCAGTCGCTTGATCGTGGTTTTTGTCTTTGACGGAGAGCAATTTCTTTTCTTTTATTTAGTGGATATGTTTGTTTTGTGATTTTCTTTATTTCATGATCTTGCCAAGTTAAGCTTTCTCCCGTTCTTTTCGAATGATTAAACAATCTGATTCTATTTCGTTCTGTTCTTACGTGAGCGAGTGAGTAGTTTCTGGAGATATTCTGTTGCTTTCTTCCTCTTCTTAGCAGTTCTTTTAATTTTTGAGTGGACACTGTAAGCTGCTGCATGGTATGCTCGTTTATTCAGTGCTTGTGGTGGGCTAGAATATAAATGAAATTTTAAGGACCTCTTAATTCGAATTTTGTCTGTAGTCTGTGGCAATTATGATAAAATTTAACCTTATAGTGGAACCGGAAGTTTCTTCTTGGTCAGATATAGAGGACGGGGGGAATCTACAGAAATCTGATGAAATCAGCAAACTGGTTGGACGCAAATTACATATCGACATTTCTCAGTGCTTAATTCCTCCCAAACAAAGAATAGCATGCTTCATTCTTGTTTGTGCCAATGCATGTGTTATGGTGTTTTGTATTTAGAGGGTAGACTGCTAAAAGGGCCTCTCTGCTTGGGTCCTTGGCCTGAGGGCTGAAACCCAAAGCGAAGGCAGGGGCTCAGAACCAAATTTTTTGAGGTGTATTGGGGCTTTTCGAGAGCTTGAGAGATTTGAGCTCTTTTATATTGGGGTTTTCTCTTCTTCTCTTTGTACTTTCTCTATCATTAGTGAAGCTTTCTCGATCGTCTCCACCTATGGATTTGGCCGTAGGCTGAACTACATAAATCTTTTCTCCTCTCTCTCTCTCTCTCTGTGTGTGTGTGTGTGTGTGTGTGTGTGTGTGTGTGTGTTTGATTTGCTATCTCTAGATCTAATCTGTTTACACAACATCATGGTTATATTTTGTGTCTAAGGAATAATTCCTGGCAGATTCTTTCATCCAATTACTTTTGGCTTACCATGGTGAGGTGAGTATGTAGTAGTCCATTTTTAAAACTGTCGGGGATGTCTAAGTTGGCTTTGCACCACACTGTGTCTGGTGGATGAAGGGATCTGATGTAAGAAAGGTGCAAGAAGCCTTTTGTTGAACAAATAAGGATTCCAAGAGTAAGAAAAGAGAAGGGCACCTTGGGACCCTAGGTGGTGCCTTCAGATGCATTTATATTTATGAGATAAAATCAAAAGAGAATTGAAAATAAGATAAGCTGAACCATGGAACAGATGTATTAAATACAGAATTCACCTCTTTTAAGAGAAATTTGGCTAGATTGTGAGTTTGAGGAGGAGGAAGAGTAGATATAAGAGAAGAAGAGGCTGGGACCTGAAATGTAATGAACCATGTAACTTGGACATGCATAAAAAATGTACATAAAGAGTGCGTGAGAAATTATTTAATATAAGGATGATATTTTTGATGATTCAAGATGATGGATAGGCACCCTTGGATGTGTTGGGCTCCTTACCATGAGATGAGCATCTAGATATGGCTTTTCTTGGGGAGATGATTCGGAGGTGGTAGACAAAACGGGGGAACACACCTCATTATCACGTGTGTTCATTAAGATTGAGTTAGGTTGATATCATTGTCGATGTCTTTTTTCATATTGATTGGATGTGCAACAGCTTGTGCATCTCACATCTGATATTGATTGGGTCTCTAGAAAGGAAATTTTATTTTGTTATAGTACTCCAGTTCATAAGAAAATTCTTGTTTCAGACTGAGCTCGAGTTTGCAACTGAATTCACATTTTCAATATTAGAAAGATTTTGTGCCTGCAAGCTTCTGCAATATTAACACTAGCTAACTAGAAGTTTGAGTCTGATAAGTCAACATATACCGTTGATATATGTCAGAAAAACTAAAGGAATGTCATACAAAACAATTGCTGTCACTTCCTAAAAAGCAGAAGCTTAGTTCCACATGTTCCAGGGGCATCCCTACATGCCTGTAGGCTTTTTTGTTTTGCTGTTGATTGGAAAAACCTTTACAAAAGACATATCATCTTTAGACATGCTATGCATGTTATCTTCCAGTTTAATGAGTTCCATTTTAATTATCAGAAACTTCTGATCTCAATTGTCTCAATGCTAAAGGGGCCTCTCCACTTAGGTTCTTTCGCCCGCGGGGGGGGGGGGGGGGGGGGGGGCGCTGAAACCCACAGCGGGGGTTGAGGCCTTGACCCCCTTTTTTTTTGAGGTGTTCATATGCAAATAGGATTCGCCTATCCTAGGGTTTTTGGGACTACATCTTTTGTGTATTGGGCCTTTTCGAGAGCTTGAGAGATTTGGGGGCTTTTATATCGGGGTTTTCTCCTCTTCTGTTTGTACATTCTCCATCACCAGTGAAACTTTCTCAATTGTCTTCACCTTTGAATGTAGGCTGTAAGCTGAACCACATAAATCTTTTCCTCTCTCTCTAATTGCTTTGCTTTCTCTAGATTTAATCAATTTACACAGCATCATGGATCTGTTTTGTGACTAAGTAATAGCTCCTAGAAAATACTTTCATCCAATTGCTTTTTGCTTGCCATAGTGAGGTGAATATGTAGCAGCCCATTTTTAAACCTGTTGGGGATGTCTGAGCTGGATTTGCACCACATTGTGTCTGGTGGATGAAGGGATATGACGTAAGGTTGTCTCAGTTCCCATTGATAGATGTGGGGTCTCTCATGGGTTGTGCATGATTGGATCGAGTTCCGTGTTTGATTTTTATCTACAAGGATTTGTTGGAGGTAGCGAGAACTCAACTAAAGAGGCTTTTTAGAGCACTCAGTCCTAACCAAGATATGCGGAACCATTCCGAACCAGACGATTCTGCCCGTTTCGAGCCGTATCGATGGCTAATCGGTATGGTTCCGGCGTAGAAAATGGTTTGCCGCTGGAGGCGGAGAAGAAGAGAAAGAGAGAGCGAGTGGGGGAGGGAGGGAGGGAGAAGAAGCGGCGGCGAATGCCGGCAGAGGGCGCGGGAGGCTTGAGGAGGCCCAGGGGCCTCGGGAGGCTTTCAAGTCTGCGACTTTCTTCGCCGCAAAGGGACAGGATGGGATACCACCCGGATCGCCCAGCTATTTGGAGACCAACTTCCGGAGAGGATCCGATTAGTGCTAGTTTTGGGATATGCCAGCCCCGATGTGAGGGTGTGGAGCTCGACCTGCATATCCAGGGTTAGGGTGGATGATGTTTACAGCATACTCTAGAGCGAGCATCATCCAAAGGTGGATTGTGCCCGGATCTGGCACTTCGGCCTGCACCCAAGGGTGACCTTATTCCTTTGGAAGGTTGTCTGGGGCTGGCTCTCGATGTGACTCATTCTTAGTAGAAGGGGTTTGGATATTCACCCCTAGTGCCTCTTGTGCCAGGTGGTTGATTCAGTGGACTATGCCTTGTTTCAATACCATCATGCGAGGACAATCTAGGAGCTTGCCATGATTCCATTGGAGGTTTGATGTCACTCGGCGTCCTTTCTACAGGTGATCAGATGGTGGGCTATCGCTCCGCGATTCCGACAGGCGACTATTGTGGTGACCTATATGGCTTATCAGATCTGGCTAGCCAGGAATGCCTGGACGTTTGGTAAGAGTTGTCCTCCACCGAGGTTCGTTGTCAAGCGGGCCCAGCTCCAGGCGTCCGAGATTGCTTAGTCGCTACTGTTGGATGGACCTTTGATAGCTCGAGATACCTGAGGTTCTACTTCTGCTCGTGGAGCGTCTCGTACGATGTTTTTCATCTGGGAGCCCCCCACTCTCGAATTTTTTCAAGGTAAATTTCGACAGATGCGTATTGGATGGCAGAAGAAGGGGAGGTGTCGGCTATATCATCAAAGGTCCGGAGTCGAGGATGATTGCAGCTGGTGGTTTCCAGATCTTCGACACCCCGATCTCGGGGGCTGAGTTGAGGGCGGCTTAGGCTGGCTTGAGTTATGCTCGGCGGCACTGCAAACTAGAGCTGTATTACTCGAGGGCGATTCGGCGACGGTCATTGGTTGATCTAGCAGAGCGCGGGAGGGGTGGGCGACTACCACCCGTTGCTTAGGGACATCCGGGTTAGGGTTTGTGGTGGGATGGTCTTGCAGGTAAAGCATGTATATAGAGAGGCAAAGAGGCAGCGGATTGGGTGGCCTCATATGTGGTCAACCACACCCGCAAAGCATGTGTATAGAGAGGGGGTTATCCGGTGCGCTCCGGGACCTGTTATCTTTTGATTTTTTTAGCTATATCCATACTCATAATGTATGATACATCCGATTTAGCCCCAAAAAAAAGAGAAAAAGGATATGATGTAAGAAAGGTGCAAGAAGCCTTTTGTTGAAAAATTAAGGATTCCAAGAATAAGAAAAGAGAAGGGCACCTTGTTGACCCTAGGTGGTGCCTCCAATGCATTATATTTATGAGATAAAATCAGAAGAAAATTGAGATAAAATAAGGTGAACCATGGAACAGATGTATTAAATAAAGAAATTCACCTCTTTTAAGAGAAATTTGGCTAGATTGGGAGTTTGAGGAGGAGGAAGAGTATGGATAAGAGAAGAAGAGGCTGGGACCTGAAATGTAATCAATCATATAACTTGGACATGCATAGAAATGTACACAAAAAATGGGTGAGAGATTATTTTAATATAAGGGTGATATATTTTGATGATTCAAGGTGGTGGATAGAAACCCTTGGATGTGTTAGACTGTTTATTATGAGATGGGCATTTTTAGTGCCCCATCTGCAAATGGAAAAAAAAGAAAGAAAGAAAAGCCCTGCTTGCTCTTGTGCTATTCAACTTCAAGGGATGCTGAGAAAGTTTTTTTCAATCTGCCTGACTAATTGAGAAGACAAGCGCTCAGGCGGCTGTAGAATTCATTTTAATAAAACAGCTCATTGAGAGACTTTGAGACCATTCCTATTTGTATATAATTAATGATGGCTCAATGTAAATTGAGAAACGCCACTGTTGATCATAAACTAAAACATGTCCAGAAACAAATAAAATCATGTGTTGGAGCTTTTTATTTTTATGCATTAAGTAGATACAAATGCAGCTGCTGTGTTAGAATGTAACTTCGAATTTAATTTGGGAGTCCGTTTCATTGTTCCGTGATCATAATTTGCACTACTTAGGCACATAAAAACTAATTGCTATTTGGTTCGGATGCTTCAAAACTATAATTCAAAGGAAGACATTCCATCATGTCATTAAAACTGTTAGTTTTGCAACTACTAAATGCACAAAGCATTTGCACAAGCATTCTTTATTCTTCATGCCTAATAGTGCGGGTATTCAAACTAAATGACCTAGTAATGGGTATGCATTAATAGAGTTAAGCCTAAGTGTCCAAATCTTTCTGTTAGGATTCTAGTTTGGTATATATGGAGATGTATGAGTGCATTTACGTAAATCATATCTATGCTGATTATACACATCTTTGAATATCTACCCTCTGAATTTATGGTGTTCTTTCTCTCCTCCTATATGCAACCATCTTACTTAACCAGATTCTTTTGATAATATGACTTCCTATCCTCTTTATGCCTTTCTTGGCTCCCATTACCAATGTTTACACTTGGATGGTTCATGCCACCACATTTATGGAGGTTCTTCCTATAATATTGCACCTGACACATCTTTAAAACTAGGGGAGCTCCCCTTGCTGGTGTCTCCATTTGAGTATCAGCATCCTATTTCAAATTGTGAACCATTGTGATGACCCATGTATGCCAGTACCAAATTCTGGAAGCCACCATTTCTTTCTTGCAGCTATCCTTGGTCAACATTAGTTATATGTTGTTTGTGAGGTTGCCAAGATTTCTCAGTTTTAGGAGGTTGTGTCCGACAGTTTGTCTGCACTTTAGCTAATCTAGGTGTGGAATTTTGACTCCCTTGTTAATATTCCATCTCCTGCAAGTGGAATTACAAAATTGAAACTTGCTTTAGTAGTTCAATCGAACAATATGTGATTCACAAGTTCATGCTTAGTAAGTTTTGATCCTATAACTAGGATGAGAATGTACTATTATCAATCACAATTTCTTGCAGTTCTGAACAGCCATTGTATTAGTTATATGTGAAGAATACCTTTCTTCGCAAACTTTTTGCTGTTGAACTTTTTAATCCTTATCATATTTGCCATCTTCATGGACTATTTATGGTCTCAATTAAGCTCCTTCAACCACAGACGTAACACTCTACCTCTCTCCATTGATGTTGTGATTATCATTGGAGATGAGTGGAAATGCACTAATAAAGCCATTCTTGTGTTTTGAAATGACAGACACTTGTGACTGTTATATTTTTCAAATGTTACAAGAAGCATAGGCCATGCGATGGTGAACCTCTGCTGGACCTTGATTTTTTTTTTCTCATGTCATTCACGTGGTCTGTCAAATTGGTGCACTATCACAAAATCTCCTCGCGATGCTATACTCCTATCATCTTCCACTGTCTTCTTAGCATCATCAGCTGAGCACCTCCTCTCATCCTTTCAGCTTTAGTTTATGCCTGTCTATATGCTGATTAGATTAATAATACATTGGCAGCTAGTCTGTTATTGACTTTGTTGTGATGGTCGATTCCCTTAATTGAGGTGATTTGTCTTTGTCCACTTCTTTGCTGACTTGCAGGTCCCTTTGATGCTGCTTTTGACTTCGCTATGGTAATTAATGTTGCTTAGGTTGCTAGCGATCTCTTTTCTATAGGCATACAAAGCATATTAAGATTACACTTCACATGCCGTCATTATTTGGCTAGGATGCTCTTTTGATTACATGCTTCCTTTGCAATCAATTTAGGGTTTCTTTGCAATTACATATTAATCTATGATTTTTTATTCCTCCTTGGCAAACTCCAAATGTAATCACCCATCATAAATACACATGTTTTCCAGGTGTCTGCTGAGTCCATTATTGAGCTTTATAAATATTCTGTTACTGAGAGAAACTATGTCCGACCTCTTTTTCCATCAAATGACTTGAATGATTGCATTTGCAGTTACATAATCACTTTTCAATAGATATACTTTGTCTTTCAGGGGACTAGTTGATTATAACAAGTCAGCAGGGATGCTGTATAGAAGACTTCTAATTTTGTGATTGTGATATATTCTGAGTAGCTTAGGTCTTCTGATGCTCTCTTATAAATTGCGTTGTGTTGTTAATTTGTGTAATATGTCTTCTTTTGTGCTTACCAAGCTCGTTGTTGGTTTTGGATTTATGCAGGAGAAGGTCTACCAATGGATCTTGAGACAGCATGAGGAAGGGTCAAGGGTGAACATAGATGATATACTTACATATATCCAGGTTTTATCACAATGATTATCATCTAACCTTGTTATTATTATCTGGCTATATTTTTCTGATTTTCGTCTTTGAGAACATGTTTTTGATTCATGGATACATACCACATATTGTGCTAAAGATATGATGCTTTTATTTGTTACTTTTTTGGGTTTTTATTTCCCTCATTTTGCTTAGATGCGTATCTAGTTTTCCAACAAAATGACACATCCCTTTTTCCCCTTTTTTTCCTCTCCTTTTGCTTGGATGCATCTTAAATTCTTCAACTAAATGCGGTACCTACTGTTTGAAAATCAGGTATCATTATTATGAACCTAGTAACCTTGTTGCAAAACTATAGGCCACTTTAGGCCATGTCAGGATTCCACATTTCTATATTCATCATCCCTGTTTGGAAGTTCATTCTTTTAATTTATATGATTTGTTATTTCCGTTGTAATTAATCTTGAGTTTGAAAGTGGTAATAATGCATGTGCAACTTGCTGCAGAAAAGAATGGAAGTTAGCACATTCTTTTTTTTTTTCTTGCATGATTTGTTCTGTATCATATGTTCTACATATGCTTTTACAATATGCAGTTACCATGTCACTAAACAGGTCTTGTTGGTGATGGTGAATTTATATATGGCAACTACTAGGGAACTTAAAGTTTGTTTTTGCAGAATGAGATGGATTATGGAGGAGAGGATGCAATAGTTTCTCCAAGATTGCAATTTCAACACCAACATCCACATCTCCAAACTGCAATGCATTTTACGAACTTGAACTCGCAACCGCCATCTGGTTTTTTTGCGCAGGGAGCAATTGGACTTGCTCCACGGCCTAGTCACTCTGATCAGGCAAAAAATTCAGTTTTCTCGAATGCTCTTTCCAGCCCCGTTCGTAGGAGTCTTCAACCCTACCATCTGGCTCAGGGAAGTGGATATTATGCAAGTGGTTGTCTTCCCACCGGAAATGGAGCTAGGAACCATGAAGCGAACACTCAGAGTCAAAGCCGGGAGCCCAATTGTCCCAGCTCTAACGACTCATCCATGGATATGCATTCTGACAGCCCGACTCATGAATCTTACTGATGACGGGCTGTTCCTAGGGCTGCCCCCATACAACATGATATCGCCGTATCCAGTTCAATAGCCTCGCTAATCCAGCATTGTGTTCTCTGATCTGCAACTCCGTGTTGGGTAGATGTGAGAGAGGGTAAGAAGAGGCGGAATATATGTTTCTCAGGTTGGGCCCTGGAGGTTTAAGTTGTTGTAGTCGTATGTTAATCCCAAGGGTGTTTCTCTTGGTCGTTTCTTTTGTTGAACCGCTTTAGGTTTCATATGCTTGTCTAGTGGTCGATATAAGTTGTCTGTGCACTTTTGGAACTCTGCTCTTAATTACATTTATATAAATAAAATATATGTTGGAACTCTCTTATTATATCATATAATAATTCACTTGGCATTTTGACCACTTGTTTTCTCTGGTGCTAGAGTAGGAATCTTGCAGGTTTGAAGTAATTTACCTGAACTTTGTGTTGCGTATAAAATTGCATGAGTCTGGTTACATTTATATCCTTAATGGGTGTGGTAAAGGTGGTGGAGGTCCATACTTCAATTCACATAGACCGTATTGTGTTCAATTTGGGCCATGGCTCTAATCATGATAGAATGATGTGTGGATGTTAATCATATCCCTTTTGTCGCCGATCGGATTGGCAGCATTTCGGCCATTTTTCTCTGTTTCTCTGTTGTAGCCTTGCAGGTTGGTTTGGTGCCTGTTGCATGCAAAATGCGACATCTTTTTTCAGAAAACCACGTGATTCAAATGGAACTCTTCGGACGAGTTTTTTGTATGCAGGTTCATTCTCGTCACAAGCAAACGCGGAGGAAAGAATGAAGATAAAGATGTGCTCTCTTTTTTATTTTCAAACTAGGTCTCATTTGATTTATAGGAAGAATTTTTTTTAATTGAAATAATTTTTGTAAAAAGTCGATGCTTGAATATTTGATGTTTGAAAGAAGTGGTTTGTACATATTTGATTAATCATGTCTGTTATGATTATGATTTTCATAGATGGAAAGATTTTATTCCGTTGCTTATGAGTATTTTTTTCCTAATAAAATGCGAGAATTTTATTACTATCAGTCAAATATTTAGTTTCGGCTTTTTTTTCTTAAACCCACCAACCAAATGAATCGTTAGTTTCGGCTTAAACAGCAGCCCGCAGATAACGCTGGCTGTGACAGCGAGAGGTGAGAAAAATCGCTTGCCCTTACGTTAAGCATGGCGATTAGGGTCAAAGAAGCCGATAGACTTTCTACGAGAGAGAGTCTTGAGCAAAGGGCGGTCCACATCAGAAACAACCGGCCATTCGTCTCCAGTCCTTTGGCTCATCGGAAAGCCGGAGCACAGCAGGAAAGAGTTAGGCCTTAGGCCACGTATTCCGTTTTGAAAACCTGTTCGCCAGGGGGCCAGCACGAGGGGCGCGGGGACCTAGTTCGCAGTTTGACGGTCCTTATCAGTGGCCATGCCGTGCCTCTCCCTTTGATTTCTCTGCAGGTCTCGTCTCACTTGGAGACAACCAACCGAAAAACAGCAGCCCCACACCTCACCACCGGCGACTGCTGCGCCATTAACACCATGTGACGTGAGGTCCAGCCCGCACTGTCTGCAGGCCATGATTGGTAGCTCAACAATGCCAGACCGTGCTTCATTTGATTGGAACTTTGAATGGAGGCTCATATTGTTGCAGAGAATAATAATACAAGGATAGTCCCTCCCTAGCGTGAAAGCCGGAAATGAAACATGAAAAGGATGCCACCAAGATAGTAGTCTGGTGGTAAGGGGACGATAATTCCGCTTGAGTTATCTGAGTTTGAAACGCGCGAGCGTCGATTAAATTAGGGGATCGGATGCCCTACGCCCGACTAGCTCGTTGGCGGTCATGCTTTCCTTCCACTTGTACCAAGATGGCGTTAGAGTGACGTACCCACACATGAAGGCGATGAGCCCAGTGGGGTGAGCCCACGGGTCGGAGAAGGCACGCGAAACCTGCGACTTGTATCGAATATTTTTTGGTGGAAGAGGGGCCCAATGAGGGCTGCTACGCGGGTGGACTGATCGCTCCCCTCCCCCTCCTATCTTTCACCAAAAAATAAAAAATAAAAAAAATGAAAGGATCATTGATGGCTCTGAGGGCTAACTTCTATTGTTTGAGCTAGATCGAGCTTGAAGAGAGAGATTCCTAAGGGCTAATATACTAAAGAACTTCATCCAACTAAACTAGGTATTTCAATCCACCAAATTGAAGACAATATATATGCACAATGTAGGTTCTTTTTCTTTTTATTTCTAAGATGCATCGTCAATATTAAAGTAAGTCCATCTTTAATTTCAATCATCAAAAATTTGATGGCCAAAGATCATAATATAAAAAATTAGACAACAATTTGTCTAATGGATAAAATTCATTCTTTTTCCAAAAAAACTTTTCTAGAAAAGAAAAGAACGCCTTCCTCTTGGATTCTTATTTATGATGTTCTCGAATGCATCAATATGTATTTTTGAAATTGGAATTTGTATTCGGTAGCTTTAGAATGATTATTAACTTTTTGATTGAAAATTCATGTTTCGGTCATCATTCGTTTAATTTTATTTGAAAATTTCATGCTTTTTATCATCTATTATATTTCTAGTTATAGAGATATAATTAAATAATCAACTTGACCCGAATAAAAATATTTAGGGTTAGGTCAAAATCTAGATATAATACAAGAAAACAATATAAACGCGCATCGATAGGTTCTTGATTAGTTGATACTATTCATTAAATTATACTGATATATATTTTACACCAATCTTTAGCTGTAATATAAATAAAAAATAATTATGAATCGTCAAATTTTAAAAAATTACAAAGAATTATATACTAATGTAAAATTATAGAACAATCTATACAGTAAAGCTTCAAAAATATCAAATGAATAAATTGAAGTATATTTCTTTTTGTTTCATTTATTGATTACTTTTCTGTAAAAAAAGAAGTATAGGCTATCAAGATACCATAACTTGCTTAGAATAACAAAATTTATTATAATATACTTAATTTAACAACTTTATGTGCTTTAAGTTGTGTTCTGATGGTTGAGCCTTTTTTTTTTTCTTCTTTTTTTTGAGCTATACCGGTGGTCAAGGCCTCCAGGATTTAGGATTCGAGGATACACAACCGATTTAGAATACATTTTTAGGAAAAAAATGCACCCACACCTCAATGACTTGTGTGACACACGTCACTTTCGTAATAGGTGATGAAGAAGACATGGATGGGAAAGAGGGTAGGAAGAGAAAAGAGAATATAAAATAAGAACTAGTTTTCATTAAATAAAAAATGGCCCCAGCATGTAATTCCAAAACATAGCCAGGTTCTACTAAAAATGTGGTTCCCAACATCTCTAATCATAAAACGTGAGAGAGGAGAATATGTAGGGATTAAACATGCTCTTTCCTTCTAAAATTTTCATTCTAAACAAGCCCTCTTTCTTTCTCTTATCACAAAAATATCATTTATAAGTGATTTATTATATTCAATAAAAACAAAATGAACAACTGTTACGTTTCAATGGGTGGGATAGAATAAGACAGTCCAAGTCACAAAGGCAAAAAAAATGTTATGAGCAGGAAGACTATTTTTAAATTTTTTTCTATCCATGTATTAAAAATGTTAGTATATTGGAAAAAAAAATCATCCCAATCAAAAAAAAAAAATATTGTTGATGTCTGATTTTTCTCCTTGATTTCACCACTGATAGCGAATACCATGATTGGTATTACTCACCAGGGATGCATCCAAAGGAATAGTTGCTTCCTACGTGTGTCCACTGTTCATCTACACTCTTTTGTACATGATAAGAACCAGGAGAAAAACAGGGCAAGTAGTCCCACATCCCTCAAAAGACACTCAAGTGTGCAATCCCTCTCCAACCCAAATCCCTTTACACACTCACTCTCTCTCTCTCTCTCTCATATATGATATATCTCGCTCTCTCAGACAACACACCTCACCATCATCATTGAAAGGGTGGGTCTCTTCCCCACTCTATTTTGTCTTCTCCTCCCCATTATTGCCTACCATCGGCCTCTCACGTGCGTTCTCCGGGGAAGCCGAAAAGGAGCCGGTAAATCTAAAGTTAGATGCGCCGTCGATCTAACGGCCCTTCTCGACCCCTTCCGTAGATACGCATACAAACCCAAGTGTACCTCTCCCAATCGATCCCTTAGATCGGTGGGCCCTCCCCTTCATCCATCGGACGGCAGAGATCGCTGCCGATTGGTCAAACCCCGCGTGGGGCCCGCACTACGTGCGCCACGTCACGGTCAGCAGACAGCCGCACGTGTCCTTCCCGGCTCTGGGTCCCACTTCCCCCTTATCAATCTCTCTTGACTCTCGTCGTGCCCGTTTAGACATTGAAAAGACTGAATATTGAGGCACCGGTAATCTCGCCCCATTCCATGGTTTTCTAACCCTCCGCCGCTTTCTGGGGTTTGGATTTACTCTCGTGGTCCAATTCCTGGGTCTCTTCGTTCGGTATGTTAGGCCAGGAGCGTGAGACAAGTGGGGCCTACCACGCCATCTCGTGGTCCATCTACATTTATTGCACGGGTGTGTGGCCACAACTTGCCGTAGGCTACTATGTCGCCCCCGTTCGGTTTCCCCCAACAGAATTGCTTTCGCTTATAATTTCTATAAACAAATATCGCCTAAAATTTTACCCAAGGAGTGGCTTCTTTTAAAACACTGGGGAGCGTATTGGGGCAGTATACTTAGCTTTGCGCTTCGTCCTTTTCACGCTATAAATCATCTTTTGGATTTTTTTTAAATCCTCCGCTTTGCCTCCTTTTCCCGCTACCTCTTCCGCTATGGCCCAAATATCACCGTCCATCATGCACAAGATCGACAATTGAACGGTTTTGATCGTCAGGTAAATAGACGACCGAGATCGATTCTCCACCGACTCCCCGAGATCTCGTATGATGTTGACAGCTCATTCCATGTCTTAGACCGAGGCAGACTTCACCTACGCGTTCGATTTCACGCAGGGTAAAAAAAAGTAATAAAAACATAAATGTCCACTGTATTTTTTTTTTTACAGTGGAATTACTCCAGATGACCAAAATGCCCTCCTCCAGAGGAAGCAGCTCCGGCATCGGAAACGAGAGCGACTATGACCAAGTACGAAGTTTATGCAGCAGAGCGAGGGCATGTCTGTCATCTAAATCGAAATACCGTAGGATCTGGACCTCGAGCGTTGGGTCGGATCTTACGCGAAGAAGCCAAAACCCTTCCCGTAGACACGAAGCCACCGCCTGGAGCCTGCGGCCATCCCTGTCCCTCGTCAAATGACCAAAATACCATCCTAGCTCCCCTCTATAAATATAAAATAATTCCAATATCTAGGGGTATTTCCGGTACAGGGAACCGTAAACGGGAGGTTCGGAACCACGTGACTCCACCTCGAGCAGAGCGCTCTCCACGTTGCGAATCTCGGCCAGATTCCCCTCCATCGATGCCGTCCGATCGGCGGACTCCCGTCAAAGATCCGAACGTGGGAATAAAACTAAGTTATCCTAATAGTTAATTAATTAAGTTTAAAAAGCGGTAATTAGCTGGGCACATGGCCTGTGGGCCCCACCACAACCCTGTCCGGCCTGTTCCTCCTCCGTTCTTCCTCGATAAATAACCGGTCCTCTTCCTCGCTCCTAACCTTTTGACTCCCCTCGCCACCCCTAGCCTCTCTAATGACGGAACTCAAACTCTAGAAACCCTTGCTACCGCCATGAGTGAAAGAGAAGGAGACCTCGACGGCGCATCCATGGAGTTCCTCCCTCTTCTGCTTCTACTATTACTACTCTTCTTAGGGCTTGGATCGAGCGAGGCCGGGGACTTGGAGCTTCTGATGTCCTTCAAGAGATCGCTCCCCAATCCTCAGGTCCTCCAAAACTGGGACCCGAGCCAGACCCCTTGCTCATTCGCCGGCGTCAACTGCAAGGCTGGTCGCGTAGCCGGCGTCGCCCTCCAGAGCCTCGTCCTCAGCGTCGACTTCCGCTCCGTTTCCTCTTATCTCTTGACCCTCGGGAGTCTCGAGAGTCTGTCCCTCCGCTCCGTTAACCTCACTGGAAATATCTCGGCGGCGGCGTCCCGGTGTGGCAGCCAACTCGCTGTGCTGGACCTCGCGGGTAATGGCCTCAGGGGGGCGGTGGTTGATGTTTTTAACCTCGCCGCTGCCTGCTCGGGGCTGAGATCCCTCAATCTCTCCGGCAACTCCTTTGGGATCCCTCCCGCCGGGAAAAGCCCTTCCGGTGGGTTCTCGGTGGAGGTCCTCGACCTCTCATACAACAAGATCTCCGGTGAGGCCGACCTACGGTGGTTGCTCTCCAGCCTCGGCCTCGTCCGGCGGCTGGACTTGACCGGAAACCGGCTCACCGGTAGGATCCCGGCGATGACCGACTGCTCCGGTCTTCAACACCTGGACCTGTCGGCGAACCAGCTCGCCGGCGTGATAGGGGCGGGAGTCTTCGGCGGGTGCCGGAGTTTGCGCTACCTGAACCTCTCTGCCAACCACTTCACCGGCCCTCTTCCCTCCGACCTCTCTTCGTGCTCTTCCTTGGCCTCCCTTTCCCTCTCCAGCAACAACTTCTCCGGCGAGTTCCCCTTCAAGACCCTAGTCTCTTCGATGCCGAAACTCGAGATTCTCGAGCTCTCGTTCAACAACTTCTCTGGGCCCCTCCCGGACGCGGTCTCGAAGCTCTCGATGCTCGAGCTGCTCGACCTCAGCTCCAATGGCTTCTCCGGGTCGATCCCCACGGCTCTCTGCCAAAGCCAGGAAAGTAGCTTGAAAGAGCTCTACCTTCAGAACAACCAGTTCACCGGTCGCATTCCGGAGTCCCTCAGCAACTGCTCCAAATTGGTGTCGCTGGACCTCAGCTTCAATTACCTCAGCGGATTCATTCCCGCCACTCTGGGCTCTCTGTCTTCGCTCCGCGATCTCATCATGTGGCAGAATCTGCTCGAGGGCGAGATCCCGCCTCAGCTGTCCAACATCCGGAGCCTGGAGAACCTCATCCTCGACAATAATGGGTTGACAGGATCCATCCCGGCCGGCCTCAGCAACTGCACGGATTTGAACTGGATCTCGCTGTCGAGCAACCACCTGAGCGGCCCGATCCCCTCCTGGATCGGCCGGCTCGGCAGCCTCGCCATCCTCAAGCTCGGGAACAATTCTTTCTCCGGCCCGATCCCGCCGGAGCTCGGGGACTGCAAGAGCTTGATTTGGTTGGACCTCAACAACAACCAGCTCAACGGGACCATCCCGCCGGCCCTCGCCAGGCAGTCGGGCAACATCGCCGTCGGCTTGGTCACCGGGAAGCGGTACGTGTACCTGAGGAACGACGGGAGCAGCGAGTGCCGCGGGTCCGGGAACCTGCTGGAGTTCGCCGGAATACGGCCGGAGGATCTGAACCGGCTGCCGAGCCGGCGGTTCTGCAACTTCACCCGGGTTTACATGGGGAGCACTCAGTACACTTTCAACAACAATGGCTCGATGATCTTCCTCGATCTCTCTAACAACCAGCTGGTCGGCGTCATCCCGAGGGAGCTCGGGAGCATGTACTACCTCATGATCTTGAACCTGGGCCACAATATGCTCTCCGGACCGATCCCATCGGACCTGGGCAACCTGCGCTTTGTTGGTGTCCTGGATCTTTCTCATAATGCCCTCGAAGGTCCGATCCCGTCTTCCTTCTCCGGCCTCTCCATGCTGTCCGAGATCGACCTCTCCAATAACAAGCTCAATGGGACCATCCCTGTGCTGGGGCAGCTGGCCACCTTCCCGCGGTACCGGTATGAGAACAACTCCGGCCTCTGCGGCTTCCCTCTCCCATCTTGTGGACAGAGTGCTAATGGCACTGCGAGCAGCCAGCATCAGAGGCCTCGCGGTGGGCGGGGCTCCCTCGCTGGGAGCGTCGCAATGGGATTGCTCTTCTCCCTTTTCTGCATTTTTGGTGCGATCATCATTGCGGTGGAGACCAGGAAGAGGAAGAGGAGGAAGAAAGAAAACGGCAACAGCTCGCTCGATTTCTACATCAGTGACAGCCGATCTCAATCTGGCCCTGCCAACTCCAACTGGAAGCTGACAGCCACGGAGGCCCTGAGCATCAACCTTGCCACATTCGAGAAGCCTCTTCGCAAGCTCACGTTCGCCGATCTCCTTGAGGCGACCAACGGCTTCCACGACGACAGCCTGATTGGCTCCGGTGGATTTGGGGATGTCTACAAAGCCCAGCTTAAGGATGGCAGCGTTGTTGCCATCAAGAAGCTGATTCATGTCAGCGGGCAAGGCGACCGGGAGTTCATGGCCGAGATGGAGACCATTGGAAAGATCAAGCACCGCAACCTGGTTCCTTTACTGGGCTACTGCAAGGTTGGAGAAGAGCGGCTTTTGGTCTATGAATACATGAAGTATGGAAGTCTGGAGGACGTCTTGCACGACCGGAAGAAGGCCGGGATCAAGCTAAATTGGGCGGCGAGAAGAAAGATTGCAGTTGGGGCAGCGAGAGGTCTGGCATTCCTCCACCATAGCTGCATCCCCCACATAATTCACAGAGATATGAAGTCGAGCAACGTCCTCCTTGACGAGAACTTTGAAGCCAGGGTGTCGGATTTCGGAATGGCGAGGCTTATGAGCGCAATGGACACACATTTGAGCGTCTCCACACTTGCAGGCACACCGGGTTACGTCCCACCGGAGTACTACCAGAGCTTCCGGTGCACCACCAAAGGGGATGTATATAGCTATGGTGTGGTCTTGCTTGAGCTGCTCACAGGGAGGCAGCCAACAGACTCATCAGATTTTGGGGATAATAACTTGGTCGGCTGGGTGAAGCAGCACTCCAAGCTTCGAATCAGCGATGTCTTCGATCCAGAACTGCTGAAGGAGGACCCTAATATGGAGCTGGAGCTCTTAGAGCACCTTAAGATTGCCTGTGTCTGCTTGGATGACAGGCCATTACGGCGCCCCACGATGCTAAAAGTGATGGCGATGTTCAAGGAGATTCAAGCTGGCTCAACAGTGGATTCCTCAAACTCGGCTCCTCCAGCTTCGGTTGATGGGAGTTTTGGGGTGGTCGATATGAGCCTGAAGGAAGGCAAAGAGGAGAAGGATTAAAGAGGGGGTGGAATAACAATGGCAGAATTCTTTTCAGAGAAGGGAGGCAATGGAATCAATTAAGCCTCCCATATCTCTGCGTTTCAGCCATCATTTCTCACCATTTCAGTGGTATGAGAAAAAATTTTCCTGTAGCGTCATCGGTGAATGTATTATATCGACTATAAAAACCCATGTTTTTGTTCTTTTTCCTTTTTCATACGTCGCTTATAGTTATCATGTATTGTACATAAAAAGTGATTTTTCTTCAAATTCCAATTCCATGTTTAGAAATAATTGAATGCTCTTCCATGACCAAATTTCTGAAATCCTCCTTGTGTTTGTGGTTCGAAGCATACCTCTTAATGTAGATCGATCGGATGCTTAAGATATGTATGCTTCTTCCATTCTCGTTAAGAAAGCTATAATTAATTCTTATAAACTCAATTCGAATTTATACCGAGTGTTTGTGCTACAAAATTGCTTAGAAGCTTTAACTCATTTACGAGTGCTCTGCTAAACATCCTTCTATATGAAGCGCTCCTCTTGCCATTTGACTACTCTTTCCCGTATGTTTCCTTTCCATCAGAGAACAAGCTCCTAGCTTTGTCTAAACTCCAACTACTTCAATCCAAATCCCAGAAAGCATCAAGGAGGATATGTTTCAGAACTCTGTAGGGAAACCAGCAGCAAGACTGCCATGGTCCACAAAGGGAGGGCATCATCTTGGCCAGCAGGTGGGGATGCAAAGCTTAGAACTTATGCACTGCTTTTCCATTTGATGCAGAACAGCTAATCTGCTCCCACTCATGGCTGGCTCATCTTTATTCAGCCTTTTAACGGGTCAAATGTTCTCTCATTACTTTTGTCATCTTACGCAATTTCTTACATGTAGCGTGATTCCAAAGCTTATTATACACGGTTTTCTAATTAGAGCAAGCTCTACTCCATCTTCTCGTGCATGGTTGTGTGCTGTTTAGAACTTCCTGGCATCTTGAATATTTAACTAATGTTAAAAAATCTAAGCAAATCTGCAGTTCATTATGCAAAGAATGGAGATGCATTCAAGGAGATTTGTCATAATATTAGAATGGGTGGATCGCTTTAAAGTAAGTGCCTCTGGAGTTGTTTAATCACCACTTGCCTTTCATGCTGCAGCTGCATGCATGCGGATATTAAGCAGTAAAGTGGGGTTTTTGTGCACCAAAAAAGTGACATGGATTCCAAAACAGAGATGGATCTCTGTATTTCATTGCATAAGAGCAGTTAAAATAACCCCTCCAGATTTGCTCTCCAAGATGGATATGGGTTACTTCAGTGAAGTCCTTGGCAAAGAATGGGCTAAAATTTCTTTTGTTGGTCAAAAATAAACTTATCTCCATAAAAGTTGGAGAGTAAATTTTTGAGAGAGAAATTTTTGATTTCTTTTTTTTTTTTTTTTTTTTGCTTAAAAAAAGGGGTAGGAGGGAGGAAGGGACAAGCCTACCCCCGCGTAGCAGCCCCCAAATTTTTGATTTCTTTGAGGAGAAAAATGCTGTGAAGAAAATGAAATACCAATTAGAGGTGGTAACAAGAGCATTGCAGAAGCTGGTCTTGCAGATAGAAATCTTGATGCTTATGATGACTATAGCTCTATAATTGAGGGCTTTTAGGAAAGTAGGTGGCTTGCAATTGAAACAGTTTCTACTTTCTTGAGACATCTTTGGGAATAGTTGTATAAAAAGATGGCACCATGGGAGGCCACTGAATAATGAGTAGCTAAAGATCTGCTATTTCAAAATAGTGCCATAATGTTGTGGACCCTGAGAAGCCTGTTGGTGCTCTGAGCCCTCCATTATCCATGTGAGAAAGGGGACATATAGGCCATTTTGGGACAATTTATTGAGCCCCCACTGGATGGCTAACAATAATACATTGGGTGATGGTATTATGTGTTGATGTGCAGCATGAACAAAAGAAGCCATGGGGAAAGCCATAGAGTGCTTCTTTAGACCATAGAATATAGAGATTCCGTCAGATCCCCTTCAAGGATTTTGCTCGCATGTGTTTCTCTCAAGACATTATAATGATGCAAATCTACGTAACCATGATGAGCTCCTTATTATGCTTGGCTCCTCCCCTTCTTTTTCAGTTGAGAAGCTTAAAATCATTCATACTAGAACGGATCGAAAGGCATGATGGCATGTGTGAGGACCCGTGCGGGCGTGTGTTTAGTCCCACATCGATTATTCGCTGGGTAGATCTTGGGTACTTATACAGGATCAAGGAACCCAAATAATACCTTCCAGCTAGTCATTTTGGGTGAGGTCCTGGGTTGTTACAGCATGAGCTGGAAAAATACGTCTATAAACATCGAGAAAAATTAAATAAAATACTTAAAAAGTATTAGCTTGCTGGTTTAAATTTATAGACAGTTGATACGCTATTCCATTCTATAGGATGGTAACACTACAAGAACTTCTGGCATTGCTGATATTTTTTAAATCATCAGTCGATACAAAAAAGTGCTGCGTGACCGAACTCTGGTATTTTCTAAAGCATTGCAAAAGCATCAGCAGTATGACCATGAGAAAATAATTTTATGACGCTTTTAGTTCGCATCATGAGCTGAGAAAAACGACGTTTTTATGCGTCGTTAATCGACGAAGAGCACCAGCACTAAAGCGTCTCTAATTAACAACAATTATTTGCGTTGCTAATTAACAATGCAAATTAGCATCACTAATTATCAATTGATGATGCTTATTTGCATCGTTTGTGTATCTTGTAATGACACTTTAAAGTATCGTTAACTTGGCAATGCTTTGTAACATTGTAAGTATAAACTATTTTTTAAAATTTATTTTAAAAAATTAAAAAAATCTGTATACATACATACATACATACATATATATATATATACATATATATACATATATATATATATATATATATATATATATATATATACATATATATATATATATATATATATACCAAACACATATATATATCAGAAGTCATATAATAACACGTGTATCATATATCAAAATAGCAAATATTTATATGATTACATTTACGCTGTCAAATATGATTGAATGTCTATTGCAACTTGATGTGTTTCAAAAAATTTAAAAATATAAACATATAAAACTCCTAAAAAAAAGTCTAAGGGCTATCAGTGGTCCATTGCTGGAAGTATTATAAATCTATAAAAAAAGATAGAAACTTTAGAAGTTAAAAATACAAAAATTATAAGATATTATAATTTATTAAGCTCATACAAAAATATATATAATAATTATGTAAAATATTTAAATAGATATAGTTATTTACTTGAGGAGGAACAAACTTCTGGAATAACGATTTAAACTGGTCAATATGAACCCTCAGAAATTGTATCTCTATTTGTTAGCTCTGCCTCATCTTCTTTATCTCTGTCTCCAACCTACGACGTCTGCATCGTAAATTTTGGCATTGTAGACAACTTACCGACACTTCTTCCTAGCATCGGCAAATAACAATCGGGGTTAGCTCTTCTTTCTACAAGTTGAACTAATTGATAACACCATTACAAGTAGTAAGTTTTAACCTCCCCGAATGGTCAAAGAATCATTGTTAGGCATTCGTGTTTTGGCTTTAGATAACCTAAGAAAATGTTCGATGAACGAAAGAGTCAAGTATTTGTAAGCCTCAAACAAGAGCAAGTTGAATGAACCAGGAACTCATCTTGATAAGCTACTAGTTACTTTTTATAGTACTCTTGATACTAATGTATATATGATTGTTCTTTTCTACTTTTCAATTTGAACGTGAGCACAAGATGCAGAAAGATGACTACATTAATCTACTCACGGTAAGGTCAGCATACACCCATCCATAGCTTTCGGAGTTCCCAGTGGGGGAGGCAACATGGGCCTCATGACAGCAGGGGGTTTTCCCCGGCCTTCCCTTCAGCGTCTTCTTCACGTAAAATACTGTTTCCAGGCAATCTTGGATCTTTGCCTTTTTCTAATGGAAGCAATGTATATTTCAGTCCTTTTCGAGTACTTCATGTATTGTATTCCGCATGTTTGTGGTGCTGCACAAAAATTGAAAAAAAAATAAATTATTGGAAGAACTGTGTACGTGCTTTCAAACATTCAGCTAAATTATTCTGCAGCTTGTTGACTGAAGTAATAATTGCTTGCTTTTTTTCTTTAATCATTTCTGAAACTTTTCTTTTCTTTTCTTTTCTTTTCTAACAATGGACAAGAACGTCGTGAATAACATTGTCTTTTATATATTGTCAGTACATATATATATCTATCATTCATCCAGGAAGAACAAGGATAGATTGTTAACTTGCATATATTAGCAGTTGGTTATTTGGTGTTCGGGTATACTACCCAAAGATTAAATGCAAGATGAGTTAATACAGTCGAACTGTTATATAATTGGTAATACTACTTCTGGTTGAGAAGAGGAGACAAAGGATCGATGAAAAGAAATTTAAGGACTATTGAGAAGTTGAAATTTGGATATTATGAAATCACTCTACAATTTGATCACGGGTATGTACCCATTCATGGATGGCGATGGAGGATCTCACCTTGCTCTAGGTAAATGACTGGCCAGCTGCCAGTATGTACGATTTGCATTCATGTAATTATGACAAGCTATCCAGGTAGGAATAATCAGTCAAAACCTGGGTAAATAACCTTACGTATGTATGAAATGCTATCTTTGTCATCTGTTATCTTTCAGATTGTGTGGAGCATATAAGCTCCCATATATGGCCATATCTTTCACTTCAGGCCAGCTAGTTTCCGGAGACATATCTTCAACGAGTTCATGGAATGAGGTAGGTCAGGGACATTTAATTGACTGTATTAATTGCTTTGAAGAAGGTCTTGCCATATATCTCTGTCATGACAGGCTAACTCCAACAGTGCAATATAATGCACGCTTGCGCATGAACGTGCTGCTAGTGATGCATGTCTCGCACAAGGCTTACAAGCACCCAGCACGACAAAAATTGATCTAAATGTATATGTTCGAGAGTCAGGGTGTCTCTTTCGCCAAAAAGGATTCATCTTTCTTATACAAATGGAGGAAAGAAGGAGTTTGTAGTGCTTTGAGTTCTATGATTTGCGTAAATTAAAGAAAGAAGATGAATCTTTCTCTTGTCTGAAACATGCAACCTTGATCCTACGTTAGATATGCCTGTAGATGCTCTAAAAGCTTAGCATCATGTTGTACATTATTGGAACTTGTTATATAGTTTTCTTCGAGTTTCAATAATTGATTTTTTTTCTATGTACATCGGCGACTCATACATAACGAGTGTGAATACAGTCTAAAGAGCCCGACAATAAAATGCACTGCAATGGAGCTAAAATAGAAAGTATGGTTCTCTCATATAAAACTTCTGAATTGATGGGCAGCATAAGATGCCATTCAATCTGCCGCACTGTTGACATTTCTGGATGGCTCGGAAAGTGCAATAGGTAGGCCGGACAACCAAATCAGTCGCCGATAATATGACAGAAGATGGGGCCCATTCGATAGCCCATGCCAGCTACCCTTGATAGGTGGGACCCACGTCCGGGAGGTGGGTCGGTTCAATAACTCAGGAAATCGCATTGTGCGAAGCCTAGTACGCACCCCTACCAGCTTTGCATGGAGCTCAAGCTCCACACGTGTATAGCAGATGGGCACGCATGTTCATGCACGTGTGGAGGCTCGTGGGGGCAGGTACCGCGCCGTGGGGGGCTGAGTGCCCACGTGCATCGGGACGTCTCCGCTTCTCTCGTCGGGGGGTGGCGAGCCGTCTCGGCTGCCCACTGATAGGTGCAATAGCAGGTTAGCCCAATGGTTTTGTTGTTATTTATTATAATAGATATTATGTCATTTTTAAATAAATCTACCGCAGAATATAATAGTGGAAATCAACTCTTTTTATCTTTATCAAAGTAACGTTGTGCAATGCTACCATCTTCAAATTCTGTTCCTCATCTAATATGGTGAGAGAGGATTGGGGTGATTCACACAAGAGCGATGAATCATTTCGCATCACATTCGGATGGTAAATAGAATTGCGAAGCTGTTAAATTTTATATGGTGAGAGAGGATTAGGATGATTCATAAAAGATCGATGAATCATTTCACATAACACCAACACTGTATTTGGATGGTAAATAGAATTGTGAGGCTGTTCAATCATACTTTGATTATGTTTAGTTGTGACAAAAAACAATAGCATCATGTAGATTTGGTGGTGGCACCTTATCTAATATGGTGAGAGAGGATTAGGATGATTTATAAAAGATCAATAAATCATTTTGCATCATACCAACACAGTATTTGGATGGTAAACAGAATTGCGAGGCTGCTCAATCTTACTTTGATTATGTTTAGTTGTGACAAAAAAAATAACAACATCATGTAGATTTGGTAGTGGCACCCATTTTTGCAAATTAGGAGAAATCAGGATTGGAATACTCTACTTAAGATATCTCTACCATATATAACATTCAAAAACATTATTTATGAGAATTGAATTAGACTACCCCTTGGGGTAGCAACAGTAGTAGTATTATTATTAAGGGTGGTGGGCGGTAGCATCAATGCATCATGATTGAGATAAATATATAATAAGATGTGGTTGTTCCCCGGAGTCCCGTCACCTTCCACTTTCCACGGGCTCCACTGTCACGCATTTGGATTAAACTAGAGCGAGAAGTGGGGGGTGGCAACGCGCGTTTCACGAGCGGCCACGTGGTCGATCCCGGTTGGTGGGGTCCACGGCATCACCCCCTCGAGGGGGTCTCTCTTTTTTTTTTATCTGCTTACAATGCGTCGTTAAGGCAACGCAATTATTGCTATTATTAGCTGGTCGTAGGGCTCACGTGGGCGTTGTCTTAATGCTCTCTCTTGACAGAGGCTTGGAGGATGGAATCTGATCCCCAGTAGCCCCAAAACTGGTACATGTCACGTCATCATAATAGAATAATAGTAATTGTTTGAACATTTAATTTTGATAGAATTTATTTAGGAAAAAAATTTTGCACTTTTACGTGAAAGCATTAGATTTTTTTTTTAACCCGTATTCTTTGATTGATCGGATGGATCTTATTGTTGTATTACGCGTACATAAAAAAAAAAAAAAGAAGATGTCATAATCCGAGTGCTGAGTAATATAGAAGGAGACTAAATTAACTGCCCTATTCATTGTTTGGTAGTAATCTAAAAGGCACCATAGTAAAGACACTATAATTTTCCGTCAATTTGCGAATATTCTGCAGCAGCTATCCGCTCTAATTATAGTAATATAGAAAGAAACATTTTCTCATGAATTCAATAGTAAAATATATTTTATATAATATTTATATTTAAGAGTAAAATAAAATATGCCTAATAATAAAAAGATAATATTATTTGGAGTTTTTTTGAGGGAGAATAGGTTTGAGTTTAAATGATAACAGTTAATACGAGTCAAAATTTACCATGCATGTAAAAGGCATGGTTCTGAGTGTAAATCAATAAAAAAATTAGTATTTAGATGATTTGATAGATACATCTTAGTGTTAAGAGCCGACTTTTCCTTAATTTTTGCCCCCCAAAATAAGAACCAGGTAAAAGCTAATTTTTAATGAGAACAACTAAAATAATAAGAAAAGAAATAAGAATCCTTATTTATCAATAAAATGTGAGATGTTTTAATTAGATGGATGGCCCTACAACATTATAGTGTCTGGAATCAATATTAAAGTTAGATAGACAATAAAACCATCATATAATTATTGTTATTTCTGTTATACGGTGATGATTGTTAAAATAAAATTATGGTTAAGTTAAAGCCATTATTAATAATTTTTAGTATAATATTATATCACAAGGGCTCTACACTCATTCTAGCAGCTAATGTTACAACATTACTTAGATCACAATTTTAAATCTTTATTTTTACATTATTTCAAAATATTTTGGTAGAGTGCATTACATGATGTGGTGAGCTCCCTGATTCTCTGGTGGTAAGTGAGATGGTGCTTCGGCGGTTCAAATTAGAAGAAATTATATCATACACCATATGTTAGTTAATCAGTTTATGTTCTTCGCATGAGCTCCATTCATAATACGTTCATCTCAATGCCTAGAAAGAAGACGAGCTAATTAGCACGGTGCATGCTGCAGTGCATAGTATAATTTGCTCCAGATTGGGGGATCCGAGGAAGTTGTTTTTAATAAGTATAGACCACTTTCTCAAAGTTAACTTGTCTTCTGAAATAATTGCCTTATTTAGAGCAGCAACGTGCAAATCTTTACCCTCAGAAATATGTGATTGATCTTGGAAAAGTACACGCTATGGTTGGCAGCATAAAATAACGGCAGGGTTGCTGCAAAGTGAGCTTATTTGATGGGAATTCATGTTGTGACGTGAAAAAGGAGAAAAGGTGCTTTCTTTTTATTTGATGGTCATTTCAGTAGTCCTTTTTGATATAAATCCTAGAAGAATCCCTCTCCATTAATGGTACAAGAGTCTCTCTCTCTCTCTCTCTCTCTCTCTCTAAGAAAATGCATAGGGTTCATGGTCTATGGTCTAAAAGAGAACTATTGGAGTGCTTGGATTTCAAAATGCTTTCGAGGATGAGATAACTACTTTTGATGATTAGAAATTGGATATCCAACTATACTAATTACTTTCGATGACTAGATATTGGACATCCAACTTACAATCTTGGGACATCATCATGACTTCCCTAAGCTCCAACATTTGGCTGCCAACTCGTAGACCTGCCAACTTTTGTTATGATAGCCCCTCTAGTCAAATGAAAATGAAGGGAATCATATCAAGTTTGGGCATTTTGAGAACAACAACAAACGCAACATGGTGAACTCGAACGATAGATCTCAAAGGATATAGAAAGTGATGCAGCCAATGCACATGTGACCGACCCAATTGGGAGCCTTTAAAAATATGAAAGAGACAAGGAAACATGGAGGAGACATCAGAGAATTGATTTTTCAGTGGGAGACAAAGGGACCGGGCTTTGAGCCTCAAAGTCTGAGTTCTTATACTTAAAGCAAGAAGAGAGAGAGAGAGAGAGAGAGAGAGAGAGAGGGAAGTAACAAAAGAGACTTTTGGTAGCTTAAGTAAAGACGAGCGTTTCAGGCTCTTTGCTTCTCCACTAATATTTTTTGTTTAATAGCAACCGAGAAAGATGCTAGATAAGACATGGAAAGCATTAAAGCGATGTCTGCGACTTGTCTTGCACTACTCTAGATTTTTGCGAGTTCGTGCTTAAAAGGATGGCTCATGTCCAAGACACCTCAAACAAGAACTCGTGAGCACGTTCGTTGAATAATCTTTGCTCAGAAAGCCTTGATTGAATTATAAGCTTGCCTTCTACGTACGTTTGCCTGGTGCTTGTTTGGGCCTACCAACCAGGAGGAAGTTAAAAAACCTAGTGACACAATTACCCCCTTGTGATCTCCAAAGGAGCAAGCAATGGTCCATCTATATATATAATAGATTGGTGCATATTTCAATTATCAACTTTAGTTATGCTATCAGAAACTAACAAAAATGCCTTGAGCCTGGAGCCCATGTATCGCATTAGAAAAAAAAAATTTATGCTTAATGGAGATGACTCTGATGTCTCGCTTGACTCAGCTGATGAGCGGAAGAGATCGATGCTGGAGGGGTCGGTGGCGAGTTACTCAAATTTTAGGAAGCCACAGTTTGAAATTGGTGGCTATGTCTGGAATCCTGATCCACAACTGAGCTACGGCCTGAAGTAGCAAAGACGAACAAGTTTTTTTGTCGGAGTATGTCCGATGAGGATTCTCCGATACATATATATAAGTCAGGATGATATTCATGAACCAGAAAAAGCTATCAGTGGATGACAATTTGAGTACTAATAAAATCTGCCATCTATCAGAATCACGCATAGTCTCGCCACCTTTTTCCAGGGCTTTGCGACCAGCGAGGGACCTACGCCAGGTAAAGCCTGGACTTCGGAACTGTGCAAAGTCTGTCTCGGCCCACTTCTGCTGCCGATTTCCAAGCCTAGAAATTATTCTACTTGAAACTCGAAAGGAATCGCCTTTTCTTATGAACTGGGATGAACAGTCTGCTAATATGAATATTATGGAACCTTGCTATCAAAAGAAAAGGAACATCTTTCAACGTTACAGGCGAAAAACGAACATTAGTGCTGGAGAACTCACCAAGGTTCCACTAAACCCAGGAAAAAGTTCCTTGAAATCAAATTGCAAAAATGAAGCTTAAGGGCAGATAAAAACCAATGAGAAGGGTCGAAGTTCGCTTGTATTTGCACCAAAGTCCAGTACAAACAAACTAGTTTCTCCACTCCAGTATGTACGAGAGATATTAAACAATAACACTCCTCTACTGCTATCTACCATCAGCCTAGCTACCAATACTTAAAACTTGTGTGAAGTTTTAAGTATTCTTTATTTATTTATTGTACTACACCTTTATTTTAGACTCCCTAGGCATGTCATGTGTGAAGTTCACGACACCTTCCTGCATACCTCCCTATTAAACCAATGCACATGCTCCTCCACGCATTACATATATACTCAATTCCACACCCAGCTACTCCCTCTTATGGCAAAGCACAAACTCCCACCAACTTGATTATAACACCTCCATATCCCATTCATGAAAAAAAGAATTGTTAATGATCCCTTTATCTCACCCAACTCTAGTTATCAATGCAGCTTCCTTGGAATCTCGCTGCACTCTACTCAAGAGGCAAGTACACTAATTAAGCCTGTGTCCCTCGCACTACATTTCAATACTACAATTTGGATCAATACATGTCAATGTAGCTATTTAAAGGAGCAGAATATATATTAATCCTGCTAATAATAATAATAACGTGTTCTGCATGGGATTCTGTACATTGTTTTGGGGTAAATGCTCTTCTATGAGTGCTTGAGAAGGAATCTTTGATGCTGGTTAAGTTGTGGAGGAAGTTGCTCGGCTTGCGAACTTGCAGCTGGAAGTTTGATCTGTCAATGTGTTGTTGTACAAGCGATCGTAATGAATCCTTTGATGTATACTTTATGGCTTCATTCTTGTGCTACCATGTGTTGTGTGTGCTCTGGCTCTGTGCATCACCAAGGACCGAAGCTATAAATAATATCTCGATACTCGGATGCCTTTGATATAGTGTCTCATTAATTTGAAGCGAGTTTCTTACAGAAAAGGATAAGCTCATTGTTTGAAATGTCCTCACTCTTCTCAATAAAAAAGTGATTGAAGTGAGCTGGTGAGTACCTTTTGCTCAGAGATGAATCATTTTGTACGGGCCTGTAATTTCACAGATTGGTATAGATGCATAGCGAGTCACGAGATCAAGGGATACAGCATTTGAATGCTCCTCCACAGGTTGGAAAAGAAAATTTTTCGTCTCCATGCGTACGTCTCCGTGTGGGTGCCCAAGTCGTCCTTTCATTAAACTCGTGTAATCCTCTTTGTATTGCCCTAATTTTGTCATTCTAGTTTTATCAAGTGTTTTTCAAATGAGACTTTCAGTCTCGATAAAATATTCTGCCACAAGTACGAGCAAAGAATTGGTCATAGTAATTAAATGAACACTTTTTTGCTTTGTTTTTGCAAGCCTTACTTGTTTGCTTGACCAAGGTAACACGTAAACGTTCATTTAATTTGATGTTTATAGCGAACAACTGTCTACCATCTTACGAGGTCTTACTTATCGCCTGCCATCGTCCTACTACGTACGTGAGGAGAGAGGCATCAGTATACTAGATATTAAAGAAGAGGGGAAATCAGATTAGCAGAAGAGAATTAGATGCTTTTCTGACAGAAGGTACTCTCTGCGGTACTGAACTCTTCCGTACATTTACGTGCCCAAAAGTCTACAAGCCAGTTGTTCCATGCACGTTAAGCCAAAAATGATCATGAGCTACTCGGTGGTACGTTGCATCACTTAGCAGGAAGATGCTACGAAGGGGGACGGCAGTCCTTTTTATTTTCTTTCCTTCCTTGGCCACAATAACCTTCTCACATCAATCATCCAACGATTCTTGTTCCTTGAAGATGTTCCAATTGGCAGCCAAGACATAGAACTGGATGTTTTGAAGCAATAAAAAAGGGTAGGGCTCTCTCATTACTCATTTCTTAGATCCAAGGGAACATCCATCCTAAATGATCTTCTCTCTTTGATGCCACCACATGCTCATGCCAGTCCATGGTCTAGATCATCAGTGACCGGTATAAAAAAAACGTATTTCACATTATTAGAATGATTAATGCAGTTCCTTAAGCCTATTGAATTCCCCTCATGCTCCATGACAGGTTTGTCTTACCTTTAGAACATGATTTGTCTATCTTCGTCGGTGACTCTGCTTGCTTCGTCAATTTTGGAGATTGAAAATTAGCTCTAACTCTTTGAAGCTTGCTAAAAAAAATTAATTGCCCTCACTACCCCTTCTGTTACCTACTTTGACTCGTATCTTCAATATACCTCAGTGCAAGACAAGCACAAAGCTTCCCCAACCTAAAACAATGAAGAAAAGAAAAATGCAACTCCAACTTCCCCAAGATATATTGTTGGTTATCCTTAATTATTTATTTATAAGATGAAATCAACCACAAGTGGTGCTGAAGCAAGCCAAGCTTTTTTTTTTTTTTCACTCAAAAGAAAATCCTGTGGAAACTTAAGAACGAATATGGCTTTCACATCTCCCATTTAGTGCTTCAGTCCTTATCAAAAAGAACTTGTAACAAATACTACGCATGTAAGCGTCGGTAAGAGAGGAGGATTAAGAAGTACAATTGAGATGTGGAGGAGAAAGGGAGGTCGTCTTTTGCAGTGATACATTTTCGCAGGGTGCACAAGCCAAGGATGAATTTGTACGTGTTACAAATATACATGGCTGTTAGAACGTAGAAAATTATTTCAGAAAGGAGGAGTGTTCCATATACATTTTTCAATTGAATGCAGGCTTGTTATATAAATGTGAAAATATCACTCTCACATACCGAATCTTCTACTCAAGAGTCTGCCAAACAGTATTATTAGCTAACATATCCAGAAACTATCAATTATTCATGAAAGATCCTATCTTTGTACCCTGAAACTTATAACATAAGCACGTAACAGAGGTATTTTAAAATAAAAATCAAGGATCATCATTTGAAGCCCTATGATCGAAACCAAACTAGCCCATGCATCAAGCAAGCAGAAAGCTAAGAATCATGCTAACTACTTTCCAAGATCCATAGCAATTGCTTAAACTGGTGACCGTAATGGAAATTCAGAAACTATGATCGCAGGATAGAGAAGTGTAAAATAAGAGACAAATTCTAAGATATGTCCAATGAAAATTTGAGGACACCAATTCGAAGATAACAAAAGAAGTCTACATCCATAAAGTTGATCATGCTACAATCTAGCACGAAAAATAAAAATGAGATAGATGTTCTTTAACTACTTGAATTCAAACCAACAGGCATTAAATTCAAGAAATATTTGTCCTGCCGCTGGAATAAGAAAATAGAATGACTCTAACGCTTCTTCGAGACACCAACAGTCTTTCCCCTGCGGCCGGTTGTCTTGGTGTGCTGCCCCCGAACACGAAGACCCCAGTAATGTCGCAAGCCACGGTGATTCCTGATCAGCGAATCAAAGTTACATACAGCTAGCACTCAAGGAAAATCAGAAAATACGGGACAAATGACTTCTTTGATACAAATGTCTTATATATGTAAACATCAAACTTTTTAAATATAAATTCCTAGTAAATAGCTGTTGCACCATCATACAGGGAAAAACAATACAACTTTTTTCCTTTTTCTTTTTTTATTTGAACAAAGATATACCATACCAGTTATACAAAAGAACCACCACCATACGAAATCACGAGATATCAAGCAGTGATGCAGATATTAGGAGAAGCAGCAGTGGATAAAACATCATGTGTCCTAGAGTTAATAATGTTCAAAACATCATGTGTCCTAGAGTTAATAATGTTCAGATGTCAAACCTAGGATGATGAGTTCTAGATTCTAGTAACAAAACAGAGCATTAGTGTGATGCATCAGGCTTACCGCCCGCAGCACTCCCCCGCCCCCAAACAAAAAAAAGGAGAAAAAAAAAAGCAGTGTTGTACAGATTACTGCCTGTAGGAAGCTTCAAATGCATCAAGATGAAGGGAACAGCTCCTGAGGTAGTAGACTGTACAGCAGGATTGATGTATCTTAATCTTGGAAGGGCTTATGCCAAAACTAGGTTCAAACCATAACAAATAGTTTGATAATATTGCATGCTGTCATTGTCAAATGATATAAAAAAAATGGAGGGTGCAAACAAAAAATAGGAACCTTATTTTAAATGAGAATCATAAAAAGGTTACACAAGAAAAGAGACAGAATTATTTAATAAAATGGGAAGAATGCTACTGAGCAAGTCTCTCTGGAAACCTTCAGCAGAACCCTTGGAAACTTGACCTCACTTTAGATCCAGGGACTCTTCTCTAGAACTGAGATTCCATACTGTTAAGCCATTTGGCAGATAATTTCAACCTGAATTACAGGTCTGCTGAAAATATTCCAGCAATCTGCAAATTCATTCCAATCATAAGAAACCTGTAGAAACTTGTGATTCAACCTTAAACCCATCCAAGCAATCATTTGTTACTAACAAAAAATGCATGAACACACAGACACAAGGGAGAAAGATGGGTCACCACAAAATTCCAGACCTACAAATTCATTCTAACCTTATAGAAAACTATGGAATTAATTAACCCTTGCTTCCATTAAGCGACAGTTGTTGGATAAGTATAATGAACATCGAACAATAAAATTATATGCATGATGCTTTAGCTTGACAGAAGAGAAGAGGCTTCAATCATGTTCTTTATGCTGAGAGTTAGTTTAGATAGATGAGCCAGCAGGAATATTATAGCGTTCATCTTTCATCTCCAAAAAACTAATTCATCTCAATTATTCTGTATTGCTCTTTATCAAAGTTAACAAACAATCTTCTCTTGCTATTATATACATCGGAAAATCTAATAGTTCGCCATAAGGGCCTTAGGTTACTAAAAGAACCCAAAAGGTAACTGAAGCCCTATTAACTAATGCATTCATTGTGAGTGAACCTAGAATTCAAAATATTTTGAATCTAATTTATACCAAAAACTAATGACCAATATCTGAGACAACACGCAAATTAGATAATATGTGAAATTGTATCCTTCTAACTAGATATATCTTCCCAAAAAAATGTTCAAAACTTGAGGCCAGAAAAAATGAGATGTGCCAAGTGTAATTTTCAGTCTGTAATATCATGGACCACAATACTCGGCTTAGTTCATCTAGTAGAATCCAAAGGCTACCCTGCCACACAATCTGCTTAAGGTCCGAATATGAACTGTGTATAAATTTAGATTCTGATTGCAAATTGACCTCAATTTACCTCTAAGCTTGTTCCATAGAACCTAGTCCGTGGGTATATAATTTGCACATAAGGAACTTATTAAATGAATATTAGGTTTTGCAATTTTGGTGCAAGTTTTCATCTTGCAATTTGTTTCTCTCTGATTACTAAACCATATCCACACCCTTGTCCAATGCCTTTTACTCCAACCAAAGAATAACGTTCTATTCCCTTGGTACCACAATCTTTTCCCTTGCACTTCTCCACCACCAAATCTGACCCTCCTTATGTCTAAGAAATTTATTTCAAATCTTGCTCAAACCAAGTTTTTCTTGAACACAGAAGCTAGGCCAAATAAATTAAAAAAAACAAAAATCAGAGGCAGCATAAGAGTTAATGAATAAAAAGAATATGACGCAGTACCTGATCTTTTTCAATCGCTCTAAATCATCTCTCAGCTTCATGTCAAGAGCATTGGAGACCACCTGAGAATACCTCCCATCCTTGTAGTCCTTCTTCCTGTTCAAGAACCAGTCTGGGATCTTGAATTGCCTTGGGTTCGCCACGACGACCATTAGATTCTCCAGTTCCTCAGCAGAAAGTTCACCAGCCCTAACAATTCCACACCAGAATCCCATCACAAAAAACCTACTGAAATGCATTCCAGAAGAAGCATAACCTAGACCACAGTCGACCACAAGCCATGAAAATCGCCACCGAAAACAGCAAGCCGCATTAAAATAAATCGAGAGTACCAAATTAAAGGGAAAAAAATCAAATCTTTTAGATACAAATTAGCAGCGGAAAAACGCCGGAAGCTTTCTAACAAAGTATCAATCTAAACAAACCTATGAAAAACCCCGAAAAGAAAATATATCGTCAAATTTTACCAAGAAACCATGATGACGAACCAATGCAAGATTAAACCAGAATAAAACTGATTTCAAGAAACCAAAAAACAATAAAAAGTACGAAAAAAGGGAGCAAAAAAGCGACCTTTTGTTCATATCAACGTCTGCCTTCTTGCAGACGATGTTGGCGAAACGCCTGCCGATACCCTTGATGGACGTGAGGGCAAACATTACGTTCTGCTTGCCATCCACGTTGGTGTTCAAGACACGCAATATATGCTGGAAATCCTCGTTCGCCACCAGCGACTGCACCACAAAATCCCATATTTCAATCAGATCAAACAAGAATTGAGAGTAAAGACGCTTGTCGTTTTAAAACAACCAAAAGAACACCAAATCTAGGGTCTAATCGAGAGATCTTGCGTTCTTTAAAAGAGGGGAAAAGAAAGAATCTTTGATTTCGAGGAGGACACTGAGATCGATCGATAGAGAGATACCATGGTTACTGAGATCGAGCGCTCGATCAGGGAGAAACGGAAGCCCTCGGCCGATCGGCTAGAATCGGAGTTAGAGCGGAAGGCGGCGGCGAGGTAACTGAACCCTAGAAGGGTTTTGTTATATCGAATCCAGTTGGGCCGGATCCGGATCGACTCAAAAATTCATCAGCCTAAATCCAAATTATTTATTAAACAGAAAAAATTCAAATCTAAATCTGACCAATCGGATCTGATCCGTTTATTAAATAAATCAAATTAGATTAAACTAGAGTTGATCGTGGGCTAGGTGGTACCCAGAGCTTGCCCAACTTAGCCCAAAATTTAGTAAGGTTGGGTACTAAAAATATGCCCGTGCGATGGGATTGGGCAAAAAAAGAAAAAGAAAAAGAAAAAGAAAAAAAAAAAGGCCCGATCAAAAAAATTGGATCAAGCCTAAAAAATTTAAAAACCAGCTCGAGTTGATCCAGCCCAGCCTGAGATATTATATATATACAAATATCATAGGGAGTGATAGGTCCAAAGATGCAAATAAGCTGGCTGGCTTTGTGGGCCTAAATTTACTTAAAATTATTTTAGCTGGTTTATCAAGCTCATCTTATGAGAAGAATTGAGCATCTTCTATTTGAATTTTGAACTTAAAATAGCTTGGGCCATTGTTAGTTCCACTTCCAAAAAAAAAAACAAAAATCACACTCGGTGTGCAAGCCTAGGACTAGCTCTACAAAATTGGGTCAAGTTTGGACAAAAATTTAAGCCCGATGGTCGGGCCTAGGTATCGCTATTGGGTCTAACTTCTGCTATAAAACCTGGCCCGAGCTCAGCCCAGCCCGAGGTTTGATCAGCCTAGGTTAAATGAATTAAGTGGATTTAAACAAGATGAACAGGTTAAGCGAATCGGATTAAACGGGATAGAAATAAGTTTAGCGGATTTTAAACTAGTTAAATAGGTTTTAAATGAGCCAAATGAATCTAGTTATGATCCAACCTAATCGCTAAATGAGTCAAAACGGGTTAAACAGGTCGAAGGTCTAAATCTGAACTCGACTTATTTAATAAATAAGTCTAGATAGGTTAATCCATTAACGACCCAAATTCATTTATGTCAACTCTGAATCTGGTTAAAGCACGTCATTCAATCCGAACAACCCTCCTGCAATCTTTTCATACAACTAAAATGAGAGTATACATGTAATAAATTATATGTTCAAGGATATAAGTGCAAAAGTTATTTGGTCTTGTTCATGGATTTAAGAATAAATCACGTTCGTGCAGGGATCAAGAGGCAATTTTCTGAATTTATTAAAATTTAATTTCACAATTTTTAATTGACTGACTCTTCATAACAATTTGGTTTTCAATTTGAAAAATATCTGTATTCCACTAAAATGGCATCATTTGTTACATATCTCGAAAAAGGACCGCATCGATCGATATTTTTTATTTATTCATGTATTTTTACATTTTTTTCATTTTATATATTCCTTATTTGTCAATCTTTTTTATATATTTTTATTATAAATTTTTATCGATATATATATATATATATATATATATATATATATATATACATCTCTTATTAGTCATATGTTTTTATACTTTCTTATTTAATATTTCCATAAAAATTGTCAAATTTTTTTATAATAATCTATATTTGATCAATTTCGAGTAACAATTATAGCAAAAGATCAACTAATAATTTTGAAACCTTCAAACTTATTGATCAATTATCTGACTTTTCTCGAGTTTCACCTGACATTGTATGATCAAGGTATGACCTCCGAAAATCTGACCTACAACTTGACTTCTTGATGCAGCTGATCTCGCCTCTGGATCTTGTCCAACTTTACTTGTAATGGCCAAACTAATCCACATCGAGTCTGGAGATTCTTCTATACCATATAATTACATTTGTTGCAATTTCACATGTATGCAACTTTTGTTACAATGCATATAATTTGGTTGTAAGGAATGGAACAGCCCCACTTGTAAATTATGTATTGCATTATAGTATTTACATATATATAATTTTTTGTAGTTACTAGTAACATACAAATAGAGTGCTGACAGATAATGATTTTGAAAATACTGCAAAATTTTAATGGGAACTTGTTGAATCATTTTATGTGTTGGTTTTAGTTCTAGTTACAGCGTCGATCCAAACCAATATGGTTTGCTTTCAGAATCTCTCCTCTTTTTCCTATCATGGGTAGGATCTTCTAAACTTTGTACTTATTTTATTTTATTTTATTTTCATTCATGATTAGGTGAGAAATGGCTGAAGTATTCGGAATAAAAACGCTACGTCAATGGGGCCAGCTCAACTCTTAGGCGACCGAGGCAGTCGTCCAAGGCCCAGATGAGCGTCCAAACGTATTGAGGCTTCCAAATTGGAGACCTCAAATGCTACGTATCTATAGCTATATGTCACGACCCCCGCCCCGTTCCCGACGGGCCGCCGCGACGGTCCTAGGGTGCGGGTAGGCATAAGGCCACCAGCCACCGCGTAGAACCCTACTACCTATCAATCATCAATAAATCTTGAAAAATTTGGCATGATACATGCACAAAATGATCACTTTTTCTATAGTGACCTGTCAGGATTATCTCAATACATACAACAACACTACCTGTCAGAGCAGCAATCACATAATCTGTCACATAATGAACCTGGACAATATATATCAATACATCATCTCAGGCATATAACTCATCTGCACACATATATATATATACCTGCTTCCTAATCCATCCATGGTCAAACCCATATCCACAACAGGATCTATGACTGTAACTATGCACTATATACAATAGAAGGTTTATAATACACCAAAAGGTATAAACCTCTATCTACATTATATTATACTATACTATGGAGCGGCACAGCTAGCAGGCAACCACTAATCCTGCTCCTCTCTATACAATACCTGCCCTGCAATCAAAAACACCAAACTGGGGAGTGAGTATATAAATACTCAGTGAGTGGAGTAGAGAGTACTATGCACATGAGACAGAATATAATCATGGCTCGAGATGAAATCTCAAGATCAATAACAAGATGAACATGATCTCAACATAGAGAATATGGAGTAAATCATCAATATCACCACAATCAATATCAACTCATCTGAAGCATATATGGAATAATCAAGTAAACATATATGCTACTCATGAATATGCTCAACAGATCATAATGCTGGAACATACAAATCAGGTGTCAATATGCTGAAATCATCACTAGACAGCTGTCGGGAGGTGGGTTTTACGCCCCAGGCGAACCAGCAACAACTCCCTACTGCCATATGCATATATCGAATATGACACCACACCAATATGTAAATCATCACTAGACAGCTGTCGGGAGGTGGGTTTTACGCCCCAGGCGAACCAGCAACAACTCCCCACTGTCACATGCATATGCAGGATAAGACACCATATCGATAATGTAAATGCTAGACAGCTATCGGGAGGTGGGTTTTACGCCCCAGGCGAACCAGCAACAACTCCCCACTGTCACATGCATATGCAGGATAAGATACCACACTGATCATATAAATGCTGGCCAGTATCCAGAACAGAAATCCATCTCACATCTACATACTAAACGGCACCTCGCGGGAATTCTACATCCGCGGAAAGCCATACTGCACCTCGCGGGGTCTTAGTATGCCCGGCGGCAAGCAGAATATAAGTCGTAGGACCGGCCGATCCTACGCCTAGGGCCGTGTCCCCCCCTAGGAAGGGACTGGGCTCCGCCCACCCAGAAGGCTACTATGTGCACAAAGGCCGATGTTCAACCCCATCGACTATAGGTGTCCTGCAGATACTGCCAAGCCATGCATAAATGTCATAATGCACCCTCCCAATACTCTACTAAAAAGGAGCATAATCAAGACTACCACTCACTCGGCCACGACCCAATTATAACTAACATCAGGGTTGGGAGTGAGGAATCACGGGAGTACAATGCAACTCAATATACCATGAGAAGGGCTCTACAAGTCTTTGAAATAGAGGAAATGAAATCAATTTACAAAAGAAGTCATTTCACAATTCAGATCCAATTTAATTACTCATAAAGGAGTATAATCAAAGCTACCACTCACAAGTCTTTGAAATAGAGGAAATGAAATCAATTTACAAAAGAAGTTATTTCACAATTCGGAATCAATTTGATTACTCATCAACCCCTCATAATTCCTCTCAATGTTCCCTCAAATGCATGTACAGAATAATCAAGCATGGAGAATCAAGATTACAGAGGAATCTACTACAATATCAATCAATATGCTCAAGTGGAATCAATTCACACTTGGCGACATTCATGAAAATGAATTAAGGATGCTCATGGTGCAAAGTACATGACTCCCACTCACCTGTCAATCTGGCACAACCCTGATACGCCTCCAAAAATCTACAGCAGGCAGTGGGGAACTTCTTCCTCTTGTTCCCTAGCTTCTTGCCCAACTGATACATGCATTTACAATATATTTAGTTTTGTATCAAGGGCTATAATCTACGTGCCAATTATAACATAGGGAACTTTAATTGATTCAACTCCCCTGTTCCCTAAATCTTTTCTTTTCTTTCTCTTTTTCTTTTTCTATTAATTAACTCATCATTTATGTGTATTAGGGACTCCCTTGCACGAGTACAAGGTCTCCCTTAGCCTAATCTAGGCTTAATACCCTATTATGGCATGAAATCCCTTATTTTCCACCCGGATGAACAGTAACCCGAACTGACAGTGGGTTACTTCATCTCGGTTTTGATCCACTTTCAGGACTCCAAATTTGATGAAATTTTTACCTAACATTCTACACTCACAGAGGATTCCAAAGAGATAACATACATCATCATCGGAGGCCGTTTGACCCCCTAAATAATTTGCCGAAGTTGGGACTTCGACACAGTTTTTCCGTAGTGCCGGAAAAATTTGTCAAAATCCGATTCTTCTTCTTTTAACCACCTCTACAACCCTTATCCGACCCCTCTAGACTATATCCACCCTTTGTATAGCCTAATGTCATCAAAAGACTAGATAGGGACGGATATTTACCTTTTTCTTTTTGGAAATCGAGGTCCTTGCGTAGAGGGGAAGGAGATCTACGTTTTTCCCTTCAGCTGGAAGTGCAACCGGAATCTCTTTTCTTCTTCCTTTCTTCCTTTCCTTTTCTCTTCCTTTCTTCCTTTCCTTTCCTCTCCTTCTTTTTCTTCCTCTCTGTCCGTCTGAGACTCCCTCTCGGTTTCCATCCAAAAGCCACAGCAAACCCCCTAATTAAATCACATCAAAACACTATTCACCCTTTGTTTAATATTATTAAATTCCCATTTTGCCCCTAACACTTCAACATATCTACCGTTATGCCATTAACTTTTGATTCCTTCCAATTTTACCCTTACCACTTCAATGCATCTACAACTATGCCATTATCTTTTGATTCTTTCCTATTTTACCCCTTATATTAATTGAAAAGGACTATTCTATCCCTTTTTATATAAAAAAAATATTTTGGGGTTATTACATCCTCCCCTCCTTATATAAAATTCGTCCTCGAATTTAAAAGAGTAATTTACCTGTCATAGCTGCATTCGATGTCTGTGCCTCCTGTGGATTTATCGTGAACACCCTTCCTTGCCCTCTGCCTACTGGAGCTGACAGTTAAGATGGTCCAGCACTCTGCTGTGATGTTTGTGCTTGACCTCTACCTCTGCCTACAGGCTCCCTACTACTAGGCCTGTCCATCTGCACAGAAGGATAGGATGCCAAAGGCACAAACTGCTGGGTGGCACCCTGCGGGCATTCTCTGACAAAATGACCCGGCTGTCCACATCTGTAGCACACTCCCTGACCCATTCTGCATCTGCCAAGGTGCTGCTTCCCACATATGCCACATACTGGCCATGATTGGAACCTAGATTCAGTTCTGGCCATAGTGACTAGAGGACGAGGTACTGATGGTAGAAAAGTATCTTGTGATTGACCTCTTTCCCTCCATTTCCTCTTACGTGGGGCAGGTGGAGCTGAGCGTACAGACTGCTCCGTCGGACCCTCCGAGAGATCTACTCCCTCAGATCTATCTCTACTGCTTTGCCCTTTCCCCATACTCATTTTTCTCTGTTCTCTTTCAGCTCTTTCCTCTTTGTTTCTGGTCTCCCACTGTTTTGCTTTATCAATCAGCCTAGATAAGGTGGGGACCTCTACTGCCAGTACTGCATTATAAAGCGGGGAAATCAGACCCCGCCTGAATCTTTCTATCCTGGCAGCTTCAGTGGGGATGATGTAAGGAGCATACTTCCCCAATCTAGTGAACTCACGAGCGTACTCAGATACGCTCATTCCGGGCATCTGCTTCAGCCTCTCAAACTGAAGAGCCCGATTCTGCCTCTCAGCCGGAGACAAAAACTCATCCATCACTGCTTGCCTGAACTCTTCCCAGGTTGGAGGATTCCTACTGTACAATCTGTCCTCCACGTGCCTCTGGTACCAGTCCCAGGCATCTTCCTTCATTGTAAGCCCTACAAGTTCTATAGCTCTTGCATCAGAACAGGGCAGTCTCCGTATCATCTTTTCAGTCTCCTCCAGAAATCTCTGAGGATCTTCACCTTCTTCCCCCTTAAACTCCGGGGTTCTGAGCCTAAGAAATTCCTGTACAGTAATCCCCTCATCATCTAGAGCCCGCCTGGCCAAACTTCTTGGCACAGGTACAGGAGGTGGGATGGATACTACTGACGGGGCAGGAGATTTCCCCCGAGCAATCTGCTCCCTCAGAGCCTGATTCTCCGTCAGTAACTGTTCCATCAATGCATCTCTATTTCCTACCTCCCCCTGATCATCAACCCTCCGTCTATCAGTAGGAGGAGGTTTTTCTCTTTGGGGCTCGACATGTGCAGAACCCGCATCCAATGCTATATCTGGCTCCATCCTCTTTCCAGGATGAGCAGGTCCTCTTCTTGGAGGTATTCTTTATATGTCTCTAAAAAAGTCAAAAAGAGAGGATGGTCGTTACACACTGAGTCATGATATATTTTACTGAGTTGTAAATGACTCATAAATTAACATACAGAAAAACCTTATGCTCCATAGTATAATCCTATACTTAATCCTGACTCATCCTATTGCTCTGACAGGACTCTTCTTAACCTTTGCTCTGATACCAAGCTTTGTCACGACCCCCGCCCCGTTCCCGACGGGCCGCCGCGACGGTCCTAGGGTGCGGGTAGGCATAAGGCCACCAGCCACCGCGTAGAACCCTACTACCTATCAATCATCAATAAATCTTGAAAAATTTGGCATGATACATGCACAAAATGATCACTTTTTCTATAGTGACCTGTCAGGATTATCTCAATACATACAACAACACTACCTGTCAGAGCAGCAATCACATAATCTGTCACATAATGAACCTGGACAATATATATCAATACATCATCTCAGGCATATAACTCATCTGCACACATATATATATATACCTGCTTCCTAATCCATCCATGGTCAAACCCATATCCACAACAGGATCTATGACTGTAACTATGCACTATATACAATAGAAGGTTTATAATACACCAAAAGGTATAAACCTCTATCTACATTATATTATACTATACTATGGAGCGGCACAGCTAGCAGGCAACCACTAATCCTGCTCCTCTCTATACAATACCTGCCCTGCAATCAAAAACACCAAACTGGGGAGTGAGTATATAAATACTCAGTGAGTGGAGTAGAGAGTACTATGCACATGAGACAGAATATAATCATGGCTCGAGATGAAATCTCAAGATCAATAACAAGATGAACATGATCTCAACATAGAGAATATGGAGTAAATCATCAATATCACCACAATCAATATCAACTCATCTGAAGCATATATGGAATAATCAAGTAAACATATATGCTACTCATGAATATGCTCAACAGATCATAATGCTGGAACATACAAATCAGGTGTCAATATGCTGAAATCATCACTAGACAGCTGTCGGGAGGTGGGTTTTACGCCCCAGGCGAACCAGCAACAACTCCCCACTGTCACATGCATATGCAGGATAAGATACCACACTGATCATATAAATGCTGGCCAGTATCCAGAACAGAAATCCATCTCACATCTACATACTAAACGGCACCTCGCGGGAATTCTACATCCGCGGAAAGCCATACTGCACCTCGCGGGGTCTTAGTATGCCCGGCGGCAAGCAGAATATAAGTCGTAGGACCGGCCGATCCTACGCCTAGGGCCGTGTCCCCCCCTAGGAAGGGACTGGGCTCCGCCCACCCAGAAGGCTACTATGTGCACAAAGGCCGATGTTCAACCCCATCGACTATAGGTGTCCTGCAGATACTGCCAAGCCATGCATAAATGTCATAATGCACCCTCCCAATACTCTACTAAAAAGGAGCATAATCAAGACTACCACTCACTCGGCCACGACCCAATTATAACTAACATCAGGGTTGGGAGTGAGGAATCACGGGAGTACAATGCAACTCAATATACCATGAGAAGGGCTCTACAAGTCTTTGAAATAGAGGAAATGAAATCAATTTACAAAAGAAGTCATTTCACAATTCAGATCCAATTTAATTACTCATAAAGGAGTATAATCAAAGCTACCACTCACAAGTCTTTGAAATAGAGGAAATGAAATCAATTTACAAAAGAAGTTATTTCACAATTCGGAATCAATTTGATTACTCATCAACCCCTCATAATTCCTCTCAATGTTCCCTCAAATGCATGTACAGAATAATCAAGCATGGAGAATCAAGATTACAGAGGAATCTACTACAATATCAATCAATATGCTCAAGTGGAATCAATTCACACTTGGCGACATTCATGAAAATGAATTAAGGATGCTCATGGTGCAAAGTACATGACTCCCACTCACCTGTCAATCTGGCACAACCCTGATACGCCTCCAAAAATCTACAGCAGGCAGTGGGGAACTTCTTCCTCTTGTTCCCTAGCTTCTTGCCCAACTGATACATGCATTTACAATATATTTAGTTTTGTATCAAGGGCTATAATCTACGTGCCAATTATAACATAGGGAACTTTAATTGATTCAACTCCCCTGTTCCCTAAATCTTTTCTTTTCTTTCTCTTTTTCTTTTTCTATTAATTAACTCATCATTTATGTGTATTAGGGACTCCCTTGCACGAGTACAAGGTCTCCCTTAGCCTAATCTAGGCTTAATACCCTATTATGGCATGAAATCCCTTATTTTCCACCCGGATGAACAGTAACCCGAACTGACAGTGGGTTACTTCATCTCGGTTTTGATCCACTTTCAGGACTCCAAATTTGATGAAATTTTTACCTAACATTCTACACTCACAGAGGATTCCAAAGAGATAACATACATCATCATCGGAGGCCGTTTGACCCCCTAAATAATTTGCCGAAGTTGGGACTTCGACACAGTTTTTCCGTAGTGCCGGAAAAATTTGTCAAAATCCGATTCTTCTTCTTTTAACCACCTCTACAACCCTTATCCGACCCCTCTAGACTATATCCACCCTTTGTATAGCCTAATGTCATCAAAAGACTAGATAGGGACGGATATTTACCTTTTTCTTTTTGGAAATCGAGGTCCTTGCGTAGAGGGGAAGGAGATCTACGTTTTTCCCTTCAGCTGGAAGTGCAACCGGAATCTCTTTTCTTCTTCCTTTCTTCCTTTCCTTTTCTCTTCCTTTCTTCCTTTCCTTTCCTCTCCTTCTTTTTCTTCCTCTCTGTCCGTCTGAGACTCCCTCTCGGTTTCCATCCAAAAGCCACAGCAAACCCCCTAATTAAATCACATCAAAACACTATTCACCCTTTGTTTAATATTATTAAATTCCCATTTTGCCCCTAACACTTCAACATATCTACCGTTATGCCATTAACTTTTGATTCCTTCCAATTTTACCCTTACCACTTCAATGCATCTACAACTATGCCATTATCTTTTGATTCTTTCCTATTTTACCCCTTATATTAATTGAAAAGGACTATTCTATCCCTTTTTATATAAAAAAAATATTTTGGGGTTATTACACTATAAATGCATTAAGGCCCCCAAATGTCTTTATATTGAAACTGTTACGGTTCAAATTTAGCCCGAGGGTGACTATGCTGGAGGAGTCAAGGGAGCCACCGGTGGTTGGAAGAAGAAGACGGAGGGTCACCTCCTGCGCGATGGCGACAGTGAACCTGCACAAAACCTCACCGGTGTTTCTGGTGAGGGCCCTCCGATGATCAAGTTAGAGTTGGGTAAATTTCGTCCAGCCAAAAAGTTTCTTAAAAATTATCTGTCCAGACTATATATAGTCCCGGTGGAGAGGCCCAGGTGGCAGAGGCACTGTCCGCCCTCATCATGAGGGGGCATGGCTCTGAGTCGGAGGGCGTGCAGCTAAGGCTGGTTAGTGGCGTGTGGTGATGTCCGTTCTTGAGAGTGGTAAAATATTGACGGTTACAGCAGGATATGGTCGGAGTAGTCATGGTGTCATCCTTTGACTGTTGATGGCCAGCTATTGAGCATTGCGCAGTGTTGTTGTAATGTACGACCACGTAGGAGGGCATAGGCGTGCACATGGGTGCGGTTGTTAGTAAGGCCGAACTCGTTGAGAGGTCGCGTCATGCGTTTAGCGAGGTCGGCTAGACGGGTGCTGAGGGTAGCTCGGCTCTCCGGGTTCCGAGGTGTGCTCGGTGGAGTGCCTCGAGCTTGGTTGGGGCGTACTACTGAAGTAGGCGCCTCAAGCTTGGTCGAGGCGGGTCGGCGAGTATTGGAGGCGCCCCAAACTTGGTCGGGAGAGTCAGCGAATATCCGAAGCCGATGGAGTTTTTGGTGAAGTCCAAAACCGAGCTGGTTCTGGGCCGAACCGAGGATTCAATCAGTAGGTGTTGGTGTTTGTTGGGCCAAAACTGGGCGGTCTTTTAGCCATGGGCTGGACGATCCATTTCGTCCCCCATTATTTGCCCCGCACTTTCGAGGTCGAGTTGCCCTTCAGCTCGGGCGATGGAAGTAGCCGGACCATTGATCGTTCAGCGCTTCAGTCAAGTGCTTAGGAAGAGGTGATTAGAGTACAAAAATGCAATCGTCAGACCATTTTAATTAGTATTTTAGCTAATCATTAAAAATAAAATTAACTAATTAATGTTTTATTTGTGCAAGCATCCCACATTCGATGTCCAGGTTCAACCGAGTTTCAGCTGCATCTGACTTCTCTTAATTCCCACGGCCATCACCCTGGTGGAGTCGAGTCACTACCGGCTGCCATCCCACCGTTGTCTCAGCCCAACTGTGATCCCAGCCCCTCAACCACACCGCGTCCAGCTCCTTCCGCGCATGGCACCAGCCAGCACAGCCGCTCGTCCCAGCTTTGTTGCCCAAGGTGACAAGCCAAGAGGGGGGGGGGTGAATTGGTTTCTTTTAATTTTAATTATCTTACTTGTGTTAAATGATGAGTTAGTAAACTTAAACAACTCACAATACAAACAACAAGAAATATAGTAGTTCGGTGCTCTCCTTAGCACCTACGTCCACTCCCCAAGCGACCCCTTGGGAATTCACTATAATCCCGCGGATTACAGTTGGATTGTTTTCCGGGCTCACAATCCAAAAACCTTTACACTTTGGTTTTCCGGGTTCACCAAAAACCTATGTTGGTTTTACGGGCTCACCAACAAACCTATGTTGGTTTTTCGGGCTCACCAACGAACCTTTACAATTGGTTTTCCGGGTTCACCAATCAACCTATTCCGTTGGTTTTGCGGGCTAACCAACCAACCTTTACAAGTAGTTTAACAAACAAAGAAAAAAGATTTAAACTCCTAGATGAGCAAATAAAACAATATAATCTACAAAGAAGAGTTTAGAAAGTATTTATCGCTTGTAGTGACTTCTCTCTTCTTTGTCAAGGATGCTTCACTCTTCAAGGGAGGATGGAGCTCTTGATGACTCTTTGAATCTGCTCAACCTCTTTCTTTGATTCTTGAATGAAGCACTTGGATGAAGAAGATTAGGGCACTTTTTCTTTCTTGTGTACTCTTTGATATTCTTTGGAAAAGATGTTCTATCTGATGAATAGTGCCACTTTAAATAGTGTGGAGTGATTGATTAAAATCCCATTTGATTTTGATGAGCTCAAAGCATTTGAGTATATCTTGTGATTACTAATGAATTCAATTGAGTGTTTCAGTGAAAATCCTGTCCAAGTGTCTCTAGATTTGGTTCATAGTATTTTGGATAAGGTAAGAAGTCTGCTGAACCAAAGTCTGAGACTCGAGTCGACTCCCGAGTATCACGAGTCGACTCCAAGCGTATCAAGTTCACTGGCACGAGCTCGAGTCGACTCCAGATCAGTACGAGTCGACTCCGACTGAGAACAGACAGAAGGACAGAAAGCTTCAACTCAGAAACTGTCAACGAGTCGACTCCCGAAGTGCGCGAGTCAACTCCAATGTTCAACGAGTCGACTCCAGGGTAGTAAGAGTCGACTCCAAGAGAAACACAAAGAAAAGTCAGAGAGCAGTTTTCGGGTCTGAGATTCGAGTCGACTCCAGTGGAACGCGAGTCGACTCCGATGGTTGGCAGGTCGACTCCAAAGAAGGTAAGAGTCGACTCTCAGAGGAACACAAGAAAAAAGTCAGAGAACGATTTTCGGACTCTGAGATTCGAGTCGACTCCCGCAGTACGCGAGTCGACTCCGAGACTGAGCGACCATCAACAGACAGAAGACCATGTTACTGCCTCTGAGATTCGAGTCGACTCACAGACAGCTCGAGTCGACTCCGAGACAAGCTTCACGTCAAAAGGCAGAAGACCAACTTTCGGAAACTGAGAGCCGAGTCGACTCCAAGGAAGTTCGAGTCGACTCCAAGACTGGATGAGCCAAAAGACAGAGAATCGGAAGTTCGGGCTCTGAGATTCGAGTCGACTCCCAGGACAGTCGAGTCGACTCGAGTGGACAAAATTCAAAATTGGATCCACGGACTTCAGTGGATGAGCCGACTCCAAAATTGCCAGGTCAGCTCCAGAAGTTGGCGAGTCGACTCCAGGTCAAGACGAGTCGACTCCCAGTCAAGACGGCAACTTTAATTCAAATTTGGAACAGTTGCCGAGTCGACTCCGGAAAAGCGTGAGTCGACTCCTGCTACAGCCGAGTCGACTCCTGATCGCGCGAGTCGACTCCAACCCACCAACGGTCATATTGTCAGGCTGCGCAGAGTGTGCAGAACGGCCAGAAAAAGCAGAGTAACGGCTAGTTTTCGTGGGGGTTGGCCTAAATAGCCACAGAGGACTGTAGCAAGGCAGAGAATAGATATTCCACTCCAAGCATTCAAGTTTTCAAGCTCTCCAAGTGCTCTTAAACGAAAAAGGGAAGATCTGCATTTACTGCTCCAACAACTTCTTCCCAACAATCAAAGCTTCCTCCTCCTGCATTCAAGTCGACCACTCTTTCAAGAGGAGACCGGAGTTCCAGAAGCCATACCTCTTCACCAGCTTAAAAGCGTTTGAGGGCTTCTAACTCCTTTACGATTATATTGTTTTAAATCTGCTTTTTGAGAAGCTATTTTCTGTTTTCTTCTATCTCTTGTATTTACTTGATTCAATCGGGGGATTGAATCAAGGGGTTTAAGGTTGGTTGGTGAGCCAAGTTAAAACCAACGTGTGTAAGGGTTTGATTGTGAGCCCGAAAAAACAATCGGGGTTGGTTCTAGTCGGTGAGCCTGGAAAAACCGACCGAGTTCGTTGTGAGCTCGTAAAACAACAAGTTTGGTTGTGAGCTTGCAAAACAACCGGCTGTAATCCAAGGGGGTTATAGTGAAATTCCCAAGTGAGACTTGGGGAGTGGACGTAGGAGCAAGGGTTAGCTCCGAACCACTATAAAACTTTGTGTTTGTAGTGTATTGTCTCTCATCTTCTTCCCCGCACATTACTCACAGCACTAGGCTTTAATTAAATAACTTGCTATAGTTTTTAATTAATCATCCACAAAGTTTTAATTAGCCAAATTATTTTAAAAACCCAATTCACCCCCCCCTCTTGGGTTGTCTATCTGGGCAACAAATAGTTTCCTACATCCATTGAACAAGCTCCAATGGTTAGAATTCAAAAACTAGCTGTTACTCACTGTTGGAAGGACAAAAAGTACATCTGCAGAACTAGCCGTTATGCTTCTGCCCGTGTTTGGGTCGGCTCAACCTGTCCTTGGGTCGACCCAACTTTCACTTGTGTCGACTCAAACATTCCTTGGGTCGACCCTCTCAGAAACACAGAAACTTGCAATTCAGCCTTCCTTCACTTGGGTCGACCCAACCTTTCTTTGGGTCGACTCAAGGTTCAGTTGGGTCGACTCAACTTCTTCTTGGGTCGACCCTAACAGGGTTTCCAGAGAACCTTTTCTGTCTTCTGTTCTGTCTTACCTTTGGATCGACCCACACAGGGTTTGGGTCGACTCAAGCTTGGGTCGACTCAACTATATCTTGGGTCGACCCTCTCAGTAAATCCAGAGAACCATTTTCTGAGTTGTTTGAGGATCTTGATGTTTGGGTCGACTCATGCTTTCCTTGGGTCGACCCAACTCACTGTTCATTTGTGCCATTTTTGCAGAAGTGTGCCAAATACTTTCTTGATGTGCCGGGGTCGACCCAATCATCCTTTGGGTCGACTCAATCCACACTTTGCTGCATCTCAAGGTTAGATTCATTCAAATAAACAATGAAATGTATCTATATTAATTTATACAAATATACTGAGAGTAATAGACTTATAAATGAAGTATCTAGATAATTGCTTGTTAATCATCAAAATAACACTATCATCCTCAATCTCCCCCTTTTTGATGATTACAAAATAAAGAGTATGAGCCTATTGATACTTATCTTAAAATCAGTTTTTGAAAGGGCTTAACTTGCTGAATTTCAGCTTTTCATATATAAGAGTGAAGTCTCCCCATATATCATTCAAATGTTGCCAATTTGACTTTTTGAATTGCTTCCCCTTTCATTTATAATTCATTAAAGATGAAACTCCAAAAATTTGAGATAAAACATGAGTTTCAGGTTATGTATCGATGTGTGAAAGGTGCGTGCCAAATTCTGAAATTCTATGTGCCAAATTTTGAAATTTGATAGAAATTTTTGACTTGATCATTTTCATTGTTGCAAATTGCTCCCCCTTGGATGTATATGCTTTCCTATATGATTTTCAATTTGTTTTACAAGTTATTTCGTTATTTCTCCTTCTTTCTTTACTTCTCCTCTTATCACTCTATCTTTACTTCTCCCCCTATTACTCTTTCTTTACTTCTCCCCCTTTTTGTTATCATCAAACAGATGCATGGGAAAAGACACAATAAATAACAAGCATTCAAACTTCATTGATCAAAATAGGAACATTTTAGTACATTCATGCCCAAAAACAAAAACAGATACAATGTTCCTTAATCAAAGTTTAAAGATACATGATAAAAGCAAAATACATATGAGAACTGGATATCTAGCCTAGGCTCTAAACAGAAATGCTAATATCAGCCTAGGGAGTATCTAATGGCTGGGATCTAGTCCTCATCCTCCTAGTGTACGTGGCGAGGGGAGGTCGAGCCTGGTGAGACTGTGTCTGGCGTGGAGCACGACGAGCTGGATGACTCTGTGCCGATATCTCTGACTCAGCAGCCTGTGGCACAGATGGTCCATGGGTCTCTCTCTCTCTCCGGAGTGCTCCTATCTGCTGCCTCAGATCACTGATCTCAGCAGACATGATGTCCAGTCGGCTCGTCAGCCCATCAGTAATAGTCCTCGCCTGAGCTGACATACTATCTAATCTGCTCGTCAGCCCGTCAGTGATAGTCCTCGCCTGAGCTGACATGATCTCAGTCATCCTACTCCAGAACTCATCTGTATCTCTCGGAGGAACAGATGACGATGGTCCAGCCTCCGAAGGTGCAGTAGGATGATCCATATGCTCCTCATCCTCAGGGATAGGGTCTCCATGATCTGGTGCATCACCCTCTGGTGCCTCACCCTGAATCCCTGCTCCAGTATTAATCCACTGTCCGTTCACTTTCTCATATCCTATGCATATAAGTGTCCGTGCAGTGTATGTGTCAGTATGAAGCAGACTCCTGGATGCCTCCCCCTCGACAGATATACCGTGCTGTCGAAAAATCAACGTGAGTATCATACCATAAGGTAGTGATACTCTGGAGTTGCAGATTACTTTCCTCATCTGCTTCAGTATCATGGCCGGAAGATTCAGGGGAATACCCTGAATAATATACTCCATCACTACTAGATCTCGCTCTGTGATGAGATCGAATCTCCCGCTCTTTGGAAATAAAATTCTATTTATGATACTGAGCAATAATCTCATTTCAGCAGATAAAGAGCTTGCTATTACCTTTTCTGAGAAGTCAAAGTCCTCATTTTCCATAATCAACTGCAGAGCTCTCATCTTGTTTTCTGGCTTTTCCGGAGTGGCTCCTTCGCAGGGAAGATGAAGTAGCTCATTCAAACTCTCCTCGGAAACTCGAACCCTTACTCCTCGAACTTCCGAAACAAGCCCTCCCATTCCAGTTTTAAGGAAAGCATAGAACTTCCGAACTAATCCGAAGTAGATCATCACATCTAGGGAGTAAAGATACTCCCAACCTTGCCTTTGGATCCATTCCCTCAACCTAAACCCTTCTTGATCAAAGAACTCGGAATGGATCCTTCTCCCCGTTGTAACCGGTCTCCCCGCAAATCTTGCAAGTATAACTGAGGGGGAAGGAGGAGGAGGTGGCTCCGCACGTGCCTCACGTTGTGGAGACACTGTAGATGGCTCCGTAGGTTGCCTTTCCTCACGTTGGATCCGTGAGACTCTTCCGGATCTCTTGGCTACGGCTCTTTTGGGTCCCATTTCTCCAAGATCTTAGGGTAATCTACTGTTTGGAGGAGTTTGGAGAGTGGGGATTAGAGTATTCAGAAGAGGACAAGGGCAAACAGTGCCCTAATAGTGCTCTCGGGTCCCTCTTTTAACAGTGGGGTCCCGACGTTGGGTCGACTTAAGAAATTTCTTGGGTCGACTCAATGTTGGGTCGACCCTATTCTGGGTTGCGTCGACCCAAGTGCAGAATTTTTCTTTTCTCTTTCTTTTTGCTTCTAAAAATTTTTCTTACTTCCAATCCTTATAAATTCTTTCTGGGACAATGATACATGAGTAAGGAATCTATAGATAACAAGTTTGACTCATGTTTCATGGGTTTTTAGCAATTGGAGGAATGTATCATGAGACTACTTGCTCCCTTTTATATTTCTTCAATAAAAAGGATCACATGTGCCTAATTCCCTCCTTAGCGTGCAGAATCTATCTTCACTCAAGGGTTTTGTAAATATGTCGGCTAATAGTTTTTCAGTACATATATGTTCAATACATATGTTTCCATTTTGCACATGATCCCTAATAAAATGATACCTTATTTCTATGTGTTTGGCTTTAGAATGCTGAACTGGATTTTTAGTAAGATTGATGGCACTAGTATTATCACATTTAATAGGAATATTATCTAGCTTAACTCCATAGTTCTCTAGTTGTTGCTTAAGCCATAGTACTTGAGCACAACAACTACCAGCAGCTATATATTCAGCTTCAGCTGTGGACAGTGCCACTGAATTCTGCTTTTTGCTAAACCATGATACTAGGTTATTTCCTAAGAATTGACATGTGCCACTTGTGCTCTTCCTATCTAATTTGTATCCGGCAAAATCAGCATCTGAATATGCAAGCAAATCTAGACGGGAGTCTCTTGAGTACCATAATCCTATATTGGTAGTTCCTCTTAAATATCTAAGGATTCTTTTAATAGCACTTAAATGTGACTCCTTAGGATCCGATTGGTATCTAACACATATTCCTACACTAAATACGATGTCGGGTCTACTAGCAGTAAGGTAGAGCAAGGATCCAATTAGTCCTCTATAGAGCTTAATATCAATACTCTTCCCTTTTTCATCTTTGTCTAGCTTACTAGTAGGATTCATTGGAGTGCCTACTCCCTTATGATTTTCATTCCCAAACTTCTTTAGTATTTCCTTTGTATACTTAGTTTGATGAATGAAAATGCCTTCCTTAGTTTGTTTGATTTGTAATCCTAGAAAGAAGCTTAGTTCTCCCATCAAACTCATTTCGAATTCTCCATGCATTAAATCAGCAAATTCTTTGCAAAGAGTATCATTTGTGGCACCAAAGATTATGTCATCTACATATATTTGAACCACTAATAGATTTTTGTCCTTTCTTTTGAGAAATAGTGTTTTATCTACATTTCCTCTACTAAAGTCATTATTAAGCAGAAATTTGCTTAATCGATCATACCAAGTACTAGGAGCTTGCTTTAATCCATATAATGCCTTATGTAGTTTAAACACATGATTTGGCAATTCATGATTCTCAAAACCAGGAGGTTGTTCTACATATACTTCCTCCTCAATAAAACCATTTAAGAATGCGCTCTTCACATCCATTTGATACAATTTGAAATCCATGAAACATGCAAATGCTAGAAGTAATCTAATAGCCTCTAATCTAGCTACAGGAGCAAATGTTTCATCAAAATCTATTCCTTCTTCTTGATTGTATCCCTTAGCTACAAGTCTAGCCTTATTTCTTATAACTAATCCATTTTCATCTAATTTATTTCTAAATATCCATTTTGTTCCAATTACTGAGTTATGCTTTGGTCTTTCAGTTAATGTCCATATATTACTTCTTTTAAATTGATTTAATTCTTCTTGCATGACATTTATCCAATTAGTATCTTTTTCAGCTTCTTCATAAGTCTTAGGTTCTAATTGTGAAACAAAAGCAAGATAATCATTTAAATTTCTAAGAGATGATCGAGTTCTTACCCCTTGAGATGGATCACCAATGATTAAGTCTTTAGGGTGTCCATATGCATACCTCCATTCCTTTGGCAAGTTTTGAGATTGTGGTGGCACGCAATCATCTCCCTTATCTTGAATTGGCACGTCATTAATATTTAACTTTTCAAAGTCAATAATTCCTGTATCATCATCAACAATATTTTCTTTCCTAGCAGACTCACTATCAGACTCATCAAATATAATATTGACTGACTCTTCCACTACTAGAGTTCTTTTATTGAATACTCTGTATGCCCTGCTAGATGTGGAGTATCCTAAGAAGATACCTTCATCTGACTTGGCATCAAATTTACTTAGATCCTCCTTGCCATTGTTTAAGATGAAACATCTACATCCAAATACTTTAAGATATTTAGCAGTTGGTTTCTTATTCTTCCAAAGTTCATAAGGAGTTTTCTTGGTTATTGGTCGTATTAAAACTCGATTTAGAATATGGCAAGCAGTGCTTATAGCTTCAGCCCAAAAGTACTTTGGAAGATTTGACTCACACAACATCGTGTGTGCCATTTCTGCCAATGTCCTATTTTTTCTTTCAACAACCCCATTTTGTTGAGGCGTTCTAGGTGTTGAAAATTGATGTGAAATACCATTTTTAGTACAAAATTCTCCAAAGTGTTGATTTTCAAATTCAGTACCATGATCACTTCGAATTGCTACTAAGGTGAGTTTCTTTTCATTTATGATATTATTATATAGTTTCAAGAATTCTGAAAATGCTTCAATCTTATATGCCAAAAATAAAACCCATGTATATCTTGAAAAATTATCAACAATAACTAGTCCATACTTCTTCCCTCCTAGACTCGCAGTTCTAGTAGGTCCAAATAAATCCATGTGTATAAGTTCAAAAGGCCTAGTTGTTGATACTATATTCTTTGATTTGAAAGATGTTTTAGTTTGTTTTCCCAAAGAACATGGTCCACAGATTTTATCCTTTTCAAAAATCAATTTTGGCACATTTTTTATTAGTTCCTTCTTGACTAGTTTTGATATTAATTCCATACTAGCATGTCCTAGTCTACGATGCCAAAGCCAACTTGTTTCATTTTTCTTTTCTTCATTAGTAATTAAGCATAATCCATTTTTCTTGCCTAACTCATGAAGATCTACTAAGTAAATATTTCTTTGCCTTTGTCCTACAAGTACAATGCTATTATCTTTAGAATTTGTGATTAAGCATACTGATGCTTCAAATGTGACTTTAAACCCTTTATCACAAAATTGACTTATGCTAAGCAGATTATGTTTCAATCCCTTAACTAATAAAACATTTTCTATAAAAATAGATGGAGTAATGAAAATTTTACCCTTTCCAATGATATGCCCTTTACCATTGTCTCCATAGGTTACTACTCCACCCTTCTTTGATTCCAAGGTGACAAATTGATCTACGTCACCGGTCATGTGTCTTGAACAGCCGCTATCTAGATACCATCGTTTTTCCACTTTATCAGCTGCAAGACACCCCTGCAATCAAGATCAAGAAAGAGCTTTAGGTACCCAAAACTATGTTGGGTCCTTTAGGGTTAGTACTTGATGTTCCTTTTGGAACCCAAACTTTCTTGAATTTAATCTTTTGATTATTACTTAATTTGTTTTGACTGGACTTTCTATAGTTACATTCATATGCTCTATGTCCTAATTTATTGCAGCAATGACAAGTAATATTTTCATTTTTAGCTTTTACAAAAATGTTCTTTAAGAATTTTTGTTTCCTATTTGTTTTATATCCTAAACCAGCCTTATCATATACAGCTTTTTGACTGTCAAGAATCATATTTAGTTTGGTAGAACTAAGTGTAAACTTATCTACCAAGGATTTATATTTTTCAGCATCTTCTTTTAACTTGATATTTTCAGCAATTAGATTCTTAGTTTCGTTTGTAAGTTTCCTACTTAATGTTTCATAGTTATGAGATAGTTTTAACTTATCTTTGACAAGAGATTGATTTTCTTCTTTTAGAACTTTATTTTTATTGATTAGTTTCTTATGTTCTTCCATGAGTTCTAAGAATGCATCATGTAATTCATCAACAGTAAAATCACAGTCAAGTTCAGAATCTACCTTATCGTCATTGGCCATATGACACATTTGGGCCGTCTCTTGATGATCTTCCTCTTCCGAACTTGACTCCTCACTTTCACTCCATTCAGCCATGAAGTTCTTCTTTTTCAGTTTTCTTGCCATCCATTTCAAATCTAGGCAATCTATCTTATAATGCCCGGGTTTGTTACACTCATAGCAAATAGGAGTTTTTTTTTCTTTTTCTTTGTCCTTATCCTTTTCTTTGCTTGAGCTACCTTTGAGGAAGGGTTTCTTTCTATAAAATCTATTCTTACCTCTCATAAATTTTCTGAATTTTCTTCCAAGCATAGCCATCCCTTCTTCAACAAATTCATCATCATCATCTGAATCTTCTGATTCAGTTAGTTGTTTAGGGGTGGTAGTCTTTAGGGCAATGGGCTTTCTTCTCTTAACCTCATCTTCTGAATTTTGCCTCATTGTCAACTCATGGGTCATGAGTGATCCTAGAAGCTCCTCTAATTGCAGTGTGTTGAGGTCCTTAGCTTCCTGAATTGCGGTTACCTTGGCCTCCCAAATTCTTGGTAGAGACCTGAGAATTTTTCGCACCAATTCAGAGTTAGTGTAAGACTTTCCCAAACTCTTAAGCCCATTTATAATTTCAGTAAAACGAGTAAACATATCAGTTATGGACTCAGTAGATTTCATTTTAAACAATTCATACTTGTGTACTAATATGTTTATTTTTGACTCCTTAACTTGATTGGTCCCTTCATGAGTGACCTCAAGTTTGTCCCAAATTTCTTTAGCAGTAATGCAAGTAGATATTCTATTAAATTCACTTACATCTAATGAGCAATAAAGTACATTTATAGCTTTTGCATTTAACTGTGCCAATCTTCTATCACTTTCATTCCAATCCATTTCTGGTTTGGGTATGATAGTGCCCTCTATATTAATTATGGGTGTGTGAGGTCCTCTAGTTATGATGTACCATAATTCATAGTCTGAAGCTTGAATGAATATCCTCATCCTAGCTTTCCAATATGTGTAGTTTGTGCCATTAAATAGAGGTGGTCTATTTGTGGATTGATCCTCACTCATAGAACATCCCACTTGGGTTGTCATGATCTTTAACTCTTGATTGTGAGATCAATGAGTACTATTGGAGCACCTTGCTCTGATACCACTTGTTGCACCTACGTCCACTTCCCAAGCAACCCCTTGGGAATTCACTATAATCCCGCGGATTACAGTTGGATTGTTTTCCGGGCTCACAATCCAAAAACCTTTACACTTTGGTTTTCCGGGTTCACCAAAAACCTATGTTGGTTTTACGGGCTCACCAACGAACCTATGTTGATTTTGCGGGCTAACCAACCAACCTTTACAAGTAGTTTAACAAACAAAGAAAGAAGATTTAAACTCCTAGATGAGCAAATAAAACAATATAATCTACAAAGAAGAGTTTAGAAAGTATTTATCGCTTGTAGTGACTTCTCTCTTCTTTGTCAAGGATGCTTCACTCTTCAAAGGAGGATGGAGCTCTTGATGACTCTTTGAATCTGCTCAACCCCTTTCTTTGATTCTTGAATGAAGCACTTGGATGAAGAAGATTAGGGCACTTTCTCTTTCTTGAGTACTCTTTGATATTCTTTGGAAAAGATGTTCTATCTGATGAATAGTGCCACTTTAAATAGTTTCCTACATCCATTGGACAAGCCCCAATGGTTAGAATTCAAAAACTAGCCATTACTCACTGTTGGAAGGACAAAAAGTACATCTGCAGAACTAGCCGTTATGCTTCTGCCTGTGTTTGGGTCAGCTCAACCTGTCCTTGGGTCGACCCAACTTTCACTTGGGTCGACTCAAACATTCCTTGGGTCGACCCTCTCAGAAACACAGAAACTTGCAATTCAGCCTTCCTTCACTTGGGTCGACCCAACCTTTCTTTGGGTCGACTCAAGGTTCAGTTGGGTCGACTCAACTTCTTCTTGGGTCGACCCTAACAGGGTTTCCAGAGAACCTTTTCTGTCTTCTGTTCTGTCTTGCCTTTGGGTCGACCCACACAGGGTTTGGGTCGACTCAAGCTTGGGTCGACTCAACTATATCTTGGGTCGACCCTCTCAGTAAATCCAGAGAACCATTTTCTGAGTTGTTTGAGGATCTTGATGTTTGGGTCGACTCATGCTTTCCTTGGGTCGACCCAACTCACTGTTCATTTGTGTCATTTTTGCAGAAGTGTGCCAAATGCTTTCTTGATGTGCCGGGGTCGACCCAATCATCCTTTGGGTCGACTCAATCCACACTTTGCTGCATCTCAAGGTTAGATTCATTCAAATAAACAATGAAATGTATCTATCTTAATTTATACAAATATACTGAGAGTAATAGACTTATAAATGAAGTATCTAGATAATTGCTTGTTAATCATCAAAATAACACTATCATCCTCAAGCTTCATCCCGTGCAAAAGAAGGGGAGAAGAAAGGATTCATCCCATCTGCAGTGCCTCAGCCATGGATCACCTTCCAGATCAGCCTCGCGACTCCATGATCCCCTGCTCCCATTTCTTCCGCCCGTGATGCAGCAACAGCTGCCTATCCCAGCGATCCAGATCACGCGTGATCCCAACATCTCAGCCTTCCCACGATCAACGCCTGCGTCCGCCTCTTTCCCCATTTCAAAAATCCTCTCCGGATTAGTGTCCGCGTCTTCAGCGCATCCCCACCTTCCCTCACAGCCATCCTTCCGCTTCAGCCAGCTCTCCCATGCCATGAACGTCCCAGCTGGCACGTCCAAAGAAGGAAATCCACGGATCAGCCCATCCGCATTCATCTTCCAACCCAGCAATCTCCCAACAATCAAGCCATGATCAGCTCTTCCCGTCGATCCCGCAGCCCAGTCGGTCCGTGCGTTTCCTCCCATCGATCACGGCAGACCCCAGCTCCATTCCGTGATCAACGTTCCCAGCTGCCTCCCGGAATTCCAGCGACCGCATTCTTCACGCGGCGAACATCCCAGCGCTCCGCAATCACCGTGCTTCCCAGCGTCTTCAACGTGTCTCCAAGGGGCTATAAGAAGAGGAGAGGAGGAGCAAAGGGGGGGTGTGCTTGGTTGGGGTTCTGGGTGGGTTCAAAAGAGGAGAAGAGAAGATAGCTCGGTTTGGGAGAGAAGAGAGAGTGCCTGAAGTTGAAAACAGAGCATTGTGTTTTTATTTTTTTTAGTTTTAGCTTTCTGTTTTATTTTTAGTTTTATTTTAATTAAGAACAATGTGTTGTTTTTAGTTTGAATTTTAATTGAGAGCAATGTGTTTTGTGTTTTAATTTTAATTGAGAGCATGTTGTTTTGGAATTTTTAGTTTCATTTTAATAGAGAGTTTTATTTATGCTAAAGTTTTTAATTTATGTTGTTTTTAATTTCCGTTCTTCAAATTCTGTAATCTTTCTTCTTTTTTTATGCAATACATTAAAATTTCTTTCATGCAATCAATGTTCCAGTCTTCAATATTCCTAGCACTGTTTTCATCCATTTTATGCTAGAGCTCTCTTTTTCATTAAATATATAAATGCTTTTTGAATTTAAGTACCTGTCTTTCCGTTAATTTCAAGTAGAAAATATTCTCCGGTAGACCAGAGAATCCGTCAACATCCCTGACATAATGTTTTTCTTTTATCATTCAAAAATCGATTTCAAATCCGAGTGAACGTTTTAATTTTTATGCAACTCCAATCGCCTCCCTATGGATTGACATCTTACGACCACTATTCTTCGAGTAGAAAAGATAAGAGTAAAACTAATTTAAACTTTGTTTGTCGGTTCTAATAACGATCTGTTTAGCGTATTTTTAGGTAAACAGGAAAGGGACAACAAAATTTTGGCGCTGTTGCCTGGGAGGCAAATCGAGAAGTAAGAACGATCACGAAGATTAAATCGAATTTTGGATGCCTGAAGTGAACACACTCTGGTAGTAAGTTTTTTTTTATTTCTATTAATTTCTTTTGTTTTGATTATTTTTAGTTAAAAATTTCGTAGTTATTAAATTCTAAAATTTGAAATTTCGAATTTAAAATAAAAAAAATTTTAAATTCAAAAAAAATAAGAATTTTAATTTTTTTTCAAAATTCTAAAATTTAAAAATTTCAATTCAAAATTTGAATTCTAAAATTTGAAATTTGAAATTTAAAAAAAGGAAAATGCTAGTAATTGATAGGGTGCAATCCTCCGAGGTTATCATACCTCTATTGGGGCTCCTCACGGAGTAATCTTCAGAGCTTATTCAACGGGCATTTGGAGATTGATTGACGCATAAGGATTAGTTTTTAGTTTACATTCAAGTTATTCCTATAAAAATTTTAAAAAAATACATAAAATTAAAAAAAATATTTAAAGAAAAATAAATATAAATATAAAAATATATAATAAATTTTTTTTGCTTGCTCAAGAGATAGGGGAAGCTCACTTTTGTCAAATGGGGCTAGAAAGCATAGAACCCCATCTTAAATCAACCGGTGAATCCGGGATAAAAGTGAGGAGAACAGGATATGTTATGAGAAGAGTGACATAGAAATAGATTGAATTTTGAAATGCATCTATACACTCAAGAAGTAGGATTCATACGGGAAGATGAAACTGCATGAAGCATATCGATGAACTGGTACGGTGTGAGGAGAGGCCTATTCTATTTAATCAGTACAACCTAATGACATTCCATAAACTTTAAAAAAAAATTCATTGAATATTTGCTGCATTTAGTATTAAGCATTTGCATAAAATAATTTAAGGGCAAAACCCATTAAAAAGATCAGGTCAGAAAGTCATTACCTGTCCTTAGCCCAAAAAACACCACCTTGCATACATATCCTAAGCCAAATTAAATTAAAATCAATTAGACGTTGGCCTTAGGATTTTCGAGCTCAATTAGGCTCTTGGAAAGAAGCGGCTGAAAACCACTCTAGTGAGAATTTACTAATTGGTGATGTCTAGAAAAGTTTTACAACAGTGAGAACTGTTATGGGTATTGTGGTATCAGTGTATCCCTTCTGGCACCACCACACACCCCGGAACTTTCCTAGTCACTGGTTACTGGATCGCTTAACTGGTAAGCTCAAGCTTAATCTGAAAGGAAGATTAGGAGCTGTCTAATCTAGAGAGAATTTTAGGAACTTTTTAACCTGATAAATCTATGTTCAACTAGATTTAAGAAGCTACTAAACCTCACTTAATTCTAAGACTAATAGGGTCAAATTGTTGTGTGGTGTTGGTTGTGGTCATCTGTGTCTAGCCCTTCTTTTCTCTTAGGATTTCGTTCATTTTAGGAGTCAAATCTAATGAATTGTTGATAATGTATGCATGGTAGAAGGTCATTAAGGGGTAAGTTAACACCATTTGATCCTAAGATTGACAGAACTTTTCATCACAATTAGCGAATTGTAAGCCAACCGTCAATCTCTACAATGGGTGAACATATTAGAACTTTGAATGAGTTGTTCGCACCAACATCCGCTAGTCCCCCTACTTGTGTAGTATTACCAATTAATAATGCAGCCCAATTCGAGATTCGGGCTGCAACAATAAACATGTTACCTAAATTTTATGGGTTTGAGAGTAAACAACCGTATATTCATCTAAACAAATTTTTGACAATCTGTCAAATATTTAGAAATCAAAACTTAAATGAAGAGGGTATTAAATTAAGGTTGTTTTCCATGACTTTAGAGGATCGTGCTGCTGCATGGCTATATTCTCTTGCTTCAAATTCCATTACATCATGGGAACAATTATCTAGGAAGTTCATGGCTAAGTTCAATCCAATGGTAAAGACTGAAAAAATTAAGGATGCCATCAGAACTTTTAGAGGAAAATCTGAGGAGGAATTTTTCCAACTTTGGAAAAGATTTCATGATCTTTTGGTCAAGTGCCCGCACCATGGGCTTGACAAGGCTGATTTAGTACATTTCTTTTATAAAGGATTACCTCCAGCACATAGGAACATGATTGAGTCCATGCACAAAGGTAGGTTCATGAACCAAACCCCGGATTAAGCCTATGAATTTCTTGTTGACTTAGCCGAGAACACCCAAAATTGGAGTAGCTATGGTGAGGAAGTAAATAGAGATGAGTTCGAGTCTAGAAAATCAGGTAATTATGAAATAAAAGCAGATCCAGATCTCAAAAATGTCATGTCCAATCTGGTGACTGGAATGAACAATTTAAGTAAAAAGTTTGATACTTTTACTGTTTCCACTAGTTCGAGTTCATATAAAGAGTTAAATCCAATCATGAAAGTAGATCACGAGTCATATAGTTTATGTGTCTTGTGTAACAGTCCGCAACATTTAGTGGAGTGCTGCCCTAATCTACCTACCATAAAGGCCGGGCAAGCAAATGCTCTAAATTCATATAGTGCCTTCAAGAAGCCCACTCCCAATTCATTCAGCCCAGTCTACCACCCTAATAATAGGTTCCACCCAAATTTCTCATACAAGCAAAATGAACCTATTCAGTATCAAGGTGGTCCACCAGGTTTTCAGAGAAACTTTTCTAGGATAGGTCCATCACAAATGAACCAACCTTTGGTTTCATCTGTACCTCCTTACAATACCCCTATCGCACAACAATCTTCACCATTAGAAATCATGATGGCTAATATGATGAAACAACAACAAGATATTATCCAACAGCAACAACAAACCAACATGACCCAAATCCAGACTAACCAATTTCATGCGCAAGCAATTGCAAATCTTGAAGTCAGTCTGAGCCAAATAGCAAACTCTCTAGGGGATAGAAAGAAAGGTGAACTATCTAGTCAACCAGTACCTAACCCTAGTAGACAACAAGGTCAGAGAGGTCAGTATCAAATCAATTCTAATGAAAATTCGACCCATGAAGTCTAGGCAATTACCACTTTAAGGTCTGGCAAGCAAGTGAACAATAAAATCCAACTTCCTGAACACGTAAAAGAAAATAAATATGAACTCAATAAGAACCCTATTCAAAAGAGGGGTCAAGAACAGGACAAACCAGAAAAAAAGGAAGAACCCATAGAAACATACAAACCTAAGGTTCCCTTTTCCAGTAGACTTCAGGACTCCAAGAAACAACCTAACTTTGATGAAATAATGGAAGTCTTTAAAAATGTTCAAATCAATATACCTTTCCTCGATGCCATACGACAAATTTCCTCCTATACAAAATTCTTGAAAGACCTCACCACGGTAAAAAAAAAACAGCATTGCTAGGCAAGCTGTTATGGCTGCACAGGCTTCATCTCTCATTCAACAAGAGATTGCCCCAAAATACAAAGATCCTGGTTGCCCTACCATTGAAATAAAAATAGGAAAAACGATCATCCAGAAAGCCCTATTAGACTTAGGAGCAAGTGTAAACCTGTTACCCTATTCTGTCTACACCGAACTAGGTTTGGAAAAATTAAAATCCACAAACATTACTTTGTCATTAGCAGATAGGACTGTGAAGTATCCTAAGGGAATGTAGAGGATGTAATTGTAAAGGTAAATGAGTTTTACTACCCTGTAGATTTTGTAGTCCTAGAAACTGAACCAGTAAAAAATTCAGGTAGTCACATCCCAGTAATCCTAGGCAGACCATTTTTGGCCACGTCAAATGCTGTGATAAGTTGTTGAAATGGGATAATGACCTTAGCATTTGGAAACTTGACTGTCCAGCTCAATGTCTTTCACAGTAGTAATCAACCATCTGAGATGGACGATTTAGAAGAAATTCACATGATTGAGAATATAATCAGCAAGTCCTTCAAGGAATCAAGTTATTCTGATCTACTAGAAAAATGTTTGGCCCAATTCAGTCAAGATTGTGAGGAGGGAGAGTCGAATCAGGAGGTTAATGCATTGTTAGATTCCATTCCTATAATGGATACTAGCAGATGGGCTACTAAATTTGAATCATTACCTATACCTGAATCCCAGCTAGTACCTTCAAGTGTCAAACCTCCCCAGCTTGAATTTAAAGATCTGCCTGAAAACTTAAAATATGCATTTCTCGGGGACAGCAACACCTTACCTGTGATTATTGCATCAAATTTAACCGAAGAACATGAAAAGAAGTTGTTAAATATCCTTCAGAAAAATTAAGAAGCGATCGGCTGGTCTATAGCTGATGTTAAGGGGATTAGCCCTTCTGTGGTACAACATAAAATTTATCTAGAAGAGGATGCAAAAACCTCTAGAGAACCACAAAGGCGACTTAACCCAGTCATGAAGGATGTGGTTCTAGCTGAAATCATTAAACTCTTAAATATAGGGATTGTATATCCTATTTCTGATAGCCAGTGGGTGAGCCCAATTCAAGTCGTACCAAAGAAATCTGGAATTACTGTAATTAAGAATAACCACAATGAGTTAGTCCCAACTCGAATCCAAATTGGATGGCGAGTATGCATCGACTACAGAAAGCTGAACACCATGACTAGGAAAGACCACTTCCCACTATCCTTCATTGATCAAATGTTAGAACGTCTAGCTGGCCACTCTCATTATTGTTTTCTTGATGGTTATTCTGGATATAACCAAGTTCCAATTGCACGTGAGGATCAAGAGAAAACCACGTTCCCCTGTCCTTATGGCACTTTTGCCTATCGTCGCATGCCTTTTGGATTATGCAATGCACCAGCTATATTCCAGCGGTGTATGATGAGCATTTTCTTTGACATGGTGGAGAAATTTTTAGAAGTTTTTATGGATAACTTTTCTGTATTTGGATCTAATTTTAATGAATGTTTTGCATCACTTGACCCTTGTTGTAGAACGATGTAAAGAGAAAAATTTAGTTCTTAACTGGAAAAAATGTCATTTTATGGTTCAATCAAGTATTGTTTTGGGACACATTGTGTCACAAAGGGGAATCGAGGTGGATAAAGCCAAAGTAAAATTAATTGCTAAGTTACCACCTTCCAAAACTGTTAGGGAAGTCAGATCCTTTATAGGGCATGCAGGTTTTTACTGCCGCTTTATCAAGGATTTCAGTAAATTGTCAAAACCCTTATGCGATCTGTTGGTGAAAGATGCTACTTTTAATTTTTCGCCAATTTGTATAACTGCTTTCGAAAGACTGAAGTCTGAACTAACCTTAACATCCATCATAAGGTCCCCTGATTGGAATCTGCTATTTGAAATCATGTGTAATGCATCTGATTATGCAATAGGTGCCATCCTAGGTCAGCGAGTGGGGAAGCTTCCCCATGTGATTCATTATGCGAGCAAAACTCTGAATGACGCCCAACTCAACTATTCTACCACTGAAAAAGAGTTGTTGGCTGTTGTCTTTGCTCTTGACAAATTTCGTCCCTATCTGATAGGATCTAAGGTCCTTATTTATTCTGATCATGCCGCCTTTAAGTACCTTCTCACAAAGAAGGATGCCAAGGCAAGACTCATTCGTTGGATCTTATTGCTTCAGAAATTTGATCTTGAAATACGAGATAAAAAGGGAACTGAAAATATTGTACCTGACCACTTGTCCAGATTAATTGTTGAATCATCTAGAGAATCCATGCCTGTGTCCGAGACCTTCCCTGATGAACAATTAATGATGATTTTCCATACCAATGTTCCATGGTATGCTGATGTAGTTAACTATCTAGTTACTGAACAAATGCCCAGTTCATGGACCAAACAAGAGAAATTCCGCTTTCTAGCTCGTGTAAAATGGTATTTTTGGGATGAATCATACTTGTTCAAATACTGCCCTGATCAAATCATCAGACGATGCATCCCTAAACACGATCAAAGGAATGTCCTTTTCTTTTGTCATGACCATGCTTGTGGTGGTCATTTTAGTGGGAAGAAAACTGCTGCAAAAGTTTTGCAATGCGGATTTTATTGGCCCACACTTTTTCGAGATGCGCATGACTATTGTAAATCTTGCAATTGATGTCAACGGTTAGAAAAACTTTCGAGAAAGAATGAGATGCCCCTGAACCCTATCTTAATTAAAGAAATCTTCGATATTTGGGGTATTGATTTTATGGGTCCTTTTCCTATATCGTTTGGGCACCAGTACATTCTTGTGGCAGTTGACTATGTATCAAAATGGATTGAGGCTATCGCATGTAAGACCAATGATCACAAAGTAGTGATCAAGTTTCTTAAAGAATCTATCTTTGCTTGTTTCGGCACCCCTCGTGCTATCATTAGTGATGGGGGGAAACATTTTTGTAATAAAATCTTTAAAGCCCTTATGAGAAAGTACAATATTAATCACAAGGTCAGTACACCATATCATCCACAAATAAGTGGACAAGTCGAAATTTCCAATCGGGAAATCAAGACCATCCTTAGAAAAACTGTTAATACATCTCGGAAGGATTGGTCTCTTAGGCTAACAGATGCACTGTGGGCATATCGGACGGCTTACGAAACACCAATTGGAATGTCTCCATATAGAACTGTCTATGGCAAGGCCTGCCATTTACCTGTCGAGTTAGAGCACAAGGCCTATTGGGCTATTAAACATTTAAATTTCGATCTTGACAAAGCAGGAGAACATAGGAAGCTTCAGCTCGATGAGCTTGAAGAAATTAGAAACGATGCTTACTAGTGTGCCAAAAAGTACAAACATCGTATGAAGATCATGCATGATAAAATGATCATCCGTAAGGAATTTCATCCAGGACAGAAAGTTCTTTTATACGACTCTCAATTACATATGTTCCTTGAAAACTTAAATCCCGCTGGACTGGTCCATACATTGTGGAAAAAGTACATCCGCATGGTGCGATAATTATAGGCAGTACCAAGGATGGCAAATCTTTGCAAGTTAATGGACATCGCCTCAAACCATACCTCGATTATCTGAGTCCAGAAGTTGAAGAAATACTTCTGGTAGATCCTGTTTATACTAATTAAGTTAGAATTGTCTGGTTGAAGACATAAAACTTAGCGCTCTTGGGAGGCAACCCAACATGTAAATATTCAAAAAAAAAAGTCAATAAATTACTAACATGCAGGTTTTGGAGTTTTTGCCGCAATTGTTAATTTACCTACCCATATCAGGTAACTTCTCCTCTGTCCTATTACTGCTTTAAATTTTCTTTAACATTGAGGACAATGTTAGATTTAGGTTTGGGGGTGTTTTTAAGCATTTAAAATTAAAAAAAATTATAATTTCTGTACAACACACAAGGTATATAAAATCTAAGAGCCCAATGACTAGTCGAAAGTAGTGCAAAGTGAGTTCTTTTTATTAAGTTCCTTTTAGTAAGTTGTAAGCTAATTAATGCTTTGAATTTCACAATATATCTGACCTGAATTTCTAAGGTATAGGTTCGACATTATGTTGAGAATATGGTAGCAACCTTGAATCCTGATGAACTATCTTTTTTTGATTCACACACACACCCACATATATATATATATATATAAATTGGTGGATTTAGTCAGGTACATCGAAAAGGGCTACCTTGTCAAAGATCAGCGGGCTTGTGATGAGGAATCCGAGCATAGGTCCGTAGGGGAGTCTTGATGCCCGACACCTCATGCCAACTGGTGTGAAAATTGTCGACTAATTGCTCGCTACATGGAGAAATTATCGCAGGAGTAAAGGTGCACAATATATACATTATCATGTTTTTTAAAAAAAAAATTGTATATTGACCTTAAGAAAAACAATAGTGTGAAAGCCGTCGTTGCAAAAAAAAAAAAATCGAGTAATCTGGAATATTATAGATAAAGCCCATGAGGTATTAAAGTAAATATCCTCAGCTCTCGCAATCCTGCAGATAAGATGATTTTGAATCAGCAAATAGATCTTGTCCGACCAATTCTTGGAAACTACTAGCATCAGCGATATTTTGGAGATCCAAAACCTTAGCTTGTGCATGGTCCAGACTTCACTGAGCACTCAAATATAAATAAGTCTTACAACTTTCTAACGGAAAACTTAATGACTCCAACTTAAATTGCATACTAACCTAGAATTTGGGCTACTTAGTAATTAAAACCTTGCGTGGTTTTGAAATTCTTATGTACTTGAAATTAGACTTTCATTTCATAAAATAAATCTTTGGGATTGAAGTTTGTGGATAACTTCACTGCAAATTCTCACAAGACAACACTCGTCCACTAGGGTAACCTAGAGGTTTAACGGCTTGTTGCACGTGTTAAGTGCAATCGTAATGCTCTACGAAAGTGAATATTTATCTTAGTTCATATATATATAATAATAATTAATACTTTTGCACTCTCATTTCTGCACTAAATTGCTAGAGACTAGCAATAAGCTGGTTGGGGGGTGTGATGAGAACACAAAAGTGCAATCGTCAGACTATTTTAATTAGTATTTTAGCTAATCATTAAAAATAAAATTAACTAATTAATGTTTTATTTAGGCAAGCATCCCACGTTCCATGTCCAGGTTCAACCGAGTCCCAGCTGCATCTGACTTCTCTTAATTCCCACGGCCATCACCCAGATGGAGTCGAGTCACTGCCGGCTGCCATCCCACCGTTGTCTCAGCCCAATTGTGATCCCAGCCCCTTAACCACACCGCGTCTAGCTCCTTCCGCGCATGGCACCAGCCAGCACGGTCGGTCGTCCTAGCTTCATCCCGTGCGAAAGAAGGGGAGAAGAAAGGATTCATCCCATCCGCAGTGCCTCAGCCACGGATCACCTTCCAGATCAGCCTCGCGACTCCATGATCCCCTACTCCCATTTCTTTCGCCCGTGATGCAGCAACAGCTTCCCATCCTAGCGATCCAGATCACGCGTGATCCCAACATCTCAGCCTTCCCGCAATCAACGCCTATGTCCGCCTCTTTTCCCATTTCAAAAATCCTCTCCGGATTAGCGTCCGCGTCTTCAGCGCGTCCCCACCTTCCCTCACAGCCATCCTTCCGCTTCTGCCAGCTCTCTCGTGCCATGAACGTCCCAGCCGGCACATCCAAAGAAGGAAACCCACGGATCAGCCTGTCCGCATTCATCTTCCGACCCAGCAATCTCCCAACAATCAATCCATGATCAGCTCTTCCCGTCGATCCCGCAGCCCAACCGGTCCATGCGTTTCCTCCCATCGATCACGGCAGACCCCAACTCCATTCCGTGATCAACGTTCCCAGCTGCCTCCAGGAATCCTAGCGACCGCATTCTTCACGTGGCGAAAATCCTAACGCTCCATGATCACCGTGCTTCCTAGCGTCTTCAACGTGTCTCCAAGGGGCTATAAGAAGAGAGAGGAGGTGCGGAGGGGGGGGGGTGTGCTCGGTTGGGGTTCTGGGCGGGTTCAAAAGAGGAGAAGAGAAGATAGCTCGGTTTGGGAGAAAAGAGAGAGTGCCTTGCTCTGTTTTCAACTTCATTGAAAACAGAGCATTGTATTTTTATTTTTTTTAGTTTTAGCTTTCTGTTTTATTTTTAGTTTTATTTTAATTAAGAGCAATATATTGTTTTTAGTTTGAATTTTAATTGAAAGCAATGTGTTTTGAGTTTGAATTTTAAATTGAGAGCATGTTGTTTTAGGGTTTTTAGTTTCATTTTAATAGAGAGTTTTATTTATGCTAAAGTTTTTAATTTCTGTTATTTTTAATTTTCGTTCTTCAAATTCTGTAATCTTTCTTCTTTTTTTATGCAATACATTAAAATTTCTTTCATGCAATCGATGTTCCAGTCTTCAATATTTCTAGCACTGTTTTCATCCATTTTATGCCAGAGCTTTCTTTTTCATTAAATATATAAATGCATTTCGAATTTAAGTACCTATCTTTTCATTAATTTCAAGTAGAAAACATTCTCCGGTAGACCAGAGAATCCATCAACATCCTCGACATAATGTTTTTCTTTTATCATTCAAAAATCGATTTCAAATTCGAATGAACGTTTTAATTTTTATGCAATTCCAATCGCCTCTCTGTGGATCGACCTCTTACGACCACTATTCTTCGAGTAGAAAATGTAAGAGTAAAACTAATTTAAACTTTGTTTGTCGGTTCTAACAACGATCTGTTTAGCGTATTTTTAGGTAAACAGAAAAGGAACAGCAAGAGGTGCGTACCGAGCTGGATATAAATCGGCATATTTCATAGCTGGGAGCTTTGCATCGGACTTGGGAGGCTTGAGCTGTCATGTTTTCCTGAGTAGAATCCACCGTGGGAACTTTTCGGTGTTCCACGTGGGCGTTCTTTTCTGAGGGGTTGCTGGAATGGAACGAGGAGGGGTTGACCATTAATACCCCGTCCCCTGAAGCATCTCGTCTGGCGAAATTCAAGAAGCCAGCCATTAATGCTTCCTTTTTCGAAGCGTCTCGCCTGATGGAATGCAAGAGGCAAACTATCAACGTTTCGAGCTTCGGAGCGCCCTCCATAATGATCAGCATTTAGTGCGGCGATTCGGAAAGATTTGCTGAGGCCGTCTTAAGGCCTGCCACATGGCGAATCCTGGCTCGTCTAATCGTTTAGGCTATCCGATGAGAGCCACTGTAGTGGGCTATATAAGGCCTGAAAGGGGGGCCCCTAGGATTGTTGCTTGACCCTTTCCCGCTCCTGGTCTTCTTCTTTCAGCCGCCATTATCGTGGTGTTCGAGCTTTCCTCCGGGCACTCTGGGAGCTTTTCGTCAACCTTCGCATCGGGCACTATTTTTACCTCTCGACGGTCATTCTCTTTCTCTTCCTGATCACCTTTTTCGGCGAGCTTTCGGGTAGGCATTTTATCCCTTCTTTCGGTCACTCGGAGAGTCTTTCATTTTCTCCACTTTTGTAATCCTAAGACTAAGGCAATGGATTCGCCGACGAGGGCATCGATGTTCGATGTAGGTCCGTCGCGAGCTCAAGCCTCTTTCGATGTGGGGGAGGTTGAGCTCAAGGTGGGCTTGAGCCCGTATAGAATCAGCTTGCTCATGAGTGATGAGGATCTAAGCTCGGTCCGAGCCTGATTCTTCATTTTTCCAGAGTTCGTCCTCGAGCTTCCAGACCTCGAAGGGCGAGTCACCAACCCACCTAGTGATTGGGTCGGAGGGTACGTAGATACGCTCCGAGCAGGGCCGAGGTTCCCTTTGCATGGATTCGTGGAAGAACTCTTGATGGCCTATGGCCTGGTGCCTGCACAGCTCGCCCCGAATTCATGGAGAATAATCATCGGCTTCCTCACCTTTTGCCTGGCACATGGTCTGTCCCCCTCGGTGAATATCTTTGGGAGTTGCTTCATATTAAAAGGCAACCTCGTGGACAAAGGATGGTTGTACTTCTCCTCTCGAGGAGGCCACAAGCTGTTTGGAGGAATGCCCACTTCCATCCACGGATGGAAGGATAATTTTTTTCTTTATTTCCTCCTAGCAGTCGTAGGGATTTAATTCGACCTGGAGCTTTCCGCTGGCTTCGGCAAATAATAGGCTCTTGCAGTTGTCGCAGTCCGAGCAGGGGGTCTTAGATAGTTTGCTTGGACTGAAAAGAACTCCTCGACTCCCTGACCTGCTCAGCGAGGAGGCTTTAGTGAATCTTGGTCTAAGCCCAGCTCGTCCCTAGGGTAAGAGTAGTTTAGCTTTTTCTTCTTTCTTTTTATACCGGATTCTGATAAGCCCTTTTGTCTTTAGACATTGCAGGGATGATCTTCAACACCGAGACGCTGATGGCCGCGTACAGGAAGAAAAGGGCTGCCCCCGAAGGGGTCCGGCCTGAGGGGAGGCCGAAGAAAACAAGAGTCGCCCTGGCCTCGAGACTGAGTGGGGAGAGCTTGAGGTCGCCGCCCCTGCTCGGGTCGGACTCAGGCAGGGCCTTGCGGTAGAGGCCGAGGTGCCCTAGTCGATGGTTGGAAGGGATCCTTTTGACCAAGCGGCGGTCGCACTCGCCGATCAAGTCCCGGAGATCAGGGCAATCTCCCAGCCATTTGGATCAAATTCCGAGCTGGGTAGTAGGTCCGGGACTTCAGTTCCCCCTACGGTCCCGACATGTGCCGAGGTTGTGACCTTCTCCGAGGTTCCGGCCTTAGCAGGAGTCGAGCCGGTGTTTTCCGAGTCCAGTGGGAAGCAATTGCAGCGTCAACATCGTGCGTCTGAATACGACTCAGCCCTCAAGTCCGAGGACATCGCTCACAAGCTCGCGCGTGGTATCATGCTCCCGCGTGACCGTGCACTGATGGAAGAGAACCTTGGTGACCTTGTCCATCATGTTTACTCGGGGAGCGTGCGAGTGAGTAACGCAGTCCTTCCGTTCCTTACTTATTTTTTTGTAAATGCTCGGCTTTTGTTGACACTTTATCTTTTCGTGCCAGTCTCTTCATGTGGTCGACATGCTAATGTCCAGCATGTTCGCCGACCAGAAAGAGCTGAAGGTGCTCAGGCCGAGGATGGAGCATGCCGAGCTCTAGGAGCAGGAGGCCAAAGCCTGGGTGGCAACTACTGCGTAGCGGCAGCAAGAAGCCGAGGAACGGACGGCAGCCATTGAGCAGTAGCGACGCGAGGAAAAAGGGAAGGCTACAGTCGCCATGCAGCAGCTTCGGAAGGCTAAGAAGAAAGTGCGGGCTACTGAAGTCCTGATAAAGGACAGACTCGCCCAAATCCAAGATATGGAGGTCGAGCATTCCCGGGCTCGCTCATCTGCTACAAGCCGCATCTTCGAGCTCAAAGCCGCCCTGATTAGACTTCAGGGCGAAGCAGAGGAATGGGAACTGAAAATCGGGCGGCTCGAGAATCTAGTGGAGTCGTCCGCCCGTGAGGCCGTTGAGAAGTTTTGTCAGTCGGAGGAGTACTTCGCCAAACTGGCGGAAGAGGCTATTGTTGCCATGGTCCAAGGCTTCGATAATTGTCACCTCCAAGTCCAGCAGTTCTGCCCTGGAGTCGACCTTAGCAGCCTTGAGCCAAACTTGGATGGAGCTGCTGTGGCAGACGGGGATGCTGCGGAGGCCAATACCAAAGTCAGGCTAGAGATCGCCCTCGAAGCCGTCGTTGAGATGGAATCAGTAGCCATTCCTGATGCCGGTGTTGGAGCTGAGGCCGCCTCTGAGGTTAGTAGAGATGACGCTTCCGAGGTTGCGACCAGGACGGAGGCCGCACCTGACTCCAATGTGGAAGTCGTCCACGTCGATTGACTTTTTGTTTTTATTTTTGTAAAGTCGGACGTTTGGGCCTTTTGTAGTTAACCCGACCTCAAGGTCGGGCACGCTTGTATTTGGCCTTCAGCTTTTGTTATCAATGAAGCCCACATTTCTTTCAGCATGTTGCGATTTTGATTAAGTATTTGAGCTTGTCCCGCTCCACGCTTGGATATCGAGATCTGAACTACGTAACCTAGGTTCGGGCCTACCTCACATAGCAGGAGCCGCATTTGGCATTTGCAGAAGTCTTCGGGCTCGGCATATACCTCCAATTTGAAGATAAACCTCACATAGGGTGAGCTTGTAGCTCTTTGTCTAATAGTGCGGGCCCTCGGGCTCTCGCTAAGTCCTGCAGGATGTCTCGAGGCGAGCTCAAGGGGCAACTCTATAGATAGAACCTGCAGTTGCGAGGCCCTCGGGCTCTCGCTAAGTCCTGTAGGGCGCCCCAAGGCGAGCTCAAGGGGCAACTCTATAGATAGAATATGCAGTTGTGAGGCCCTCGAGCTCTCGCTAAGTCCTGCAGGGCGCCTCAAGGCGAGCTCAAGGGGCGACTCTATAGATAGAACCTGCAGTTGCGAGGCCTTTGGGCTCTCCCTAAGTTCTGCAGGGCGCCCCGAGGCGAGCTCAATGGGCGACTTTATAGATAGAACCTGCAGTTGTGAGGCTGTCGGACTCTCGCTAAGTCCTGCAGGGCGCTCCGAGGCGAGCTCAAGGGGCGATTCTATAGATAGAATTTGCAGTTGCGAGGCCCTCGGGTTCTCGCTAAGTCCTACAGGGTGCCCCGAGGCGAGCTCAAGGGGCGACTCTATAGATAGAACCTGCAGTTGCGAGGCCCTCGGGCTCTCGCTAAGTTCTACAGGGTGCCTCGAGGCAAGCTCAAGGGGCAACTTTATAGATTTATCGGCATATAACTCGTGCCACCGGGGCATCTAGAGCGCGTCAAGCCCACTAGGGCGCTTCAGAGATGCCTTGGAAAAGTTCCGGAGGATAACTTCATTAATTTACACAATCTGGAGAAAGAAAGCTCTGACCTGAAGGGGCTAAGGTCCTTTTTTGGGGGAGTAATTTACATCTAGAGTCGCCAGCCTCGGGCCGATGAGAGTGTGGCCTCTTTCCGGCCCCTTGGGGCCAAGGCTGCATTAATGCATAAGACGCGTAGACGGGGCGTTGATAGTGCCCATGCTGGGGCGTCCGTCGTCGGGCCCGTCAGATGGCCCCGAAGTCTGTCCATCGAGCTCCGCTCTGTCGGTCGATCCACCGACGAACCGGCTGAGGAGGTCTTGGCGGACGATTACTTCGATCTTATCACGGAGCTGGTAACAATCCTCTGTGTCGTGACCGTGATCCCTATGGAAGCGGCAGTATTTGCCCAAACGCTTCTGTTACTTTGACGGTCGTATCTTCAGAGAAGATTGGAGATAGCCACAACCCTCAATTTCCGTGAGGATGTGAGAGGAGTGTACTCCTCAAAACTTCGGTGGGATATATGTCTTTTGGACCTCCGAGGGGACCAGCTCCTCGATCGATAGCGTTCCTCGCGGAGTTTCGTGACTTGATTCCAAAGTATCTGGATTTGTCACCTCGCTTCCTCGACTTTCCTGTCGAGTTCAGCAATTGATGAAGCTCCGGCCGGATGAAGGGTTTGAATAACCACAACCAGAGCTTGGACTTGCTGGGCGAGCAGATAAAACTATTCTGGCTGGATCTGAGAAATTTGGTCTGCCGGTACATGCGGTACAGGGGGTGGACTTTGGAGGGAGCAGTCGGGCGCGATTCTCGGCTGCTTGACGCGTTTGGGGCTTCCTGGTTCATTATCATCATGGTCACGGCTCAGGCCCTTTCTCTAGCGCCAAAAAATGTTGTGGTTCAAATTTGGCTCGAGGGTAACCATGCCGAAGGAGTCGAGGAAGCTACTGGTGGTTGGAAGAAGAAGACGAGGGGCCACCTCCTACGCGACGGCGGCAGCGAACCTGCACAAAGCCTCACCGGTGTTTCCTGTGTGGGCCCTCCGACGATCAAGTTAGAGTGGGGTAAATTTGGTCCAGCCAAAAAGTTCCTTAAAAGTTACTTGTCCGGGCTATATATAGTCCCGGTGGAGAGGCTCAGGTGGCAGAGGCACTGTCCGCCCTCATCATGAGGGGGTGTGGCTCTGAGTCAAATGGCGCGCAGCTAAGGCTGGTTGGTGACATGTGGTGTTGTCCGTTCTTAAGAACGGTAAGGTGTTGACAGTCACAGCAGGGTATTGCCGGAGTAGTCATGGTGCCATCCTTTGACTGTCGAGGGTCAACTATTGAAGTGTGACACGTTGGTGTTGTAATGTACGGCCATGTAGGAGGGCGTAGGCGCGCACATGGGTGCGGTTGTTGGTAAGGCCGAGCCCGTTGAGAGGCCGCGTCATGCGTTTGGCGAGGTCGGCTAAACGGGTGCTGAGGGTAGCTCGGCTTTTCGGGTTCTGAGGTATGCTCGGTGGAGTGCCCTGAGCTCGAAAGTCGAAGCGTACTACTGAAGTAGGTGCCCCGAGCTTAGTCGGGGCGGGTCGGCGAGTATTAGAGGCGCCCCCAAACTTGGTCGGGGGAGTCGGCGAATATCCGAAGTCGATGGAGCTTTTGGCGGAGTCCGAAGCCGAGCTGGTTCTGGACCGGACCGAGGATTCAACCAGTCGGTGTTGGCGTTTGTTAGACCAAAATTGAGCGGCCTTTTAGCCGTGGGCTGGACGATCCATTTCGCCCCCCATCAGAAATGTATCTCTAACCTAAAAAAAATTATCGTCTCTTTTTTTTATTTATGCATTGAGACCCTCCAATGTATATATGTTGGAGCTTTTGAGTTCACCCTAGGCTCAAATATATTGAGCCGCTCCGGTACATCACCGAATGTTCTATCCGTGCCACAACCAAATTATACACCATCTTGAGTTATTTGGAAGCGGAGGACTGATGCTAGTAGATTCCAAATCAAATCAATCTGCTCCTCTTATTCTTGATCTCCGTTCATCTTACAATCTAGTATTTGATACGTAATTCGATCCCACGAGGATGTAATTGTTCCTCGTAATTTTCTATCACCATTTTTGTTGCAGAGGAATATTAATTATATCTGCCATGGCAATCATATTAACTCCAACACAACCATTTTAGTTGAAGAGGAAGTCGAAGAAGTTTCCAAATCCATAACCAAACCATTTCCTCACTCCAAACCTCCATTTCTCAGATAGAAATTAAAGATAACTTGGGAAGTTCTTTATGGATATCCATCAGTTGAATGATGCGATTATTACACTTACAATTTACAAGTTGAGAAGCCTAATGGAGAACTGACAAGCCTAATGGGTTTTGCAATTGTAAACCATGGGAGATGGATGAGATGCTGGGACAATGAGGATGAAGAAGAGACTACCACAAGAAACTGATATGATCTGAAGCCCGCAACTCATCCTCATCACGCGAAGGAGAATGTAGGTGTCTGCCCTCATAAGTTGTGATCACCATCCGCGGGTCCTCTGCCAATCTCTCAACCCTTTTCTTCACTTGACAATTGCTCTCTGTGCATCGATAGTAGCTCCTGCTCACAATGAAAAATCATAAAATCTTAGAAAAAGTGGGGAGCATTGAATAAAAAAATCTTGATATATGATTTTTCTCAAAAGAAAGGAGCATAAATAACTATGGCTAGAGAGTTGTGAATGCATGCATTAATCCCATTATGATGGTTAAATCTACCTCTTTTCCCTTTTTTTTTTTTTTTTGTTGGAAAATTTTTACAGAACTTTGGATAACAGCATTAATTTACATGGAGAATGCAGGCACTCTGTCAAGAACCTGTGAATACTTCATGAGCTTTGTTATTTGCAATAATATTCACAACTGATAGTTAAAATGTAAAAAGGAACTTGAAGGTCACTGCATCATTTCTCTCAAAGTCACTGAGGCGGCCAAACAACAACAACAATAAAACAACAATCACAACAATAAGAGCCGCATGGAATATGCTTATGAGTTGCTAGATCATGTTGCTTGTCAACTACTTGACTAATTATCACCTCATCAAACCAGTTGCCAATCTTCAAAACAGATTCATTGTTGAGTGGCGATCACACTGGCCCACCAAAGTCCCAAGCATGATTGTCAACCTCATCAGTGTTCTCATTACAGTGGTGAGCCCCAAACCCACAAAGGAGACATGAACAGAGAGAACTGAGCAGGACAGGCCACCTGAAACCATCACATTCAGAAGTTGGGTGATAAGATGCCATCATCTCTCAAACCATGCTGGGATCCAATGCCACCTTATATTCATGCCATCATGAGCGTAATGACCAGCCAAGGAAAACAATGTACAGTGAGTCAGTGACACCCCACTTGACATTAAAAGAGGCCTATATATTACCCTGGCAGTGATCATTTTAGAATTGATTTAAGATGTATACCATATGAAGGCACGCACCTTATTATGTTTGCCTTCAAGGATTAGGGTGGTTTAAACACAGAAAATATTGACAAAAAGTTCCAATTTGAGAGCTGAGAAAGGTGAGGACAGATTAATTTTTTCCCCTTTTTTTTTGCTTTTTTAAATTTAAGTAAGTGCTATCCCTAAACATAGATTATCAATGCTCATGGTTAGATAGAATCTGTGGATAAGTAGAAAAACAATGGGCCGTGAAGTTCCTCGAGGGTTCCCCCATAAGAGGCTTTGTCCATGTACTCTTTTTAATATGAATTAGTACATTTTCTTTGCTTTCTCCTGCTTTCCCTATTTTCTAGAGATTAGGAATGTATCAAATAATATATCAAAGTGACTGCTGCTACAAAAAAAATTGTTCTACACTGCAGCTGTTTGACCTCGATCATCATCTAATTTGAGATCGGCTTGCTATACCAAGCAAATGAAATCCAAATACTAACCAAGGCTGACATGTAAATTTGTTCGATAGAACATTTATAGCTCCTTATTAATATGGATGTATTGTAACCAAAAAAGAATGGGTTCTTACATGCTTGAGTAGGCCTTGGATTGAGTATCACGGTCTTTCTTCGCACAAAAGATTGTTCTTCCTTAAGTTGTATGTTTCTTGACAAAACAATTCTCATTATTAATAAGGACGTACAGGTGAGAATATTTGGTCCATGGTTTTGTAAAAGAAAAAAAATAATATGATCAGGTAGTCATATCAAAGAGGTAAACTGCTGGTTCCGAGTACCATATAAACTCAACAAGCCACACTTTGTTGGATTACACTGGTTTGTCAATTATGAGTCATTGGTCGATCATTTCCTTTTGTCAAGCCATTTATTTCCTAGACTTGCACTATAAAACTAGAAACATGGATTCACATAACTATTTTATCAAAAATCTGCTATCATCTGCTAAAAATAACAATGTATATATGAGTAGCATCTACTCTCCAAATGCAATTTTTTCCTGTAAAGTTATTTCTCAAAATGTTGTCAAAATCTATGAGTACTCAAGAAACTTACATAGGTATCAAGGTAAAAAGCTGTCTACGAGTTTAATCTCACTTTGAAGTTTATCACAAGAAGATCCAGAAGACTGAGATTGATTTTGTCTATCTATCTATTTGTCTGTCTGCCTATCTATCTATCTGCCTATCTATCCATCTTATCTATCTTGATGCAAAAGATGGGAAACCCTTCAGCACTTCATTAAGACTATGAAAATGGAGAAGGCTGAAGTTCTTTTCTGTGTTTGTTCTTTGATCTGGTGTTTTGGGGATTTCTGTGATTTCCTTTCATGGGTGATGATTAGACCATGTCCCCGAGATTTGATAAAAGAAAAGTAATACGCTGTATTTGGATAAGTTATCGGATTCATAGATTTAAACAGTTTCTACTAGTGATCGTAAAAACTTTAGTTTAAGTTTTTACATTAACTTATTAAACAGTCTCTGATGGATGCCTTAAGATATACCATGATTTCATGCATTTTATGTTTTGGATTCCTTTATTTGTAGAAACGTTTCTAACAGTGATCCAAATATGTATTAACCACCATCTGCCTCGGAAATCAAGTAAGTTACCTAACTTACAGTACCTGCCCCAGTTCCCCAGTGCAAGATGCGACCATTTATAATTATAAGCCTACATAGCCACAGTTAATGTAGGCATTTAACCTTGATGGCAGAGACGACTCCATGATTTTTTTTTTTTTTTTTTGCAATTCTAACAATAAATCGTTTGATTTAATGATGAATGGTAAAACTAAATTACATAAAACAAAGAATTTTTTGATGGGGAAAAATGAATAAGTTTCCCAAAACGCATTTATGCTTGCTGAAAGATTGATGTTTTAGAATCAAAAAGCACTATTGAACTTAATTAAAGCCATATATGCATAACCATCCTTCCAATCCTCCTATCAACTATGATAAATATGTTCTTAAAATTGAATATAAAGTAAATTATTTATAAAATGCCAATAGCCTTCTAATGTATCAATCCCCTTAGCTTCACGAGGACTTGCTCTATCCTATTTCAAAAGATAAAAGCAGATAATTCATGTTTTATTTATCAAAATCTACTAGTGAAATATGTCATACCCTTCCTAGCTAGATCTCCTTAATTGACATGGTTCCTATACCTTATTTGAGATGCATATCTGTGTTATAACTTAATAAAAAGGGTCTAATGCAAAGTTTAAGATATAGAACCCTAATTTTCCTTGAAAAAGACAGCCATAATTTATTTGTTTGTTCCTGTCGTTTCATTTGCAAAGTAAAGGTCATGTCGCATCCCACAAATCAATAAAGCATGACACCCACATTCTATAATATATCAAGCATCACAGCAATAAAAAGAAGACGATTATTTCTAATACCAAGTTCGTTTAAATCAATGCATTCATGTGGGTACTCAAAGTGGGCTGGAAAAGCTTCTTTTTATCCCTGCATGAGCCTTGTTTTATATCTTTGAGAAAATGTCGAGACTTTTTTTGAGAATAGAGAAACTCTAGAAGCCGAGAATGGGAAAGGGATCTTCTCTCCAAAGGAAAATAATTCATGGACAATGCACGGTAACTCTAGTCTCCTACAATCGTTACCATGCAGGCCGATAGAAAAAAGGGTTAGGATATATAGTCGAGATTGGATTAGGCAGCAATATGGGAAAAAAGAAAGATAAAAGCCCTGAAGAAAGTGCAGTCCGGTCTTTGTTTTAGTGAATACCTTGGATGTTGGGTGTTCTTCACAATCTTCTGGCCATACTTTCTCCACTTGTAGCCATCATCCAACACATCGACTTCGCTCAAGGTTTTGAAGCAAAATCTTGGCTCTCTCACCTTCTTCCTTGCCTTCAACTTCTTCATTCTTATAGCACCGACTGATAGGTTATTGATGTTATTTTTATTGCTACTACAACTATTGTTTTTCAAGTACTTGTGATCATCCTCTCCGGCTGATGATATCTTGTTACCTAGATCCCCCTCCTCTTCATCGTATGACCTGAAAATCACATAAACGAACAAAACTCATGAGAGAGAGAGAGAGAGAGTTGTTTTGATGCAAAGTTCTATTAGAAAGAAAACAGGAGAGAGGTTTCTGATGAAATTCTCAAGCTGGAATCACTTTGAGAAGAAGAATAACAACCAAACCTTCGAACCCTCACAAGGGTGGCTATAACATGAAGAAGAGACAGCAGCTAACGATGTATTCAAGAAAAAAATTGAGGAATTACTGATGAAGTAGATCGTGTAGGATATATAATAAACGATTCTGGATGTCCTTTTCCTCTTCATCTCTATCGAGGATGTTGCGGGGTTCTTACCATAAACTATTGCTTGATCTTTGCCCCGAAGAGGCTCCAAATTGACCCAAACCACCACCATCGGAGGAAGCAACCCCATATTGGGATGGTATGGACGGGAGGCCTTCCTTTAAGTAAGAGGCAACTCCTCCTCCCATGTTGAGGCCTCCTAGAGTTTGCTGAATCCCATGTGGCGGAAAGCTCAGATGAGGAGGAGGAGAGATCTGGGTGCAAAAACTCATGCGATCCTCCACAAACCCTTGGTTGAGGACAGCACTAACTTTGGGAGGAAACATCTCCCTATCTTTCTTTCTCCCTCTTCCAGTTTTTCTCCTGTAGGGAATGTGGTGGAGATCTTTCAATATAAAAGCGAACACCTTCAGCTTAATGCTTATAATATTAAGTTCAATGACCACACTGTCCTCTACCAATTCGAAAAGCGACATCTCCTGTAAAACTCTTGACCTGGGATCATGTTATCATGCCTCCATCACTTCAACTATTATAGTTTACATTACCTAGACAGGTAAAGCAGTAGTATTAGGAGCCAACTTTACCTCTAGATATGGTTCAGCTTTACCAACGCTAACAATCACTGGCCTTGGATTCGGACCACTCCCACCCTCAATCTCTCGATCGAAGTGGGATGTGCAGTAGACACCAGCTCAGAGGCAGAGAGGACAGTGTGAAGTGATCAGGCAGATTTTTTGAGATATTATGTCCATCTAATATTAACTATTTGTGAGTTGATGTTATATTCCTAATTATTATAGTTGTTGATTAGAAGGGAACATGTCATGAGGTTTCACAGCTAGCTGGGGAATAGGAAGAGTAGGAAAACTTACATCATGGATTGCATGATTGAATCTTCCTATGCAAATAGAAAGCAAATAGCTAGGATTTTATTTTTTCTGAAGAGTTTTAAATAGGTTATAATATAAATTCAACTCGTATACCACCACTCTCTAATGTTTTAAGAAGTTACGACTCAAGTCTCTTGTTGTGAGACTGGATTGTGGGAAAGTTGAGTTATTCTTGGCATAAATATTTATGCCTATCTTTTCCATTTTCCTTTTTGTTTGATTTTATAATCATATTTCTATTTTGTTTATCTGTTATAATTTATGTTTTACATGATTTTATGTTTTATGTTAATATTATTCTGGAATGTCTCAGAAAACATATCTCTTGGTAATTTAAAAATTACTCTACCAAGAAATGCATATAATATATATATTCGAAACTTTCTTATGGGGATTATTTTAAAGGATCACATATCTTGGCTTGTACTCTCTTGGAATATATAAATAGAGGGTTTACAAGGGAGGCCTAGCAGTATGAATTTGAGCTTATCCTAGTAGTACTTCCACTACTTTGCTTAACAATCAGAAGTTATGGGCACATCCTCAATGTATTCAGTATAAGTAATGAAAACGTAGATGTGTTTCCCTTCTTTTCTTTCAAAAAAAAGTCTAAAAGTGGCATTTAAAGTTATTAATTATTTTCATCTTTCTTTCTTAATGTTCTATGTTAAGATATTTGCTTCAGCATTTAGACTTGGACTAGTTGGAATATATTTTCAAATTTTCCTATTAGAGTGTAGTTTACTATGATCGTAAAATTGGTTAATGTATCTTATAATTGCATCATCATAAAATTATTTACACCAAGACAATGTGAAATCTACTCTAAAAAGAGTCTCTAAATAATATTTTTCTACCTTATTCTTGTTCATAGTAATTATTTTTAGAATACTTTATATTAATTATAAAGTTTTTTTTGGCATATATATATAGTTGCAAAAATCTAGTAAAAAGAGCATTCTTGCAAAAATAATAATAATAATTTTGAAGTATATATATATATATATATTATGTAATTACAAATATAACCATTCAATATTTATTTCATAACCGAGGCCCAAGCACATTCTTTGATGTTAACAAAAATTGGATTGCCCGTAAGATTACGAGTGCCATAATTGGTCAATTGGCATGAAACTCTTTTTTAATTAGAATTTTTAAAAATATTAATGTGTATATATATATATATATAATTGAGATATATACATTGTATCACTAGGTGTCTAATATTGATAATACCCAATATGCCTAAGAAACTTTGAATACAATCTTTGATCATGTAGTAATAATTGATATTATTTTCTACAGATATACATATATATTACTATTTTTATTAAAAATAGATATATTTTTGTCGCCAAATAACATTACTATATATATATATATATATAATAATTTAAAGAATTTCAGAAGTGTGCAGTACATGCTATGAAAAAGAGGGTGCACCAACATATATATTTTCCTTTAATAGCGCTGCCTTTTGAGCAGCCTACATACCAAGCAATGATGGAGAGTATCTTGGGTGCAAATCTTACTCCCCCGTCACGGTCGGCGGTGAAAGGTATCATTGCGACCGAGTGCGTGTTGACTCCCCCGCATCAAAAGCGCCAAAAAAGCCCTCCTACTTCCCTACTCAACTCCCCCCCATGGCTCTCCGAGCTAACACCATCCCCACCATGCACACGTGTGGATGCTCACGGCACGCGTGCATGAGCTGATGCACTCCTTCCAACCTAACGGTCAACGCCAACGGTCTCTGAAGTTTGAACAGGCCGATGCCCATGACCTTGAAATAATGTCAAGATATCTCGATGCTCTCGTTATTCAAGCAAAATCTTTGGTAACTTGGACAGCTTTGGCTATTCGTCCAAAAACAACGTACGCTTAAACATCCCTTAATTTCTAATGGCACTTCTCTGAAGGACATGGGTATCAACACCATGATTAACATAAACCATTGCATTTTATATCTAATGGGAACAATTACCACCGCATGATGGATACTTATCATTTATGGACTTCATCAATGAGAGAGATTATTTATTTATTTATTTATTTATTTTTCAAATGTGGCAGCAATTCCACGATTCCCTCTTGAAGTACTCTAGACTTATTCTGAGGGCATCGATTGAGAAAAAGAGTGCCAAACATCTAGCCAAATAAGATCTTGTGGGGGCAACCATGAGAAGTTGTTGATCTTTGAATTCTATTTTGGGTTTTATATTCTCAGATAAGCTGATGACTCGGCTCAAAGAACGAATGAGAATGATATATAAAACAAATGGGAGCGGCTTAAGAGGGGATGAGTAGGCGGCCACTATGGTCTTGTTCTAATACTTTGCCAGCCAAGTTGAGTTTTGCCTACGTATTGCTATCAATTCTTATAATTTTGACATAAGAAATGTTGTCTTATCGGATGCCTCCTCCCAAGGGCACAACAAGTCCGACTTCATCCCTGATTGGCAGCTTAACAGCTCCTTCATCTTGCTGTATAATAATGCTTCTCTCTTCTCTTTTTAAATCTCTTCTGCATCCTTTCCGCTCTGCCGCCCTTCTCTTTTTGTGACAGTAATCCATTTTGTTTTATAACTTCATCTTCTAAATGAAGTTAGCTGGAGCTTATGCTCCTTTTCTCAAAAAAATAAAGAGAGAGAGCCATAGCTAGTTGTACGTCTAGGTGAATATTTACAGTATCATGCATGTTTGTTTTTCCTCGAAACAAATCCCATGAAGCAATTTATTACATCACTTTTCTCTGCCACTTAATGTATAGTTCGCTGCAGTATAGAGTGTTGATTGATAGGGGGGAGGGAGGGGAAAATATCATAACGTTCCTATTTCATTTCCTTGCAGGAACAGAAATTAAGGTCTCTCTCCCAAAACCATGTAAATACAAAACCCTAGCTGGTCCTTTGTTAATGCATAAAAGTAACCGATTTTTGCTTCCAGAACTCAACTTTCCACAGTCACTGGAATGCCAAGACAGCCACTACAAGAAGTTATAGAATCCCCAGCGGTTAAAAAATATTAGAAAAAATTAAGTATATGCTGCCCATTAATATCTTATATTTTTTAAAAAAAATTGACGAATGCAATGCCAGAGATTTTAGTGTTTTTCCTGCATTATATGAGGATTTCTTACAAGCCGAATAATAAAAAAATCTAAAAATTAGTTTATATTCTACCATTTCGCATACCAGGGTTCAATTGACTAAAAGCCATTAGGCCACTAGGAGAAACTTATTTAAAATATGTTCTGATGTTTCATATTTAATAATTATTTCTGTCCATAAAAAAATTCAACCCTTTTCTCTAGGATGACAAATAAAAAATGAATAACTTCACTTTATACTTTATGATATTTTAAAACTATTTTGTTTACAATATTTCAGAATTTGATAACTTCAACATATTTCTCTATTTATATATGATCGTTCCCTACAAGTTTTTTTAAATTTAGATAACTTTATTTATTCTACAATTAAAGAGCAATAATGGTATTTTGTGTATAATATTTTAATAATTTATATTATTTATTTTATTTGATTAATTTAAAATTTCAATATATTCTAAATATAAAATCTAGTTGCATTAGTGATCGAGACTTTTGGCTTAATCGATCTCGTGCATCTTTATTTAGGATCAAAATTAAACCTAGCACTAAACTATACTCTTAATTAGTATTTTATTTTGTACGAGCTAACAACATGTTAAAAGAGAATTTGTGACTTATTGATAGGAGAAATAAGATGAGTTGCAAACTAATACCCAATAATTTATCGTAGGTCAAAATATTATTTTTCGGCAATTTTAAAAGATGCTAATAAAATAATATTGTGGATTTTACGTTAAAGATTACAAACTAATATGGCAGTTTATAATGTCGGGTGTTACGGGGGAACTTAGCCACCATGCCCCACGTGACCGGCACGCGCGCCCAGGAAGACTACGGCTGCCCCTTGATCCAGCAATCCGACCTCGAGTCGGATATCTTCGGCTCCGCAGTCCGACCCCGAGTCGGTTGCCCCTTGATCCAGCAATCCGACCCCGAGTCGGTTGCCCCTTGATCCAGCAACCCGACCTCGGGTCGGCAATCTCTTGACAACAACAGACTGTTCTCCTGAGGCACGCCGCGGCCCCCTGCTCCACTACTCCCTGCAACGGCCGAATCCGGCGCTGCCCCACGATCCCCTGTAACAACCGTACGAAGCGGAGCTCCACTACGCCCTGCCATGGCCGTACCCGGCGCTGCCCCACGACGCCCTGTAACGGCCATGTCAGTGGCAACCCCATCGTGCCACACGATGACCAATCCCCAGAAAAACCCCCCAGCCTGATATATATGGGGCTGGGGGGAAGGGGGAGGGTGAGCAAGATTCTCCATAGCATCATCTTACCTGCTACCTCTCCTTCTCCTTCGATTCCCTCTAACTTGATCGTCGGAGGGCCCCCACTACCCCAGTGGTGGTGCGAGGCTTGCTTGCAGGTTTTCCGGCGGGAGGTGGAGCGCAACCAAAGCAATTCAAAGGGAACCCCGTTCACACCGCTGTGCCAATCGTTCTCGGTTTGGACCCCAGCAACATCGGGCAAACTATTATTTTCAAATATTTTTTTAAAAATTGATATTAAAATAATGTTTTAAATTTTATAATAAAAATGATCCATAAACTAATACCTGATAAATTATTAATTTTTATTTTTTAAAAAATAATAAAATATTGTGGATATTTTCCCTGCCCTCTTTGAAATTCTGGAATTATAGTTAGTACAAAATTTCCTGCTGTATAAGACTGATACCTTAGAATGGTGTCATGCAGCATGTACAACACCTTTATCATGCAAGTCTTAGCATTCATGCACTTTCTGGCCCTCCAAAAGCTCCCCCAAACAGGGCCTTACGCATTCATGGCATCACTCATCTCGGAACGGGGGAATAAATTCGTTACTTCAACTGCAGAATTCTGACCCGTCTATACATATGTGCTTTTGTTGGTGCGGCCTAACTGGAAGAGGTTGGGAAATGAGAAATAAAATGATGATGAGGTGCCACCTAGAGACTGATGCATTCACAATAAAATATATGTATATAAAAGCATAGATACATATATAGCGCTTTTCTATCTTTTCCATTTCGGACCCTAGCCAATCCTCCTAATTGAAAAGGGAGTAGCATATCATATCAGGAAATGACCTGTTGGTGACCTGAGCACAAAAGGACATCCTGTTACAATAATTTAGGAATTGCTTGGATTGGATAGGTGGACTGAAAATCTCATAAAATTTATGTTTTAAATTAATATAATTAATAAAATTATAAAATTATAGGTTAGGTTAGACCTAAGTTAATAGATACCTAGCAGATTTTTTTCCCCTCTAAGATTTGAAAAGAGGACACCCTAAAGCTACTTCTAAATATTTATAAAAATAAATCTAGCATAACCTATAATCTTATAATTTTATTGATTGCACCATTCCAATCCATCAATTTTATAAAATTTTTAATCCAACCATCCAAATAGACTTTTAGGCTAGCAACATTAACTCTATTTTTACGCAGCAGCAGCATCATTTGCTTTTAAAACGTATGCGAAACTGCTAGCATGGTTTCTATCATGATAAACTTGGAAAAATTTATAAATTAAAAAATGATTCATCTTTTTTGCAGCAAAGAGGAGCTCAGAAGCATGCTAGCAATGTTAGAAGAAGGATGCAGAATTTAACATATATTATTGCCCCATCAAGATTTAGATAAGAATAGGGGTGGCAATCAATCCGGAATGGACCGAGTCGGTTTGGATAAGAATTATATCAAAAATTTGTTAACCTGACCCGACATGTTTACTAAATGATCGACCTAATTGCCATATTAAATAGGTAACCTAGTCCGACTTACTTACAATGGATTGAATCTATTTAAACGGATTAATAAATGGGTTCAATATTGCCATGTAGAACTAATACATCAAAGTTTCCTGCTCAAGCGCAATTACAGAAAATTGATGCAGCTGCATTTTGTGGTGGAAACCTGATACCTAACACCAGCCCAGAATTCATTGGGCTGTGCTGGGTCCAGTTCGTGCCTAGTCCATCCCTAGCCCAATTCGGAAAACAAGAACGAAAACCTCTCATAAACTCATCAAGGCTTCATTATCTTAGCCCAAGCCCATTTTTATCTGGGCCGGCCTTACTGAGTCCATAAATAGAGCGAGGATCTCGGACAAAGTCCAAGTCCGTGGCTATCCGAAGGCCGCATGTCCTCGCGTTCGCTCGGCGCCCGCAGGCTGGCAAACCTCTTCACCTTCGCCTCCAAACCAAACGCGACGCCGAAGCTCACAGTATGCCGGACGAAGATGATCATGGAGTACGGGAGGAGGGGAGAGGTGGACAAGGCGGTCCAGGTATTCGAGAAAATGCCCCAAAGGAACCAAATTTCTTGGAACGCGATGCTGTCCGTCCTCGTCGACTCTGGCCGCGTGGGCTCCGCCCTTCAGTTGTTCGATGAAATGCCCCATAGGAACTCGACATCCTACACATCGATGATCAGTGGCCTCTCGAGATCCGGTTTGGTCCTGGAAGCACGCCATCTCTTCGATTCCATTCCATCTCGGGACCAGAATGTGTTCTCCTGGACCGCGGTGATATCTTGTTACGCACAGAACAATGAACCTGTCGAAGCTCTGAAGCTTTTCTCGGGCCTCTATGGTGCCCTCTTCAAGCTAAAAATATTGCCCAATTCACATACTTTCAGTGCTCTGCTTAAGTGCTGCGGCTGCATCCGATCACTTGCGGCGGCAAGGCAAATACAGTCTTTGATAGCAAAGCTTCTGGACGAAGAAGGCGAGGGGTGTGTCTTTGTTCACAACTGTTTGATTGATGTGAACGCCAAACTGGGCAGCCTGGTCGAAGCGGAAGAGATTTTTAATAGAATGAGGTGGAAGGATTTGGGATCATGGAATGCTATGATGGATGCATATACCCATCACTTGTTAATTGACAAAGCTCTCGAGATCTTTCACTCTATGGAAGAAAAGGACACGCTCTCATGGAACATAGCAATGTCGGGGTTATTGGAAAGCCGTCGAGGAGAGGAAGCTCTGAGACTCTCTCTCTTGTTAAGATCGGGAGGAAGCATGAAACCCAACTCGTCTACGTACTCGATCATCTTAAGTGCCTGCGCCGCTTTAACAATGCTCGAATTTGGAAGGCAAATACATGCAATCACAGTAAAGATTGGTCTCTATTGGTCCAACATCTTTGTTTGCAACTCATTGATTACCATGTACGCGAGTTGTGGATTGAGCGAGGAATTGAAGCGGGTGTTCGATGAAATGCCAAAGAAAGATGAGGTCTCATGGAATTCAGTGATACAAGGTCTTGGGCAAAATGGATATAGTGGAAAAGCTTTGAAGATAGCAGAGAAAGCATTAGATTCGAAGAATTTCAATCACAATACTTTTGTCGCTATACTGACGGGTTGCAGCCACGGCGGTCTAGTTAAGGAAGGCCTGGATTATTTCCACTCCATGAGAAAGAAGTATGGCATCGACCCGAGCTTAGATCATTACATTTGTGTTGTGGATATGCTTGGAAGAGCTGGTAGGCTAAAAGAAGCTCATAGTCTGCTTGGCAGCATGCCTCTTGCAGCTAATTCGGTTGCATGGCATGCTCTTCTCAATGCATGTATGATCCATGGCGACGCTGATATGGGAAGAATTGCAGCGAAAGAGCTACAGATATTGGAGCCTTGTAATGCCAGGAGCTACTTAGGATTGGCAAATATTTATGGCAGAACGGATAAGATAGAGGAATCAAGAAGACTCTTTGATTTGATAAGGAAGAAAGAGTTGAGGAAGGAACCTGGATGCAGCTGGGTTGTGCAAACGTAGAATCTCATCGATATTTAGTCTTGCTTCACCTCGAAGTGAATCCTGATTCTGCAAGGAACCATAGCATTGCTTCATGTCCATCATGTACTCAATAATCTATAATTCTCTGGTAGCATACACAGATGGATAAAGAGAGGAACAATGGAAGTTAAAGGACATGAACATGCTTGCTTTGGATTCAAGGGTTGAGAGAGAATCTTTTGCGAATAGACCTTCCAAAATGGGTCTTCTTAACTTATAATTTATGTGCATATCTTTGTAAATTATATTTTTCTATAGCCATGCCCTTTTGGTTGATCTCATGTTTATAAACATTAGAAAGTGACTTCTCATATGAGAAAGCATACAATGGCTTTATACATCAGCACCAAAGCTACCTACTTTGGCAAAAGAGGGACATGGTGATAATTTTGTAGGCTAGCTTAAGTTTGAAGTTTTAACCAACCAAATTGTAGTTAATCAGTGCAGTGGATAAATTGAAAATAAGAATACGATTGTAATGTATATCACATATGGACTATAAGAAGTTATTATTAAAATAAAAGATAATATCATATAAAATAGATTCTTATATAGATTGTTGTTTTTTAAGTAAATATCGACAGAAATATAAAGAGCGGCAGGTGAATGGTTCCTTAAAGTCACGGAAGGTGACGCGCACCGACTGCTTCAGTTTCTTTCCGCTGCCTCGTGTCCGTCTCTACCCTCCAACCACCGCAAAGCTGCTTCTGCTCTCGCCCCGGGCAGCGGGTAGCTGACCGGAAACCCGAGAAAGCGTAATCCAGAGTGTCATCACCGCCTATTCAATCACAACCGTTCGATATCACTCCCATATCAATCGCCAACTGACCGAGCCCAAGAAAAAAAATATATAAAAGAATCTCCCGATAAGGGTCAGCTAACTCATTCTCTCTCTCTCTCTCTGTTCCGGACGCTAGGCTTCCGGATGTCTCTCGGGCGTTCCCGATAGATCTTGATCGGTTAGGGATTCGATAGATCTTTTGTCGATTCCGATCTGTGCGAGAACGAGGATTCTCGATTCTATCGAGGTCTCGATGATCGGCTCTGGCTGCCAGTTGTTGGGTTCGAATCGATGAGGATTTGATTCTGATGATTGATTCGTTAGCGGGAATTGAATTGAAGAGCGCCGATTGATCGATCGATCGCCCCACCTCGAGCCAGGGTTTGTTCGCTGGAGATGGAGCAGGAGAGCCAGAAGAGGGAGGCTGAGGAGACCGAGTTCCAAACCCCCAACATGCCAACTCTCTGCGCCAACAACTGCGGCTTCTTCGGAAGCCCGGCGACCAATAATCTCTGCTCGAAATGCTATAAAGACTGCTTCTTGAGCAAGTCCAAGGCTTCGATCGAGACTTCGGTGGTGCCGCCTTCGGCGGAGGCGAAGAAGGCAGAGGAGAAGCCCCTGGGAGGCAATGGTGAGGCCAAAGTTGGGAGCTTTGCGGAGGAAGGGGCTTCATCGGGAGAATCGCCGGCGAAGGAGACCCCGAATCGGTGCAGCTTCTGCAACAAGAGGGTCGGGCTGATGGGGTTCAAGTGCCGCTGTGGGGAGTTATTCTGCTCGCTTCACCGATACTCCGATAAGCACAATTGCGCCTTTGATTATAGGGGAGCTGGCCAGGATGCGATTGCCAAGGCGAACCCGGTCGTGAAGGCCGACAAGGTCGAGAAGATCTGACGGTAGAGCAGCCAGCCGTGGAACACTGGTATGTCCCTGGAAAATTTATGGTGATGTCTCTGGAGAATAAGTGTTTAGGTCCGTTCTCTCTCTCTATTTGATTGCATTTGTTGCTGGGGTTTGTACAGTTTGGTTCTATCTAGGAGTTGGATTGGGAGCTCTTGGTTACATAATTTAAAGCTATATGTGTTCAACTCGATCATATATATGTTTAGGTGTTATGATTTATGCAATTTGTTTGATGGTTTGATGTGATGGTGTTTTGTGGGGAAAACTATGGCATGCTTTCGTTTTGTGGATTCCAATTAAGCATTTTCCCATCCAAACCATGTATAATTGATCTTAGAAGAAGGGGCAACATGTATGAGAAAAAAAATATTCGACTAGAACATAGGAACAAGAAAACCAAAAACCCGCAGGGAAATCCACAAAATTACAGATTTAAAAGGTGATCCAGATGAAACTGTTAGCACGTCTCCTTGAATTAGGAGACTGATGTGGCCCACTTGATCAGTTTATCCCACGTCAAGATAAACCTCGTTTAAATGGTGATTTAAATCTAATCAAATAAAGAAGAGTTTATCTTATCCGGTGGTTTCCATGATGAATGGAAACTATTAGAGATAAACATTAAGGATAAGGATACGGGTCCTTAACTTAGCATTATAAATAAGCCTATGGATCCATCACCTAAGGTACTCAAGTCCTGCATAGGTTAGAAGATCCGGATCTCCTCTCTTTCTCTCGTGGGGTCTCTTCTCTTCTCTCTCTCTGGTGCGACATCTTTGTGCTTGAACAACATGGGCGAAGGTCAGTAAATTTTTTTTTTTTATTTATTATTTCGCTATGCATAATTCACCCTACATTGTGGTATCAGAGCCTACCTCTGGCTCATGTTGTTTCGCATACATAGAGAACCCATGTTATTTAAACATATGTAAGTAGTTTTGGCTAACCGATGTGGGACTAAACCCCGTTGCCGTGTTTGAAAAAAAAAAACTAGAAAGAGTCGGCCGCCGGCTCATACTGTTTGGAATAAGAAAAACTGAGTATGTTATTTATGCATGCATAAGCTTTTTGTTTGGGTGATGTGGGACTAAACCCATCCCTTCCTCAGCCCGTTTTCATGTTTGAAAAACATAGGAGGCAGCCATGGCGGCCTGTTGCCCGGCGAGCCGGCACCGACGTCTGGCTTGCTGCTGCGACCCACCATGGCCGCCATGGCCGCGCCAACATAAACGAAGAAAAGGGAGAGAGAGAAGACCACGGCCGCCGCCGGCTTGCAGCGGCAAGGCATCGTGGCCTCCTCCTAGTGGCCCAAACGACCACTAGCTAGGCGCGGCCATGGGTCTCCGACGGGCCGCGCCACAATAAAAAAAAGAAAAAGGTGAAGGGGGTCGTCTTCTTCCCGACGGCCATGAAGAACGACTGCCGGTTCTCCCCTCAATCACTGGGAAACCGGCGGTCGGCAGGGAGGGGAGAAGGCGGCGGGCCGCCGTCCAAGGGATTCCGCCGGCCGCCGCTACTATTTGGGCGGGAAGAGGTCGCCGGTTTGGCTCTCTCTTCTCCTCCTTCCGATCGATTATTTGGGGAAGAAGGTGAAGTCCGGGTTCGGGTTTTGGAACCCGAAACCCGCAACCTGAATTCAGATACAAAAAAAAGGAGTTAAGAGGTTTCGAGTTTCTAGGCCAAAAACCCGAATTCGTTTTGACCAAAATTGTGCTTTTTACAATTAACCCCCTAACAGTATGTTATTTCAGAAAAGGGGCTTTAGAAATTTATATAAGATCCCCAGAACAAAGTTGTATTACATAAAGGTCCTCAAATATGTTTATTTGGTCCCTATACTTGAATTTCATTACAAAACAGTACACTGATAATTATATATTGATCTCTGTAATAAATTTATTGCATAAATAAACAATTTATGATGAGTTTTGATTATTTAATTGTTCATATCTGCATGTTTTAAAGATGAACAATCTCATGACATTATTTTTCTTTGAAAAAAATAGAAAGTTATTGTTTGGGATAATTAAAATGAATTATAATCATTCATATAAAGTAGTTATCCCATTAAAGCTTTATTTTAATACCATTTTAAATAAAACATCATGATAATTGGGAGTAGCCACAACATCTTAAATTATTATGACGTGTAAATTTGGATCACATTCAGAGTCGTGAGACAAAATTAAGGAATTAAATGGTATCCAATATTGCAATTAAGTTAATAAAATAATTATTATGCCTACAGAAAAATAATTATTTTATTGTCTTAATTAGAATAAGATAGTGGATTCATCACTGAAATGAGAATTTTCTATGTCCACAGATAATGAAAATTTCTTATTTTAGTGTGTGATATTTACTAGTCTTATTAATAAAGTTTAAGTGAATTCAATGCATGTTGCAACCTTTGCCCACAGGGAGGTTTGAATTTACTTTAATTTTGAAATGTTTCATAGCATAATATGTTCTTGATTTTTACAGTTATTTCTACTACATTTTTGAGTACTGAATCGTCTCAGGTTTCATTATTAAATGGTGATAATTATTCTGACCGAAAAGATAAGATTTTGTTGACTTTGGGGTGCATGGACCTTGATTTGGCGCTCCATGTGGATGAACCATCCATCCCTACGGAATCAAGTTCGCCAACTGATAAGGCTTCTTATGAGCAGTGGGAGCGATCTAATCGCTTAAGTTTGCTGCTCATTAAGTCTTATATCAATAAGGGCATCAGGGGTTCAATCCCTAATTGCCATAAGGCAAAAGATTTCATGAAGGCCATAGAAGAGCAATTTATCAGCTCTGATAAAGCATTGGCTAGCACCCTGATGAAAATGCTTTCAGACATGAAGCATAACGGTTCTAAAGGTGTGTGCGAACACATTATGGAAATGCGGAAAATTGCTGCTCAACTCAGAGGTTTAGATATAGAGATTTCAGAGTCATTTTTGGTACATTGTATTTTGAACTCTCTTCCTAAGGAATATGGTCCTTTTAAAATTTTCTATAACACATAAGGAAAAATGGTCGATTAATGAACTCTTGACCATGTGTGTTCAGGAGGAAGAGAGATTAAAGCATGAGACTCTTGAAGTTGCTAATTTAGCACTTCAAAAAAAAGGAAAAACTCATAAAGAAAAAGGTGTCTTTAAAGGAAAGAATGCTAAAGTGTCTTTCAAGTGTGAAGGCAATAAGGTTGCATGCTTCTAATGCAAGAAAAATGGACACATGAAGAAGGTTTGTGCCAAATATAGAAAGTGGCTCGAGAAGAAAGGTAATCTACTATCTTGTGTGTTATGAGTCTAATTTTGTTAATGTTCCTAATAATACATGGTGGATTGATTTTGGTACTACAATTCACATTGCCAAATCATGCAGGGCTTCCTCTCCCTAAGGAAACCAACGACAAGTGAACAATGCATCTATTCGGGAAATGGGATGAGTTCATCAGTCGAAGGAGTTGGAACATTTAGATTAGTTTTGCATTTTGGTTATGTTTTGGATCTAGAAAGAACTTTTTATATTCCATCTTTTTCTAGAAATTTGATTTCTGTTTCAAGACTGTTGTCATTTAGTTATGAATTCAATTTCAGTAATAAGAAATTTGTTTTGATGAAAAACAATAATGTTGTTGGTGATGGTTTTCTGACGGATGGTTTATTCAACATTAATTTAGATCCTACGTATGAAACTAATTTTTCGAACTTGCATGATGAGATTGGTATAAAGAGGAATATTATTAAAGAGAACTCCTCGTTATTATGACATAGGCGATTGAGATATATCTCAATGGCAAGAATAAAGAGGTTAGTAAATGAAGGGGCACTAGATACTCTTGATTTTACCAACTTTGGTACTTGTGTGGATTACATAAAGGAAAATCAAACCAACAAGACCGCTAAAGGAGCCAAAAGGAGTTCTGAGACTTTTCTGATAATGCACACAGATCTTTGTGGACCATTTATCCCACCTTGTCTGAATGGTCAGAGATATTTTATCTCATTCATTGATGACCATACTCGGTATATGTATCTCTATCTTTTATATAATCAGGCTGAGGCACTTGATGTTTTCAAAACATATAAAGCAAAGGTAGAAAAATAAATCGAAAAGAAAATTAAAATTGTTAGGTCAGACAGGGGTGGAGAGTATTATGGAAGGTACTCAGAATCTGGACAGATACCTGGGCCATTTGCTAGATTTCTTAAAGAAGAGGGCATGATTGCTCAATATTCAATGTCGGGGACACCACAACAAAATGGTGTGGCAGAAAGAAGGAATCGTACGCTGATGGACATGGTAAGGAGCATGCTTAGTCATTCGAATATTCCTATCAAGCTATGGAGTGAAGCTTTAAAAACCTTTGTATATATATTTAATAGGGTTCCATCTAAGGCTGTTCCTAAAACTCCTTTTAAGCTGTGGAAATGATGGAAACCAAGTTTAGAATGTTTACACATATGGGGTTGTCCAGTTGAAGTGAGGATTTATAATCCACACATGAAGAAATTAGACCCCAAGACAGTTAGCCGTTTCTTTATTGGGTATGCTGAAAATTCCAAGAAATTCAAGTTTTATTGTCCCACACACACATCTAGAATCGTTGAAGCTAGAAATGCTAAATTTTTTGAGGATCATGAGTTTAGTGGGAGAGGTTTTCCTCGAACCATATCATTTGAGGAAATAAAGGAACCAATTGGTGAAACCAAGTGGTGAATCAATTGAGAATATGGTTGCTTTTCAAAATCCAGTTCAAAATATAATTGAAGAACAACTAATTCAAGAGCAACCACGTCTTGAGGAACAAATTCATACAGAACCTCTTATTGAATTAAGACGATCCTCAAGAATAAGGAGACCAGCAATATCTAGCGACTACCTTGTATACCTTTAAAAATCCGACTTTGATGTTGGACCTCAAGTTGATCCTATTTCATTTTCCGAAGCCATGATAGGAGATCATTCCTCTCTATGGCATGATGCCATGAAGGAAGAGATGGAATCAATGGCTAAGAATCAAATTTGGGATCTCGTTGAGTTACCACAAGGAGCAAAAGTCATTGATTGTAAATGGGTCTTTAAGACTAAAAGGGACTCCTCTAGTAATGTTGAGCGATATAAAGCTAAACTTGTAGCCAAAGGTTTCAATCAAAAGGAAGGAATCGATTTTCATGAGACCTCTAGTTTTTAAGGACTCTTTTAGGATAATCATGGTACTAGTAGCTCATTAACTTAGAGCTACATCAGATGGATGTGAAAACGGCTTTCTTGAATGATGATCTTGAGAAAATGGTGCACATGGAACGGCCTGAAGGATTTTCATCTAAGGATAATCATCTAATTTGCAAATTAAGAAAATTCATATATGGACTTAAACAAGCCTCCCGTCAATGGTATATTAAGTTTCACAACATTGTTACTTCATATGGTTTTACGGAGAACATTGTTAATCAGTGTATATACCTTATGGTGAGTGGGAGTAAATATATTTTTCTAGTCCTATATATGGATGTGTTGCCCAGTAGATACAAGCCAAGAGGGGGGGTGAATTGGGTCTTTTAAAACTTTTAAGCTACTTCTAGTACTTTTTGATTAATTATGCTAAGTTGTAAATATGCGCAGTGAAAGTTAAACTTAGCAACAGTTTGATGTATAGAATGTGACTTGATTAAATATGCTTGCAACTAAAGGATGTGCAGATAAGAGTTAAGCAAGCAGTTTATCTAAGTAAGTGAGTGTGTTGGTTAGACAATAAGCAGAAGCATTACAAACACAAACAAACATATAGTGGTTCGGTGCACCCCAGCACCTACATCCACTCCCCAAGACTTCTTGGGAATTTCACTATAATCCTACAGATTACAGCCGGTTGTTTTACAAGCTCACAACCCAACTTGTTGTTTTACGAGGTCACAACGAACTCGGTCGGTTTTCCCAGGCTCACCGACTAGAACCACTCCGATTGTTTTCCCGGGATCACAATCAAACCCTTACACGTTGGTTTTACCCTCGGCTCACCAACAAACCTATCTCCGTTGGTTTCCCTTTGGCTCACCAACAAACCTTACACCGTTGGTTTTTCCTTTGGCTCACCAACAAACCTTAACCCCTTGATTCAATCCCGTGATTGAATCAAGTTACAAGATAATAAAACAAAGTTTAAAACAAATCAAAGCTTCTTAAACAAGCAAATGTAACAATATAAACAAATAGAGTAAAGTGAAGTCCTCAAACGAGTTTTGAAGATGAAGGAGCTCGACTTCTTCTTTACTTGACCCTCTTCTGATTTGGCACGAAGTAGAGGATCACCGAGGCAGCACACTGATGGAGAGGAAGCTTTGGGATTCACTTGGAAGCTCTTCTTCTCTCTATTTCTCTTTGGATGGCCCTTTTTGTGCTTATGGGAGATTTTCCTTGTAATTTCTTTCCTAAATGTTTTCTCCCACTTCCATGAGTTCTCTCCTAGCTCTCTTCTTGTTTTTATAGCTTTAGATGGCGTGGAAACAAGAATATAGCCGTTAGAAACAAAAATAGAGCCGTTGGACACAGTCTGCACTTCCTGACAATATTACCGTTGGGATCGGAGTCGACTCGCGCTTTACTGGAGACGACTCGGCCACTGTTCCAAATTTGAATTATGGTGCATCCTCGACTGGGAGTCGACTCGTCTTAACTCGGAGTCGACTCGCCAACTTCTGGAGCTGACTTGGCAATTTCGGAGTCGGCTCATCCACTGAAGTCCGTGGATCCAATTTTGAATTTTGTCCTCTCGAGTCGACTCGACTGTCCTGGGAGCCGACTCGAATCTCAGAGCCCGAACTTCCGATCCTCTGTCTTTTGGCTCGTCCAGTCTTGGAGTCGACTCGAACTTCCTTGGAGTCGACTCGGCTCTCAGTTTGCGAAACTTGGTCTTCTGCCTTTTTGATGTGAAGCTGTCTTGGAGTCGACTCGAGCTGTCTGGGAGTCGACTCGAATCTCAGAGGCAGTAACTTGGTTTTCTGTCTGTTGATGGTCGCGGAGTCTCGGAGTCGACTCATGCAATGCGGGAGTCGACTCGAATCTCAGAGTCCCAAAAAAGCTCTCTGACTTTTTCCTTGTGTTCCGCTGAGAGTCGACTCTTGCTTTCTTTGGAGTCGACCTACCAACCATCGGAGTCGACTCGCGTTCCACTGGAGTCGACTCGAATCTCAGACCCGAAAACTGCTCTCTGACTTTTCTGCCTGTGACTCCTCGGAGTCGACTCAAACTTCTCCGGAGTCGATTCGGTAAACATTGGAGTCGACTCGAAATCCTCAGGAGTCGACTCGAAGACTATTCTTTTGAATTTTTCCTTTGATTTTACTCTTCCAAATTGAATCCTTTGAACTTTAAGCTTGGGCCAATAAATTGTAGCTTTCTTCCAACTTGAGAGCTTTGGAGGCCTTCTTCCAACTTGCTATGTTCCTTGCAAAATAAATATCTTTCTCCTTGCAACATAAACATTAGTATTTATACTTCAAGGTTTTGTGATCATCAAAATCAATCTTTGGGTCATCAATCTTCCCCTTTTTGATGATGACAAAACTTGGAGTATATGCAATATAAAAGATATTGTTTTCTAGAAGTAATACATAGCTGAGTTGCATGAAGTAGAAGACATGTATATTTAAAACATACTTCATGATAATGCTTTTAGATTTAATCAGCTTAACATAATCAACATATTTCAATTTCAGCTTTGTAATACAATTCAAAAACACAACGCATTATGAGCATATACTTAAAGATTTCTTCCCCTTTTTGACAACATCAAAAAGATAGTGAAACATTAAGCACAAAGATCAGAATGCTCATATATTTCTTTTCCTTATTGTACTCTGATTTGCAAGTCAAATTATTGCAAGGATATGAATCATATAACTCAAGGCAATAATATTAGAATCAGATTAACTCAAGGCAATTTCAGAGCAGAACACATCGAATGTGATACCACAGATAGTTTTCTAAGCAAGTGTAGGTGGAATCTTTCTTAAGTTAATTCAAGAAGTACCACACGAATGGAAATCTAACCTCTCTTCAATAATGAGTATCAAAGCTTGTTCATTTAGGACCTTTTGCCCAATCTATTAAGTATTTTATCAACCATGAGAGCAATTTAATTAATTTTCTTAATGACTTCAAAGTTCTTTTATGATAATAGGAGCATTGGGGCACAAATATCAAAATATACATTCATGCAATTTTTGATACATCTTAGAGCTCTTTTAAAGACTTTCTTTTATTTCTTTAGAAAATAAGCACAATTTGATACATAAAATAATGAATTTGCACAAAATTGAAGTTCCAAAGAGCAAGCCAATTAGGACTCATTAGTGAGGTTCAAAATAGATTTTCTAAGAGATACTCCAGAAAATTTAATACATTGTTCTCCCCTTGTTTCATTAAATTAGAGGCTCTCAAGATTTGTAATTTGGTTCATGAGTGATGCATAAGATATACTAACCAAATAACACGCCTCAAGGTGTATCATAAAAATTTTCAGATTTAAGTTTCAGATGATACATATTGGAGAGTATTAGGATTACTGTTCATTTAGTATTCTTTCTCTCTCCTTTAGCTATAGATTTATGCAATTAAGTCCAATAAGACCTCTCCTTCTGAAATTTTCTTTTTCCCCCTCAATTGATCATTCCATTTAAGAGTTTAGAATCCTAAGATAATGTTCAACAAAATTGTCAATCTCAAAAATATATTTTCTATAAGTTTCAGCTTATTTTCATAAGACTTAAGGTTTGAGATAAGACAACCTTTATAGAACTCATCTCAAGGTAATTAAAGCATGTCTTGCAATATAAGGAGGTTCATCAAAATCAATCCATAAAATTCAAAGCATGCATCAAAATAAAGTGTCTTTGGGATAGGATACTGAATATCTAAAGCTCCCCCTCAAAAGATGCATTCTTCTTTAATCATTTTAAATTGTTGAATTTCAGATTATAGTGATAAACGTGAATAACACTGAAATCCTGTAATATCGAGAATGTAGAGTAATCTAGTATTATTCCAAAATTTGTAGTAATTACTCTTTCTAATCCTTTACGAACAAGTTATGCTTTCTCTTAATCTTAGAGAAAATGTATAGAAATATCAATCAGAAAATGATTCATTTGAAGCTTAGTTTCTTTCAACCGCATTTACATTTTCTTTCTTTTAGAATCATTTGAGTGAGCTGAAATATTTCTAGTTTTAAGATCATTCACTCTATTGATGGAAGTTTTTAATAATGTAGGGGAGAAAAACATATAGATGATCATTGAGGTATATATATTTATAGAACTCAATTTCTTAATCATAGTTTTTCAGCAATGTATACATGAAACACAATAAATCCTTTTAATATCAAAATAAAATCATATATTTAGAAATTTTTGTTTGCAATCAAGATCATCGAAAGACACATCATTTGAACCAATATTAGTATACTTTGAAGATAAGAAATGATATGTTTCTGATGCGTATCGGAGCAATCAACCAAGGCATCAAAATTAATTCTGTTTTTCTTACATTAAGAATTTATTTAAAAATCATATTGAGTTTAAGCTTTTATATAAAATCAGATTCTGAATTACATAAGGATTTTCAATAGAGGCTTTCAAAATCATAATTTGAGATATGTATCTTCCACATTGTAGCTCATCTTAAATCATTACGATTGAAAACACATATTTCAAACATATAAGAGCATATTCAGAATATTTGTATTTATGTTGAATTTTGGTGTGAATTAGAACATTATATACTAAAATTAGGCAAGTTGAAAGATAAAACAAAATCAATTCATTTTTCCTAAATAGATATATCCTTCTCTTCCCCTCCTTTTTTTTTTACAAATTTTATTCTACTTTCAGATTTTAGAGATGATTGTGAATGACAAATCTGAAATAGAATAAAAATAACTTCATATAGTACTTCAAACATTCAATCATGGAACATTACAAAATATTGGGAATTCATAATTCAGAACATCAGGCCACATGCAAAATATGTTATGTGTTAAGTCATGCATTAAAATAATAAGAACACGCATGTCAAGGATCAAAATCAATTCTTTTCAAATAAACTCCCCCTATTTAAATATAATCTTGCATTGATTTCATCCTTAAATTATGTTTTCAAGTGATAAAAAAAGATGACTTGATTCTTCTTATATACTTTCATTTACTTTGTCTTTCATTTTTTACTTTCTTATGCTCTATACTCTATTTACTCCCTATCCGGTGGAGTTGGGAAGGGGCACGAGGTACTACCACTAGCCTCCCTCTTGTGCCGTCCCTAATATGCCCTACACCGAATAGTTGGGTCAAATAGTGCCGGGTACTACCACTAGCCTCCCCATTGGCACCATCCCTATGATGAGCAATATAGAAAGGTTAAAATGTTCACTTCTAACTTTTCCTGTTTGAGTGTAATTAGTTACAGATTTTATCTCTTCCAAACGTCTCACAAATGTTCCGAGTATACTATGCTTGTTTTGCTTTTCCTTAAGATTGGAGTATTTGCCTTTACTCAGATTTTTCATCTCTTGAACAATGTCCATTTTCTTTTCTTTATCTCTCTCCCTTTTTGTCATTCTCAAGTAATTTACATGAAAGAGTAGAGTAAAGAGATAATCTTATGTATCATATAGATGTGTATTATGCAAACAACATTTTCATTGTGCTCAAGGATTCATAACTTCTCACAAGTTATTTTACATCAAAATTTTAAGCATATACTTGTGTATTTCATGGTTATGACATAGGCAAAGATATATTTTAGTTTGGGCAAACCATGAAATAATTTCTAAAAGTATAAGTCAGTCAATACACATATAGACATGATATCAAAAATTAATAATTAAAGAATTTAATCATGCCATAATAGGATTTAAGTTATTGACTTTGCTCAATTAATTTGTGAGAAAGGTGTCTAAAATTACCTATTCATTATATGTTCTTCAAGCCAAACTAGATTTCTTATGTGTGAACTTTTGGCTGAAGAAGATCCTCTCTCTTGTTTGCATGTGAATGTTTAGTGTATCTTACATGAAGATATCCTTCAAGTTGAAATTTCTCATTTTTCTTTCTTGAAGGAAGGTCATTAGTTTCTTTAAGATACAAAGCATTCATCCAACATATATATATTTTTTAATTAGATGACTCAATATGAGATATGACAATAGTTGCATGTTGAGTCACTTTACTCAAGAGATTGCCTAAATATAAGCAAGCACATATCATTTGAACTAAAGAGATAGATTCATTAACCAAGATAGTTCAAGTCAATTTAGTTTAGATTCTATTTGCTTAAGATAATTATCAATAAGATATGTTAACTATGTTTTAATCAATTTATCTTAAATATTTGTTTCTATCAAAATTCAGATTATGATTTATTTGTTATCAATAAAATATGATTAATTAAAGTTAGATTGAAGTCTTGCACACGGTCACATAATGAGCATACAATCTGGTCTACTAGCTGTATGATAAAATAATTATTCTATCATGCTTCAATACAGCTTTAACACAATAGATCTACTTTGCTCATCCTTTTCAAATTCTACAAGATGGGGTCATAGATATACCTTCTTCATGCCAATCTTCTATAAGAGTTTTCTTGTGGACTAATGTTGGTCAATGAAGATCCCCTTTCCTGTTTGTCTTAATTTGGAGTTTGAGAGAAGATGTTAATTCATTCATCATACATATTTCAAACTCACCTTGTATGAGCTTAGTCAAAATATAAATCTTCATTAGTAGAACCAAAAATAATGTCACAGATTCTTCCTTTTGATACATAGATTTATCATTATTACTTTCTATCAAAAAGGTTGCTTAAGCTTTTATATCATGCTTTTGATGCTTGTTTCAAATCATATAATGCTTTATCATATTTGTAATGAGTGTTTTCAAATATGGTGGTTATCTAACATATATAAAGTAGGCACATAGGAGTCCATTCTACACACTCATTTGATAGGATATAACGTTTATAAAGCAAACAAATGATAAATGTGATTTTTACTTCTAATCATGCAAGAATCTTATCAAGATCTATTTCATCTTTTCTTGATTTAATCTTCTAGTAGTCATCATTAAGTGTATATCTGAAAAATCCAATTTGGTTCTAATTAACAAGTTTTTCAGATTGTTATATGTAAAAGATTTAACCATATAATTTGATTTTAGTATTTTGATAATAGATCATTAGTCTCATAAAGAATAAAATGAATTGATACTTCTACAACTAGAATTTTTCATGAATGTTCTATATGCATTGCTTGATGAATGATATCCAAGGATAGAAATATCTTTATTAGATTTGGCATTATTTTTCAAGAGAACATATCAAGCATAACATGTACGACTGAAAAATATGAAAGATATGCAATGGTTCATTTTCCATTTTTCAGAAGATCAAAAGGAGTTTTCATCAAAAATAGATCTAATAGAAATCATATGTATGACAAGCAGTGATGATAGCTTTTTTTAAAAAATCATTTAAGTAGATGACTATCATACACAATTGTCTTTTTCATTTCTTCAAGAATTCTATTAATCCTATTTTACTTAAGGTGTCCTTGGTGCTGAAAATATTATTTTTCTGTGCACAACTTAACACAAAATTGGTTTTCAATCACTATGCCATGATACTTCTTTTACTTTCATAGTTTGCAAACCTTTTTCATTTGATCCCTTTCACAAGATTTAGCAAATGTAGAAAATACTTTAATTTTACTTGCCAAAAACAAATCCAATGTAAGCTTGTGAAAACTTAGTGATGGAAACAACATCTCTAGATTTAGAAATTATTTTTGTTTGTTTTCTTAGTTAGCATGCATAGTAAAACTTTGACCTTTAAGAGGATAATCTAAGTAAGCCTATGGCAAGGTCTTTTGAGATTAAGTACATACTAGCATGAGCTGATTTCATATGCCAAATATGGTTTCTTTAATCTTGGTATTCATAGTGCATATATTCAAAAGCATACCAAGTACACATTATCATATCTATGATCAATAAACAATAATGCCATAGATAAAAACTCTCAATCAAGCATATAGAGAATTCATAGAGTTATTCTTAATAAGTTGATTAATCATTTAGCACCTTATCCACTAGTGAGTAAAATGAAATGATTTGATTATATTTCCAAAAGTATTTTCTATATCACAAAATTGATCACTACTAGCAAATCATATCAAATACTAAAGCACAAATAATGATGAGATGCAAGAATTACTGATTTCATTATTATTTTTTTTGTTAATAACTTTTTAAGTTTCTTTATGTTCCATGGGTACCTTGGTACACCTATGTGTACATCCTCATTTTCTCATTTTGGGTACCCAAGCTTGCTTGAGTCCTTGAGAGTTAGGACATATGGTTCCTTTTGGAACCCATATCTGTTTAATAGTAATAACTTTACCATTTGATTTAATTATACTAGAACGATAGGTAAAGTTGTTATTCCCATCCTTTTCATTTTTGAAATAAGTTATCTTATTTAATGGTTTGCTCGGTAAATTGATAACCTTTTTCTCTAGAGATTTATGGCTAAGTGAAGGAGTCAAGCTAAATTTTGATTTATCAAAATCAGCATGTTGGCTTTCAAACATCATTTTTAATCTTTCAGAGCTTACGGTGAATTTGTTAATAACAGATTTTAATTGATTAATTTCTTTACTTAAGTTTTGATTTTCTTTAATTAAGTTATGATTTTTCTGAATCAATTCTTCTGAAAACGACCTTAAGCTTTCATTTTCAGAAGTTAGTTTCTTAAGATTTTTATTCTTCATAGCTAGTTTTCTACATTCACCATACAAATCATGAAAAGCATTCAAAAGTTCATTATAAGAATATTCTTCATGAAATTTATTTGGTGTAAGATTAGATTCAGATTCTACTTTATCTTCTTGTACCATAAGACATAAATTAGTTACCTCTTGTGGTTCATTGTTGCTCCTAACTTTCAAATCCTTGTCTGACTTTCTCTTGGTCAAGGCTTTCTTGCGTTTTACCTCTTTCTTCCTTTCTTCTTGCTTCCTCTTCTTCTTTGTCTTTAGGAAGCTGGTTTGCCTCGGAGTCGACTCGGACATAATTGGAGTCGACTCGGTTAACTTGAGGGTCGACTCTGAAATACTTGGAGTCGACTCGACTGAGGTGGGAGATTCAACACCTTTTTCTGCAGTCTCATTGTTAGTATGCAATTGAAGCACATGTGAGCTAATCTGAGATTTATCATAAATATTTTCTAAAGTATCCCAGATTTCCTTAGCAGATAAGCATGCAGAAATTTCATTAAACTTTGTTTCTTGAATAGCACAATATAATATGTTCATAGCATTAGCATTCAATTGTGCTAAGTCCTTTTCATTAATAGTTTGAGAGAGTGTGTGAAGGTCATTTATTATGATTTTCCATAAATAATAGTTTTGTGATTGAATAAAAATGCGCATGCGTATTTTCCAATGTGTATAATTTATGCCATTAAATAGTGGAGGTGTATCAATTGATTGTCCTTCTCCTAGAAAACTATCTATTTGAGTTGTCATGATCTTTGGCTCTTTGACGGTTAGGTCAAACACAAGGCAAGAAACTATAGAGAACCTGGCTCTGATACCACTTGTTGCCCAGTAGATACAAGCCAAGAGGGGGGGTGAATTGGGTCTTTTAAAACTTTTAAGCTACTTCTAGTACTTTTTGATTAATTATGCTAAGTTGTAAATATGCGCAGTGAAAGTTAAACTTAGCAACAATTTGATGTATAGAATGTGACTTGATTAAATATGCTTGCAACTAAAGGATGTGCAGATAAGAGTTAAGCAAGCAGTTTATCTAAGTAAGTGAGTGTGTTGGTTAGACAATAAGCAGAAGCATTACAAACACAAACAAACATATAGTGGTTCGGTGCACCCCAGCACCTACATCCACTCCCCAAGACTTCTTGGGAATTTCACTATAATCCTACAGATTACAGCCGGTTGTTTTACAAGCTCACAACCCAACTTGTTGTTTTACGAGGTCACAACGAACTCGGTCGGTTTTCCCAGGCTCACCGACTAGAACCACTCCGATTGTTTTCCCGGGATCACAATCAAACCCTTACACGTTGGTTTTACCCTCGGCTCACCAACAAACCTATCTCCGTTGGTTTTCCCTTTGGCTCACCAACAAACCTTACACCGTTGGTTTTCCCTTTGGCTCACCAACAAACCTTAACCCCTTGATTCAATCCCGTGATTGAATCAAGTTACAAGATAATAAAACAAAGTTTAAAACAAATCAAAGCTTCTTAAACAAGCAAATGTAACAATATAAACAAATAGAGTAAAGTGAAGTCCTCAAACGAGTTTTGAAGATGAAGGAGCTCGACTTCTTCTTTACTTGACCCTCTTCTGATTTGGCACGAAGTAGAGGATCACCGAGGCAGCACACTGATGGAGAGGAAGCTTTGGGATTCACTTGGAAGCTCTTCTTCTCTCTATTTCTCTTTGGATGGCCCTTTTTGTGCTTATGGGAGATTTCCCTTGTAATCTCTTTCCTAAATGTTTTCTCCCACTTTCATGAGTTCTCTCCTAGCTCTCTTCTTGTTTTTATAGCTTTAGATGGCGTGGAAACAAGAATATAGCCGTTAGAAACAAAAATAGAGCCGTTGGACACAGTCTGCACTTCCTGACAATATTACCGTTGGGATCGGAGTCGACTCGCGCTTTACTGGAGACGACTCGGCCACTGTTCCAAATTTGAATTATGGTGCATCCTCGACTGGGAGTCGACTCGTCTTAACCCGGAGTCGACTCGCCAACTTCTGGAGCTGACTTGGCAATTTCGGAGTCGGCTCATCCACTGAAGTCCGTGGATCCAATTTTGAATTTTGTCCTCTCGAGTCGACTCGACTGTCCTGGGAGTCGACTCGAATCTCAAAGTCCGAACTCTCGATCCTCTGTCTTTTGGCTCGTCCAGTCTTGGAGTCGACTCGAACTTCCTTGGAGTCGACTCGGCTCTCAGTTTGCGAAACTTGGTCTTCTGCCTTTTTGATGTGAAGCTGTCTTGGAGTCGACTCGAGCTGTCTGGGAGTCGACTCGAATCTCAGAGGCAGTAACTTGGTTTTCTGTCTGTTGATGGTCGCGAAGTCTCGGAGTCGACTCGTGCAATGCGGGAGTCGACTCGAATCTCAGAGTCCCAAAAATGCTCTCTGACTTTTTCCTTGTGTTCCGCTGAGAGTCGACTCTTGCTTTCTTTGGAGTCGACCTACCAACCATCGGAGTCGACTCGCGTTCCACTGGAGTCGACTCGAATCTCAGACCCGAAAACTGCTCTCTGACTTTTCTGCCTGTGACTCCTAGGAGTCGACTCAAACTTCTCCGGAGTTGACTCGGTAAACATTGGAGTCGACTCGAAATCCTCAGGAGTCGACTCGAAGACTATTCTTTTGAATTTTTTCTTTGATTTTACTCTTCCAAATTGAATCCTTTGAACTTTAAGCTTGGGCCAATAAATTGTAGCTTTCTTCCAACTTGAGAGCTTTGGAGGCCTTCTTCCAACTTGCTATGTTCCTTGCAAAATAAATATCTTTCTCCTTGCAACATAAACATTAGTATTTATACTTCAAGGTTTTGTGATCATCAAAATCAATCTTTGGGTCATCAGGATGATATTTTGATTGCAGCCAGTGATTTGGGTTTACAAAGAACCAAGAACTTCAAGCTTACTTATAGACATATAGATTTCTTGGAGGTTGTCGGATATTCAGATTTAGATTTTGCTGGATGTTCGGATACAAGGTAGTCTACTTCAGGATATGTTTTTCTCTTGGCTGGGGAGCTATATCATGGAGAAGCATCAAGCAGTCTATAACTCCTTCATCAACCATTGAAGCAGAATTTGTTGCATGCTATGAAGCGACTTCACAGGCTATATAGCTAAGGAATTTCATAGCAGGACTAAGGGTTGTTGATTCTATATCAAGGCCAATAAAGATCTATTGTGATGATATGATTGCAGTTTTTTTCTCTAAGAATAATAAGAGTGGCAGCCATAATAAGCACATAGATATAAAGTATTTGGTTGTGAGAGATAAAGTAAGATCTGGAGATGTGTTTATTGAATATATCAGTACTATCAGTACCGAGCTGATGATTGTTGATCTCATGACTAAAGCATTGTCGGCTAAAGTTTACACTGATCATGTAGATCATATGGGACTTATTAGCTTATTTGATGTATGATCTTTTTCTCTCATTTTTGTATTCACATTTTGTGAACAATGCTTACAGCTTTGATTAATAATACATGACTATGGTTGTGCACATAAAGTTTATCTTTTGTCATCTATGGTATCTTTTGATACATAAAGAAAGGACTTTAAGGGACTATTATTTAGTCATTTAGTAAGATATGAATATATCTTATAAAGTACACATCAACAAATATCCTATATTGTAATACATGGAAGGAAATATCTTCATAATGAGATATAACCGCTATGATTCATGTAGTGGTATTTGTTGACAAAGTTAAAGGTTGCAAGATTCGATAAATTTAATTTTATCGCCATAATACAGTTTTATCACCTTTATGTCACATGAGCCAAGTGGGAGAATGTTAGTACGTCTCCTTGAATTAGGAGACTGATGTGACCCACTTGATCAGTTTATCCCGCATCAAGATAAGCCTCGTTTAAATGGTGATTTAAATCCAATCAAATAAAGAAGAGTTTATCTTATCTGGTAGTTTCCGTGATGGATGGAAACTATTAGAGATAAACCTTAAAGATAAGGATATGGGTCCCTAACCTAGCATTACAAATAAGCCTGTGGATCCATCACCTAAGGTACTCAAGTCCTGCATAGGTTAGAAGATCCGGGTCTCCTCTCTTTCTCTCGTGGGGTCTCTTCTCTTCTCTCTCCCTGGTGCGACATCTTCGTGCTTGAACAGCATGGGCAGAGGTCAGTAAATTTTTTTATTTATTTATTATTCCGCTGCACATAATTTACCCTATAGAAACAACGCAAACAAAACAAGACAATAGGAACCTATGATTGGAAAAACAACAAAATTGTAGCAAAGGTGGGCTTGTTGGGAGAAGAGGAGGAGGAATAGGGAAGGGGCTGAATGTCCTTGCTGTAGGCTTGAGCCCTAATGAGCTCCCTAGCCGTTCCTTGACAATCCTTGCCGAAACTCACTAGCAGGTCAGGAGATACAGCAGTTTGTATTCAGGGCACAGCTTGTAGGGCATTTGTTGGCTGGAGAACAGCATGGGAGACAACGGTTCACCTACCGAACAGCAAGTCTCAAAGGGTAACATTTAGTTTAAATTGCACACTTCAGACTTGTATGTTTTGAACTAATGTTGTAAAACGTGGTCCAGGGAATGTGCCAAGGTATTTAAAGCATATTAAGTTAAGGTTAGGTCTAAATTGTGTCACAAGCATATCGAGACAATGTGAGGTATGAAATTTCATATGGTGGTGATGTAGAGCATAAATAAACAATTGGCTGTTCAAGGTGGTTGGTGGATAGTGGAAATATGTTAAGTTCATTGCAGTGCAACATGTTTTCACAGAGAGAAATTAGGCGTGCTGTGTAGTTTTGTATTATTGGAGGCTGTTGCTACCTGCATGGATGTTGGAAGTTCTCTCCAATGGTCAAATAGTTTGACTTGGCTTTGTTATTAGATATTGGATCTTGTTGCTTGTTTTAATAGTTATTTATGTCACTTGTAAATGAAGAATGGATATCAGTAGCTATTCAATGTATGGTTCCCAGTGATTAAGAAATACAAATCATCGAATAGGGATACTATTTTAAGAAAAGGCCTTGAGTCAGAAGTTGTGAAGGTAAAAGTGGAATTAACAATGTCAAGCATCTCTTTGAATAGTTTCAGCTCAACTGGTGGGGACAAGAAGAAAACTTAATAAAGAGAGGAAATAAGCAAGCAGTTTCTGTTTCAGATGATGATATGATGTTTGCATAACCCCTTGCATGTACCACGATATAAACTCTTACCCTGTTTCATGAAAGTAGCATGGTTGCAAATACATGGACATAATTATGCATGATTTAAAGACAAGTGGATACTAGATGGATGATGACTATGGGTAGTGATGTTAATGGGACTTCCTATAGTGATGATGATAACTATGGTTATTGGATGATGAAATTGGGTTAGCTCTCAAGACTTTTCATGATTTGAACTAAGGATATATAATTCCCAGGAATTTTTGTGTTTGAGGCAACATCAGGCTGGTTAGCATAATGTTGATGTTCACCTAAGTCATGTTTGCTGCTATGTTACACGGACACTCTTGTCCAGCTCCAAGAATACGTTTCGGATACATATCCGAATGAGATATGCATCGGATTCTTGGATACCTAGCTTCTTTTTTCCAGCTTTTATAGTTGGATAATTTGACTCTTTCAATTATGAGTTCAATCCACCATTAGAGATTGGTCAAGGATGTAGATATTGAAATATCTTTGCAAAATATCTTTTTTCGTGTATCTCTCAACAAAAAAAAGGTAGTTTGGAAAACATAAGTGAAAGATTTTAACAAATAATATATATTTTAATATTCTATTTCATACAATATTGAAAGATAAATATATAATTTAATTAAAATTGCTTTTCCCATATTTTCTTTTTTTTCCTCTTAGTGAGTCAGATACTTAGACATGTGTCTAAATCTAATTCTCGTATTTGTGTCGATGCAAAACTTATTTGGTGTAATAGACCTGATCTTTGGTTAGTGCAGTGTGATTTTCTGCATCTGTAAATATTATCAGCAATCATGATGCACATGCGTTATGGCATCATATTTAATCTGCACGGTCGTATGGAAAATAGAGATGTGTTAATCTCCACTTTTCTATTAGATGGGGTCAGTGACTATTTTTAACGTATTGTGGTTGTCCTTGCTGAGACAGTACTGATATTCACAAAATACCTTCTCCATATGGGTGTTACTGATTAATGTAAGTAGATTCAGGGCAAACCAACCATATGATACATACAGTTATTTATTACAAATTTTTGCTGAGTTATATTTGCTTCTCATTTGCAACCTTATAGCCTGTCTAGAACTTCGACCATCGTGGTAACTTATATTAGATATATGTTGTATTCTTGAATTTTCAGTTGCTGTTTTAGAATGATGTGTGCGTCATGAATATTTGAAATCATAATGCCTGGCCAAACAATTTGTACCACCTCGTATGGAAGCTTTTAATAAATTTATTTGCTTTTACTTTTTTTTTAAAAAAAAAACATCTTATATTCTCCCTGAGATATTTTAAGGGAAGGTTCCCAATGTTTCCTTTAGTTACTTTTAACTACTCAGCCAAAATTGCTGTTATCATAATGTAGAAAAGGAACCTAATTTAAACTTGACCTGTTTGTTTTTTTTTCTGATCTTTAAAATCAAGTTAGAAGGTTTTGGAAAAGAATTTATTTTTTGTTAATATGGAGAATCCTGAGGATCAATTAAGCAAGGATAAAAGGTTGCTGTTTATGTCTGGTTTTGATTTGCACATGACAATGAGGATTGTAGGCATTGGGGACTTGATACTTTTTATTTTTCTGGGGGATCTTACTAGCATCAAGGCATGACTAATATAGTGAAATGTGAATCTTTTGATTTCTGGGAATCCAAATTTATCGTATGCAGAACAAAAACATCTTGACCATCTATTGTCATTGTGCGGAAGAATGAATTCCTTTTGAGGGTTGATTAAGCAAAAGCTTATGAGAACGTGGATTTAAATGATGGGGTCTTGGAAAATGCCATTTATATCATCAATGCAGATATCTGTCATGCTTTTCTTGTCTTGCACGGTCGGAAATCTAAATGCCCTGAGAGGATTTGTCTTCAATGATGGACTGTTATCATCATCATCATCATCATTTTAAATTTTTGCTCATTGTAATGTGATTGTGGATTTTCACCTTTAGGCTCTGCATCCATAGCCAGAGTTATTTTTTTCCATTAGACTCGATTTAGATGCTGGTATGTTGCTTGTGAAGAATTGCTGCTGAACCTGCATAAACTATTCCATTGCTTGCTCATGGATATGTTCTGCATGGAATTTAGATTTGTTTTAAGAACTTGCAGTTTTTTTCTTTTTTTTTTTGGAGAGAGGTTGGGGGGATAAATATCATAGTTGATGCTGTAATTTCTTTAGAGGCTTAGATAGTTCTAGGGTGTCATACACAGATCATGTGTATGGGAAAATTAAAGCATTTTCTCGCAGAGGGTTATCAGCTGATAACGATATGAGCTGCAGCTTCTTTTTTACTCTATTATTATTATTATTATTATTATTATTATTTTGGTGAGGAAGGCTGCAGCATTTACATCAATCACTATCTTTTATAATTCAGATTACATGATTGGATTACGCCGTAGGATACGGCACTAACTATTACTATCTTATTCTGTTAACTTTGTGGTACATTTTATTGCTATATCTAAGTACCCAAAATCTTTTAATATACTTCTTCATATCAAAAAATTCCTGGCCTTGTATTGGCTCGTGTTGCTTGCTTACGAGGAGTCCTGTCCGCGACACGAGATAACTGGAGGCAGGAGAAATTTAGTGGCTTAAACCGCCTGGCTAAAACTTGGGAGTTCGCCACCAAGATGGTAGCATGGTTGGAACGGAGCTAAAATTCCACCAGAGTGGCCCAGGTTCGAAACGCATGGGCATCGATTAAATATGGAGATCGGATGCCCCTCATCTGCTTCAAATATACAACATGGATTCTGGCAATGCAATGGAGTTGGACTTTCATGTCGATCCGAATGAATCAGTCTTTGAACATAGGTAAATCTTTGCCTGCTAGGCAAGAGAATAGCAAGTTACAATTTCTGTCTGATGGAGTTGCCATCTAGTCCGCCGATACTGAGGTGGCGTTGGGGTGACGTACTCATACGTGGGGCAACCCACGGGTTGGAGAGGGTATGAGTAAAGGATGGCCATTCCGTCTATCCGCATCAAACATTTTTTGGTAGAAGGAGGGCCCAGTGGGGGTTGCTACGTGGACGGGGTTTCACCTCTCCCCCCTCCTATTTTTTAGCAAAAAAAAAAAAAAAAGTTTGGGAGTTCCAAATTAACCATGGTGGAGCTGTCCGTGGAACAGATGGATGGCTGCTGTTGTACGCATCATCAGAGAACATTAGGGGAGGCATTTCTGTTTGATGGTTTTGGTGGGAGACCTTGGTGGCTGCGTTTCTTGGCAGCCTGGGGATGACTTCGGAGCTGTTTAGATCTAGCTCTGTAATTGAAGTTACACGGCAACTCTTCTTCTTTTTCTTGTTCTTCTTCTGTCTCTCTCTCTCTCTCTCTCTCTCTCTCTTTAAGAAAAGCAAGAGAGGGAATGATAAATGGTACAAGATGATTGGTTAGAAGGAATGATGGTGAAAATGTGAGAGGAGGCGAGAAAGCGAGAATATAAGGTGAGCGGTGGTCATTGACCACGTGTCCTACAAGAAAGGATTGATTGCTCGGCAAATTTCCTGTCATATGCTGCAGTTTTGACGATAAAGATTGAGATATAGCTGATCAGATGACACCGAGGAGGAGTCATCTTGTGACAAAGATGTCTGACTCTTGAAAAGGGTGGCTACCTGCTTGGAGACTTCAGGTGCTATGTAGGTTTAAAATCCTACCAGCTTGGAGACTTCGGGTGCTATGTAGGTTTAAAATCTGTTGCTGCTAAATTCTAAACTGGGGCTAGAGTATGGCTCGGGTTGCTCTGAAGTCGGTAAATATTGAAGTGAATGGGGCGACCGAGGTGAAGAAGAATTGGCTGCCTCCAAAGATGACCTGCAAGCAGTTCAGTTGTTGGAAAATTTTCGGCCGAGGATCATTCAATGCCTAAGAATGATAGAGTAATAGTATAGAAGAGAGAAATTTTGTAGAGTAGAATCTCCACATAAGCTTACATGGGGTTCATGGGCTATTCTTTTATATAGAGTAGTATACTGATCCGTTACTTGATTCGGCGTGACATGCTTTAATTATAAGGTAACGGTCAGCTGCACAATTTACAACATAGAAACCATCTCACGTGAGCAGCATGCAGCGGTAATTATGCCGATCGTGGGTTGACTGCAGTGTTGCCATAATTGCCGGTTTTTATTAGCACGAGCGGAGTGGCTCTTTGATTTTCACCGAAATTGTTCAACCCAGCTAATACTAAGATAAAGAAGGTTGGTTTAATCCAAGATCAAGCTGTACAATATTTTTTCCATCAAATCTAAACTTTGTTGTTTTGCGCGAGCTAAAGCCATTAACAAGCAGCGGACAAGAGTGCATCAGTGGCTTTGTTCTTATACCGATCTTCACTGAGATCATAATTATGGGATCCAGGGGACTAAGCAATTATTGCTATGTGGGGCAATCTTTGGACGGTCACAGGAACATCTCCAAAAGAATTTCCCCCTCTTAGTGCGTTGCTCTTCCTCGCACCCTACTTGTAATCTATCTGTAGTTGTTGCGGAAAACATAGGATCCAAACAGCGAACAGGACAATGCACAGATGTGAGAGAGGAAGAGAAAGAGGAATTGAACATAGAGATTTTATGTGGTTTGGCAATATGCCTACATCCACGGTAGCAAAACAACTGTAATTTCACTCTCTCTCAAAATAACTAGGGTTACAAGATATTTATAGCTAAACCCTGGCCCCAAAGTCCCAACCTCCATCGGCATCCCTGGTAGAATAAAACACTACATAATTATCCCAAAGATAAATATATCTTGTCGCTTCGCTCCGTTCTGTTAGAATACCATTGTACCACTCAAATAAGAATATCTCAATATGAGCCACTTACTCTAATAATCTCCATCTTGGCGAATATTCACCCCTTAGGAGAAAAGATAACCTCGGACACCGCTTGACGCCGATGGGTTGGAACACCTCCTCTCTAGCACATAGAGATGTTTACCAAGTCCAAGCAATGCTTGAATTTGTCTGCAGTAACTAGTTTTGTCAACATAGTTGTTGCATTTTCAGAAGTGTGCATTTTCTCAAGCAATATATCACAAGAAGAAAGCAACTTTTTGATCTTGTGAAACCTTACATCTGTGCTTGATTCTCGCATGATACATCTGGTTCTTTGCCAAATAGATCACACTCTGACAGTCACAATGCAACTGAACTCCACCTTGCTGAACATCCAGCTTCTTGACTAATCCTATCAACCATAATGCTTTGCTGACAGCCTCAGCTACTGCCATATTCTCTGACTCAGTCGTAGATAGTGTAACTAGAGACTGAACCATGGACCTCCAACTGATAGGTTCTCCTGCAAGAGTGAATACATAGCCTATAGTCCACCTTCTGTCATCCAAGTCTCCTGCATAATCTGCATCAACATACCCCACGACTGAAGGATTATCCTATTGTCTGACAATGTCTGTAGTACCCCTCAAGTATCTGAAGATCCACTTGACTGCATCCCAATGCTGTCTCTCTGGATTTGCCATAAACTTGCTCACTGCGCTAACTGCATGCATCAAATCCGGCCTAGTACAAACCATAGCATACATCAAACATCTCACTACACTAGCATATTGAATCTTTGACATGTCTTCAATTTCTTTTTCTGTCTTCAGGCACTGCGAGGTAGACAATCTGAAGTGATTCACTAAAGGTGTGCTAACTGGCTTCGCATTACTCATGCTGAATCTCTCCAACATCTTTTGTATATAACTACCCTGAGATAACCACAATTTTCTAGAACCTCCGTCCCTGCGAATCTCTATCCCAAGAATCTTCTTGGTCGCGCCTAAGTCTTTCATGTCAAACTCTCTACTCAACAAAGTCTTTAATTTGTTGACTTCATTCATACTCTTCGTGGCAATCAGCATATCATCCACATAAAGTAACAGAAAAATAAAAGAATCATCAAGGCTCCTCACATAAACACAACAGTCATACTCACATCTCCTGTAGCCAATCCGAATCATGTAGGAGTCAAAATGCTTGTACCATTGCATCGAAGACTGCTTTAGCTCATAAAGTGACTTTCTCAATTTACAGACTAAGTGCTCCTGTCCAGGTTCAGAAAACTCTTCTAGTTGCTGTATGTAAATCTATTTCTCCAACTCACCATGTAGAAAAATTGTCTTCACATCTATCTGCTCTAACTCCATGTCGTAATGTGCTACCAATGCCAACACTACCTTGATGGAAGTGTGTCTGACCACTGGGGAGAAAATCTCATCATAATCAATTCTAGCTCTCTATGAGTATCCTTTTGCTACCAGACGTGCTTTGAACTTTTCCTCTTTTTTCTTTGATACTGATTTCTTTTTCTTGAATACCCATTTGCATCCTATCACTCTCTTCCCTTCCGGAAGCTCCACCAACTCCATGCCTGATTTTTATTCAAAGATTTCATCTCCTCCATCTGCACTTCTCCTGGCTGTGTATTGCCTCATGAAAAATAGTAGGATCTTCACTACTAATAATTAATGCATAGAAAACCAAATCTTCAAAACTATTCCTAGTTGGTGGCTTGATAGTGCATCTGGGTCTGTCTGTGGCTATATTATGTTGCTCTTGATTGGCTAAGGTAGAAGTCTCTGTATCTTGAACATCGTTCTCTCTAACAGAACTCTCTAACTCCACCTATACCACCTGCTTATTGCTGCTGCAACTTTCTGGTACTTGCTTCTCTTCTTCCTAAGTACTCTTCAATATGGTTTTCTCATCAAAAACTACATCTCTGCTGATCACCACCTTGTTTGCCTTCGTATCCTAAAGCTTGTACTCTTTTACCCCTTTCTGATATCCCAGAAAGATACACTATCTAGACTTCGGGTCTAGCTTTGACCTCTTCTCACTAGGAATATGCACGTAGGCTGGACATCCAAACACTCTCAAACCTGAATAGTCTACCTTATTACCTGTCCACACCTCCTCTGCAACCTTACCATCTAGTGCTGCCCTAGGTGACTTCTTAATCAAGAAGCATGCCATATTCACTGCCTCTGCCCAGAAGTTCTTTGCAAGCCCTGCATTTAACCTAAAACATCATGCTCATTCTGCTATAGTCATGTTCGTCTTTTCCGCCACACCATTTTACTGAGGTATCTTGCGTACTGTGAAGTGTCTCTTAATTTCATGCTACTCACAAAACTTCATAAACTTTGAATCTGTGTACTCAGTCCCATTATCTGACCTGAGGCATTTGACCTTTCTCCTTGTCTGGTTCTCTACTTCATCTTTCCACAACTTGAACTTGACAAACGTTTCTGACTTGTGCTACACGAAGGACACCCAGACCTTTCTCGAGAAAACATCAATAAAAGTTACGAAATACGTATGTCCACCCCATGATGCTACTCTGACTGGTCTCCAAACATCTGTATGAACAGAGTCAAGAATACCCTCTGTCTTGTGCGTGGCAGTTCTGAATTGAACCATGTTCTGTTTTCCAAGAACACAATACTTGGAGAAATTCAGTTTGCAAGTTTTAACACCCTTCAAGAGATTTCTTTTATGCAGTTTCAGCATACCACGTTCACTCATATGACCCAAACGTATATGCTACAAGATTATATTATCAGAGTTAGACTCTACAACAGAGACTCTACCTACAACAGTAGTCCCTCTCAATCTATAGATATTTTCAGCAACTTTCTGCCCCTTCATCACTGTCATAATTCTCTGCTAACTTTTATTACTCCACCTTGAGACTTTTAACAAAATCCGTTAGAGTTTAAGGTACCCTATGACTTTTAACAAAATCCGTTAGAGTTTAAGGTACCCTATGACTTTGCAATATCTCTGCTAGACTTTTAACTGTCATAATGTCTAACATTACACAACGTTCTAACCACATCATCAAACATAGTAATCCTAATATTCCCTATTCCAATGACTTTGCAAGATGCATCATTACCTATCAAAACAGAACCAGAATTAACTAATCTGTAAGTGTCAAACCAATTTTTATTTGGTGTCATGAGATAGGAACATGTTGAATTCAAAATCCAAAAATCTGCGAGATGATTTGAACTGGATGAAACTGAAAGTATATCACTGTCACTGCTAATATGTCTTCTTTCACTATATTTACAGACTTGGACCCTTCATATCTGTCATCATCTTTATCCTTCTTTCTCTCTGGACAATTCCGCTTTATGTGACCCTATTTTTCACACTTGTAGCACGTTATGCCCTTTTTTTTTGGATTTAGATCGAGATTTACTGTGATTCGACCCATTCCTTGTGTTGCTTCTTCCATGCTCCTAGTTACCCTTCACCACTAAGCCTTCTCCCTGTGAACTCTCATCACTGCCTTTCTTTCTTTAATGAAAACCTAGCAAGGCTCCAATGACGTCCTATAACTCTAAAGTCTTCTTTCCCCATGTCAGAGTTGTAACCAAGTTTTCGTATGTAGGAGAAGCGGGTAAAGAATGCAATAACATCAATGCTCTGTCTTCGTGTTCGAACTTCACATCAATATGCTGCAAATCACTGATAATCTGATCGAACACATTGATATGTTGGCTTAAATCAGTACCTTCCATCATCTTATGACCATATAGTTTCTGCTTAAGATAGAGCTTGGTCATCAATGACTTGGATATATACCGACTCTCCAATTTCGACCAAATTGTTGCCGAAGATTTTTCATCCTTGACATGATACATCACATCATCAGCTAGACAAAGCTGTATATTTGAAACAGCCTTAGCCTTCAATTCCTTCCACTCTGCATCACCCATGTCATCTGGTTTCTTCTCGTACAAGACTTTGACAATACCCTATGATACTAATAGATCCTTCACTCTCCTTTGCTATAGTCTGAAATTTTCAGTTCCATCGAACTTTATCTCATCGAACTTCGCAGAAGACATCCCTGCCATCTTATCTTTTTGCAGAATAAAATAGAAAAAAATAGGATCCGATGAAAAATAAAAATACCGAAGACTGAAGACACCCCTCTTATCCAAGATCAGAAGTGCGCACAGGTAAGACTCCTCTTCGGGATCTGTTGCGCGGCTCAGTGAAAAACGCAGCGGATGACGGCACACGGACAACGGTGGGGCACCTGCGGCGGAGCTCTCGACGGGTTGGGTTCTCCTTTCTTCTCCGGATCCGGGTGCAAACAGCATGGGGTGGCAGAGCAACGAGAGGACGCGGGCGAACACGGGCGCACGGGCTTGTTTTTCTTCTTCGATCAGATCGTGCGGTGATGGGGAGGATGTGGCGGTGGCACAGTGTTGAGGATCTATGCAAGCAACGCCGAGGTAGCGCCAAGCCGAGAGAGGATCATGTGCCAACCAAAGGCCAAAGTGGCCAAGTGATGTGTCTTATGGTCGGTTGATCCTTAGCTGACCACAAGGTTCATCTACGACTTCGGCACCGCGTGGGACCAGCCCGCGCGCTAGACCTCACCCCATCAACCCAATGGGCCTTGCCAAAGGCCTAGCTTACCTTAGCCAGGTCGACCTCAGGCCCTGCCAAAGGCCGAGCAGACCTCAGCTAGGCTGACCTCAGGCCCTACTGCCAAAGGCCGAGCAGACCTCAGCCAGGCCGACCTCGGGCCCTGCCAAAGGCCGAGCCGACCTTGGCCAGAGGCCAGAGCCTGCCAAAGGCCGAGCTGACCTCGGCCAGGCCGACCTTGGGCGCTGCCAAAGGCCGAGCCGACCTCGGCCAGACTGGGACTCCCGAGTCGCGCGACCCGGTCAACCGGGACACGTGTCCTATGCATCCGAGACGCGCATCGCAGCCAGCCATCTCAGTCATCCATTCAGTGATGGAAGACCGAGTCAAATCATTCGGGATGCGTGAGCCATGTATCCAGGATGCGTGAGCCGTGCATCCGGGACGCGGGATCCATGCAAATCTGGGAGATAAAGATTGGAGATCTTCTAGGGCCCCTCCAAGCCATTGATCACATGTCAATCAACGATGGAGAAGCCTTGGATCTGTGGGAAGATTATTTACTATGTTTATCTTAGGGAGAGTTACTTAATTTTGTCTAGGATCTTGGGTCTATAAATAGAGTTGTAAGGGGCCATTGTGAGGCATCCCAGAATAATCTAGAGTTGAGTTTTAGTCTTGTTCTCTTGTGAGAGAGTCGACCGTAAGGCTTGGGCGGCATTGTGCCGATTTTGGTCTAAGGGTTAGGCCTTAGATTTGGACTATCAAGGGGTTAGGCCTTCAATAGATTCAGTCCTTAGATCTTCTGTTCTAAGACTTGGGCTAGTGGTTGATACCTCAATCTCCACTAAATTGGGCTAGGAAGGAATCTCTTCAATCCCTTGCTAGATTTCTTTTATTTTCATTGTTATTGTTATTTGTTCTTCAATTGAGTGGAATAAAATTCAGTTTGCTTTCATTGTTGATCCTTGTATTGAGCTATTCCATCGGCGTTACCTACAATCGGTCCATCATCAGCAATTTTTGGAGGCACATGCAAGGAGCGCGAGGCAAAAGGGGCTTGGTGAGGGGCTTTGGACCGTGAGCCCCCATCACACAGGCAGTGGCGCGCGGAGAATCTCCTCTCTGCCTTGCTCGGGTCGTGCGGCGGTGGCATAGTGATGGGGGCTCATAGTCCAAAGCCCCTCGCCATGCCCTTTTCCTCGCGCTTCTTGCGTGCGCTTCTAAAAATCACTGATGATGGACTGATTGTAGGTAACGTCGGTGGAATAACTCAATACAAAGATCAACAATGAAGCAAACTGAATTTTATTCCACTCTAATTGAAGAACAAACAATAACAAGAACAATCAAAAGCAAAATAATCTAGTAGAGCAATCAAGGATCTCTACTAGCCCAAATCTAGCAAACGATCGAAAAGATCCCTTTCTAGCCCAATCTAGTGGAGATTGATGTATCTACCACTAGCCCAAGTCCTAGAACATAAGATCTAAAGACCGAAATCGGCACAAACGCTGCCCAAGCCTTACGGCCGACTCTCTCACAAGAGAACAAGACTAAAATCAACTCTAGATTATTTTCGGTTGCCTCACAATGGCCCCTTACAACTCTATTTATAGACCAAGACCCTAGACAAAATTAAATAACTCTTCCTAAGATAAACATGGTAAATAGTCTTCCCATGGATCCAAGGCTTCTCTACCGTTGATTGGCATGTGATCAATGGCTTGGAGGGGCTCTAGAAGATCTCCAATTTTTATCTTATGGATTTGCATGGATCCTGCGTCTCGGATGCACGGCTCACGCGTCCCGGATGGTTTGACTCGGTCTTCCTTCATTGAATGGACGGCTGAGATGGTTAGGAGGCAAGGCTGGCTGGGACGCGTATCCCGGATGCACGGGACGCATGTCTCGATTGATCGGGTCGCGCGACCTGGAAGTCCCAATTCGGCCGAGGTCGGCTCGGCCTTTGGCGGGGACCGAGGTTGGCTCGGCCGAGGTCGGCTCGGCCTTTAGCATGGCCCGAGGTCGGCCTAGCCGAGGTCGGCTCGGCCTTTGGCAGGGCCCAAGGTCGGCCTGGCTGAGGTCTAGTGCGCTGGCTGATCTCACATGGTGCCAAAATTGTGGATGAATCTTATGGTCGGCCAAAGGTCGACCGGCCACAAGACACATCAATTGGCCACCTTGGCCCTTGGTTGGCGCATGGTCGTTGCTCGGCTTGCGGCACGGCTTGCGGGGGTCCTTAACACACAGGCAACGGCGGTACGACAGGCGTCTCCCTCCTTGCTCGTAGCCGGTCATGGTCGGGGGGATCTCCTCTCCTCCTTTGCTCGCGTCCGGCCGGCCATCGCATCCTTCCTTCCGCCCGAGAGCCGCCAGAAGAACACCCACGCGACAGGGAAGAAGAAGATGTTCCTTTTTTTTTTTTTTTTTGTTCCATGTGCTGTTCTCGGCTTGGGAACAACCCTGAGATCCCACGTGAATTAACAATCCCAAGAGAGCCTTGGGAGAGAGGACACAAACCCCTTAGCCCCCACGTGAAACAAAGAGAGACAAATCCCCCCTCCTTCACATGAACGAGAAATCGTCCACAGCACCTACGGGGAGATCTCTTTTCCTATCTTCGCGGCACCCACGTAAACACCTTAGGAGAGAAGAAACTCTCATCCGCCCACATGAAGAGAAACAGCCACGCAAAGAGCAGCATATCAATTGTTGCGAAAAACACAAGATCTAAACGGCGAGCAGAACAATGCACAGAATTGAGAAATAAAGAGAAAGAGAAATTGAACATAGAGATTTTACGTGGTTCGATAATATGCCTACATCCACGGGAGCAAAATGGCTGTAATTTTACTATCTCTCAAAATAACTAGAATTACAAGATATTTATAGTTAGATTCTGGCCTAGAGTCTCAACCCTTATCAGCATCGCTGGTAGAATAAAATACTATATAATTATTCTAAAGATAAACATATCCAATTGCTTCGCTCTGTTCCGTTAGAATACCAATATACCACTCAAATAAGAATATCTCAATATGAACCACTTACTCTAACACTAGCGGTCACTCTTCTATCTTCTAAGTAACTTGTCTGTGTTCTTTCTCCATTTCCTAATAAAAGGGCGCTCACATCCTTCACATTTCATCAAAAAAATAAAAAAAATTAAATAATAAATAAAATAAAAGTTCTGCGTAAAAAAGTAGTTAGGAATGCACGCCATATTTCTCTAATGGGTCCGGTGCAAAACTTTGAATCTAAGATGTTAGGTTGATGGACTAAACTCATTCGAAGCTGGTGACTCTGAGCTATGCTCTGCTGAACTCGGTGTTTGTGCTGCACATCGGCATCAAACTGATAAGCCAACAGATTAACGCTGGACCGAACTCCAAATCATAAAATCTTAAAAGACTCAAACTGTTATAATGGAAAATAATGGACAATAAGAAAAAGAAGAAAAAAAAAATCATTATTCAATCATGTTATTGTTACAAGAAAAGAAACTATTTTAAATCGGCAACGAGATTCAAATTTCACGAACATTATATGGGACAAAATGCAATGTAAAATTTGGCAAACAAATACTATATTTTTTGTTAAAAGTAAAATATCGATATCGGGAACTTAAATATCAATACTGGTCATGCCAAATTGTACAAGCAACATATTTGACACCTTAACAGGCTATCTGCAGCACTGTAATGGTCCACATTCTTGACAACCATATGATTCGTAGAATTCGAACAAATGCAGGGCCTACATTCTTACATTCTGACATTCAATAGTTTTCATCTTTTTCATAAATCATTACCTTATAATCAACATGCCGTTGATTATTTTCTGTTTTTTTGGTGAAAAAGAAAAGTTCGAGCCCTGCTTTATAATCAACATGCGGTTGATGAGTACTGACCTTCATCATTTTAAGTTCAGAAAGAAGCAACATCCTCCTTGGAGACGAGAGCCTCCATCCGTTGCAGCAGCAAATCGACATCATCCTGTGTCTTGATGAGGCTCAGGCGTGCGTAACGGCTACTAGCTTCAAATACTGCACCAGCACGGGAAATGATGCCTGCTTCCCTGAGGACAGCAGAGCAGTCCACATCTCCTTCCATCTCACACTTCAACCAAGCATAAGCTGCTCATTTCAATGATCGTCAACATTTAGATACCAGAGAATTTTCTCTACATCCTTCTTAAGCATTGACGGAAATCATTTCATTTATGAGCTTCACCTGGAGAAGGGTCTATGATCTTTTTGAAGTAGGTGCAGTACAGAGGAGAGAGTTGCTGCAAGGAGAAGCGGTTGGAGGATGATATGACCTTAGATAATTTGCTCCATCTTTCTCTGGTTGTTTTATGTCCGAATTCAAAGATGCCTCCCTCTCCTCTCATCTCTGCCAACATCACTTTGACGAGCTTCAGCACTCTTAACTGAGTATCACGAGAAACACCCATGGTATTTAGTTGCATGTATTCCGTGGCTTTTTGATACACCTTCTCGTCCTTTATCACCGCCCACCTTCATTCAAGTAAAAATGCCAATGATTCAATCAACCATTTACATACATGCATGCATATGTGTATGTCACATAGAAATCATAAGAGAGAAAACAAAATGCTGGAAGAGGCGGCTATCTTCTATGCTCTCTCTCTCTCTCTCTCTCTCTCTCTCTCTCTCTCTCAAACATTAACTTTAAATGATAAGATTACTTTAGCCCTATATATGATCAATGATTTAGATATTAGATGGATCGATGGTTGGTGCCATACAAGAAAAAACCAAATTATTGTGCAAAATGAACAATAACGTCCATGGTTTTATTCAGAAGGATGCTTTTGGATTATATAGGGAAGTTCGATTTATGCAAACCATTCGGTCATAGTAATTGATAGGAGTGTTGATCTATCTTTTTGAAAAAAGACTGACTCACATCAAGATACAGAGCTTATATAGTTGCATATTAAAGATATAGAGATTCTTCAAATTACTTATGAAATTGTTCAGCTTGTTCGATGATTTAACAGGTATACTTACATACCACTATCTTTGTAAAAGTTTTTCATCATTTTTTAATATTTTTTCTTATAAATTCTTTATAACTAGTTTCCTGTAAACTTTTCTTTTTTTAATAAAGGCCGGGTGGCTTTGCCTCTTTCTTCATCATTAAAAAAAAAACAAAAACAAAAAAAAAAAAACAAAAGACAGGAGCGGATAACATGAGACATACCCAAACCTACTGCTGGCATGGCCGGTAACCTTGGAAGCGGTGAAGATCATGACATCCTCATCAGCTGGGGCTGGAATTGCAGTAAAATGAGGCCAGTAGTAAGCATGATCATAAATAACAGATGAACCTCCAAGAACTGATTGCAGCAGGCGCCCATCAGGATTGTTTGGTGAAGTTACAAACTCAATGAAGTTTCCCATCGATGCTACAGATGCATTTACCCATTTGGATGTTACTCCTTTCCATTCATACTCCCTTCTGTCGAAAAGATCGGTCTGCAATTTGTATAACTGTGCACGAACATGATAACAAAACAAGCTCAACGATACGTAGCTGAAAGTTGGAAATTAAGGACTTCAAATTTTCTAATCACCAGTATAGAAACACCAACACAATATTACGAAAAAAAGGATTCAAGCAGCAGGAGAGGAGGGTGCTGACCGCATAGTAGGGAGCGGTTGCAACAACAGAGGCAGGAGTGGAGGCATTTTCCGGCGAGAGAGCGTACACCAGAGCATTGAGCAGCTGAGTAGAACCTGATCCGAAGACGATGAACCTACCGTCGGTGACGGCATTCCCGACGGCCTCGTGGAGGAGGCGGATGTGCTTCTCGAGCTCCACGGAGATGAAGTAATCTCCCGTGGTTCTGTAGCTCATCCGGTGCCATCCCGAGAATACCACCGCACTGCTCGCTGCATGCTGCTGCCAATATGGCTCCAAAAACAACGGATCCCCGCTGCCAAAAAAAAAAAGGAAAAAAAAATCTATCATTCCTTGATTCACTTGAACCCATTTGTCACACCAACTAGGATCCTCTGCGGTGCGCAAGCCACACTGCAGAGTGGTGTACAGTTCTCGATAGTTACCATCAGAAGATGAAAACAATATTTATGAAGCATCTTGTTTGATAGTCGTCTACTTTCTAATAGCAGCCGAACTACACAGGTACTCTATTGTGCAGCCCGCCAATCACATGTAATAGTTTCTTAATGAGCTATCAACCAACCATTTAATTGAACCCATTTGTCACACCAACTAAAATCCTCTGCAGAGTGGTGTACAATTCTTGATGGCTGCCATCAAAAGATGAAAATAATATTTATAGAGTATCTCCTTTGATAGCCATCTACTTTCTAATAGCAGCAGAACTATATACACAATAGTCTATAGTGCAGCCCACGCGATAGTTCCTTGATGAGCTATCAGCCAACCATTTATTTTGTTGCTAACTAATGATCAAATATTTTATCATCAAACTTTGGTTTTTTTATTTTTCTGAATTGATAATTAATATATAATTTTATTTTATTAGTGTGTTTTTATGTTTCTCATGACAGAGACCACATCATTGCATCTTGCTGCAAAGATTCTTATGTCCCATGTATGGATCACAATCGATACGGCCCACCTTATCATGCTTGATAGATTTTTTTCTTTATGACATGGCAGCTACATAGCTCTTGTGCGGTGCAAAAACATGGGCCGCAAGCTACAGCGAGTCACTATAATTATCCTTTTTCTGTATTTTGCCATGCTGGAATATTAAAAATCCATATGAAATTTCTATCTTTTCTTTATGACATAAAGATTTTCCTTATTTGTGATAACGTAAATATTTTCCTCCATTCAGTAAAAAGTTATACAAAGATTTCAAAAGCGAAGAGGCAGGTCCACACCTAAATTTTGTCTTTGGAGCAGGTGATTAGGTGTACAACAGGAGGAAAACGCGGTCATTGATGTCCATGATGTATGACATGATGTCATTCTAATAATTCTCCTCACTGTGCTTAGTCCAAGAATAAAATATAGAAATAATAAAATTATAATTATGAAAATAATTATACCATGAATTATGCAATTCTTTATTCTATTTTTGAGTAATAGAAATTCTTTTAAAATAATTTTTGAATGTTGATTTTTATCCATAAACAAATAAAAATAGGTATAAAAAGAATCGAAATATTTTATGATGGCTTCCATAAACGCGGTACAAATTATATCTTTTAAAATATTTTGTAAGGAAATAAAATCTATTCCAAGTCTTCTATCTACTTAGCTGGTTAGGTGTTGGATCTTTCATGATCTATTTGGGATCTGATTGGATTTTATATTTTTTTATACCAACTTATTAAGTGTATGGAATTTTAACAAAAAAATTCAATTTACACAAGTTGATAATAAGAATTGCATATAAATATAGTTGTAGAAAGAATTCTCTGAGATCATTTCTGGTGTACAAAAAGGGAGTTCTTCCATGCCAGTATAGCTTTTTTCGTACATTAATTCTTTTATCTTAATAACAACTGGCCATCAAGAAAGAAAGAAAGAAAGAAAGTTTTTTAGATAATTTAAACTCGTTAGAGTAATAAATATAGACGAAGAGAAAGCCTTCGGCAGGGAACAAAACTGGGTTGGCTTCACTCACCTGTCGGCATCGGCGGGGCAGTCCGGCAAAAGCTGAGAGCAGTCCACCCCAGAATAGCACGTGTTGCACTCGCACGTGGGAACGCCGTCGACGAGGATGCCGTCGAGGTAGGCGCGGCCGTGGCCGGAGCAGGGGATGGCGGCGATGGCCTCGGCCTCGGCGGCGGCGCTCTCGGACCAGCTGATCGTCAGCTGGGGACGGCGAGAGAGGAAGAGGGAGAAGAGGAGGAGGAGTTGGCCATAGCTTCCCTTGGCTTCTCCCATCTGTCGGTAGAAAAAAATAACAAGGGCCGGGGAGAAAATAAAAGAGCTTTCTTTTGTTGTGTCTCATATAGATAGATCTATTGGTTTTAAGGATCCGACCACGCAATAATAATCCCATGTGGATCCCGACATAGAAAACGAGATCCGACCCAACTGAAAATAAATATAATAAACATCAATTTTAAATATTATTTTTAAATCTTTGAAAATATAAATCTAGTCCAACCTGTAATTTTATATTGTTGCTGACTCGTCCCATCCACCAATTCAATCATGATGTTAAGAATGCTCAAAAATATTAGAGCATGCCTCCCCCCCCCCCCCCACAAATAACTACTAAAAAAAAATGAAGCACTTAAATCTACTATAAATCTGTCCCCTTCTTGCAGTCAGTTAAAATTAGACTCTGGCCCGGAGGTACCAAGGCAAGTGGCATCGAATTTGGTTGCTCGGGCCCATGGAGGAATCAGATTGAGAGTTTGGGAGAATCTTCTGGGCTGACAGATCCGGATTCCTATAAAAAATCTGTGCTATTGCAGCACTAAAACACTATAGTAGTACAAAGAACATCGACAGGGACATAAAGATTCCAACAAAAAATCTACCATGACTAATTGTGCCGTGCTCTAGAAGTGTTCGCAGGACTTTGATCATGCTACATCATCTCATCCACCCTGGTCCACAGCCTCCAAAATGGGAGAAAAAGGTGCCCCGAAAATTAAAAGTTTTTTTTAATATTTAAGGCAAAGAATGATGCAAATTTAGATGCCGCCCATTGGAGCAATCGGTCTCATCTCCATCACGTGTCGATCGGGCGTTTAATTATGAACCATCACCAGAATTATAATCCTGAAAGCATCCAAACATTGTTCCAAAAATTTAGCCACTTGTAATACCGCTTCAAAAAGGACAAACACTATACAATTATAAATGTATTCTTTAGAAGATTTTTAAAGCTAACAAGACAATTTTGTCACGACTCATCTTAATTAATCAATTTGTATGAGAAAACTACTTTCTCCGTCAAACCAAGTCATCAAAGCCATAAATATATATATATTGGTAAAAAGTATAGTGTAAAAACAAAGAGAAAAGAGCATACTTTTTTCTTTTTTTCAATTTTTTTAATCATAAAACTGATAACTCTATTATTAGGAGGAGTTCTTGGCTTTGGATTTTTCCTTTAAGATAGGTACCAAGAGAAAGATGGTCCTATAAGAAGCCCATTACATATTTTCTTCTATCATGTCCATCCCATATTATTTTTGTCTGATTGACACCCTAGAGATGGTCTCTATATATATATATATATATAAATTCAACTACGACCAAGTTGGAATTGCTTGGTCAGGACGTGTGCTTTTAAGCAGAATGATTTGGCCGTCTGTTGCTCCAGGCTGGCTGGCGGTCAGGATCTCTGGCCCCACCCTTGGTATCTCATACCAAACCGGAACAATTGCGTCTGTCACAGATTCTTCGCTTGTAAGCAACGCCTGACCTTTGGTTACGGTGGTACACCGTGCGCCTGCGCAACCCACGCGTATTTTGATATTCGTGCTACAGTAGCAAGCTAACATTGTAGCCAAGCAACGCGGCATAAATCCACAATAAAACTCCCTCTTTTGCAACGGACGTTGAAAGACTTCAACAAATCTCTTCTTCTCTGCCCTTCTTTCTGGCCCTCCTGTCCCCTTCCCTTGGTTTCTCTAGCTAGAGAGAAGCAATCAGTATCTGAATTCACTACCTCAGTGCACTGCTTGCAACCTGACTTCAGTTCAGACCCCCCTAACCATGTTTCAGGCCAGGATCGTGGTATGGGCCACCTGCATTGCAGTGATCTCGGCTGCCGCGGCGGCGATCGAGGGCGTCGGCGTAAACTGGGGGACCCTGATGTCACACCCCATGGACCCGGCCATGGTGGTTCGGATGCTCAAGGCTAACGGGATCAACAAGGTGAAGCTGTTCGATGCCGACCCTTGGACCGTGAATGCCTTGGCCGGGACCAGGATCGAGGTCATGCTCGCCATTCCGAATGACCACTTGGGTGATATGAGCAGTAACTACGAGAACGCCAAGGACTGGGTCAAGCAGAATGTTGTCAAGCACGATCGCAAGGATGGTGTCAATATTAAGTATGATTTCGACTCCTCATTCTATCCAAACTGTCATTTTGATTTAGTTCTTTGTCCAAACATAATGATTCAATTCCTTTGAAGCTCATCTCTTTTAGGCATGCCATGGTTTTTATTATTATTATGTAAGACATCAGCAAAATCCTTTGAAGCTTATTCCTTTGAACCAAGTTAAATGAGCCTTTTGATCTGAATTGAGCTTTAAGCGGTTGATCTAGTTTTCTCAGTAATATTACTATGTCTTTCAGCAAATAATTTTCCAAAATTTAACCAACCGTTGGAAGTTTGAACAGTATGATTCCAAAGTTATTCCAGTCGATCATTTTGGCCAGGTATGTAGCCGTCGGCAACGAGCCCTTCCTCAGGAGTTGCAAAGGCTCCTTCGCGAGCACCGCCTTCCCGGCACTCAAGAACATCCAGAGAGCCCTCGACGAGGCCGGCGTCGGCGACCGGATCAAGGCAACCATCCCCCAAAATGCCGATATCTACTCCTCCCCTGTCAATGACTCCGTGCCCTCCGCCGGGAACTTCCGCAGGGACATCCGCGCCCTCATGACCAAAATCGTCCGTTACCTCGACTCCAAGGGCTCCCCCTTCGTCGTCAACATCTACCCCTACCTCAGCCTCTACCAGGACCCCAACTTCCCCGTCGACTTCGCCTTCTTCGACGGCAAGAGCCAACCGGTCGTCGACGAGGGGCTCCGTTACACCAACGTGTTCGACGCCAACTACGACACCCTCGTCTGGTCCCTGAGGAAGGCCGGCGTGCCCAACATGAAGATACTTGTCGGGGAGATCGGCTGGCCGACCGACGGCGACAAGAATGCGAACACGAAGCACGCCAAGAGGTTCTACGATGGATTATTGAAGAAGGTGGCGAAAGAAGTCGGCACGCCGCTGAGGCCTGGAAAGATGGAGGTCTACCTCTTCGGGTTGATCGACGAGGACATGAAGAGCGTCGAGCCGGGGAACTTCGAGCGGCACTGGGGAATATTCAGCTACGACGGGAGGCCCAAGTTCCCGACGGACTTCACCGGGAAGGGGAAAGACAGGTATCTGGTCGGAGCCACCGGAGTGCGGTATCTGCCAAAACGATGGTGCGCGCTGGATGAGACGGCGGCGAAGAAGAAGTTAAAGATGATACCGTCGAGCGTGAACTATGCGTGCTCGACCGGCGACTGCACGCCGTTGGGTTACGGCTCGTCATGCCAAGGGCTGAGCCTGTCGGGGAACATATCGTATGCGTTCAATGCATACTTCCAGACGATGGACCAGGACGTGAGGGCTTGTGATTTCGAAGGGCTGGGGAAGGTCGCGACGACGAATCTGTCTCAGGGCACCTGTCTGTTCCCCGTACAGATCGTGAGTGCTGGAGAGAGGGCGGCGGCTATGGTGGCGGCGGCGGCGGCGGCGGCTGTGGCTGCTGCTGCTGCAATGGTGTTTGTGTGAAAGAGGGAAGCAAGGAACGGAGAGGGGAAGCATACGTAGGGGGCCTAGGGGCTTGCTTTGATGGGCTTGGAGATGTATGGATTTAAGCATAGCTTTCTCGGCCTTTGGGCCAAGATCAAGTGAAATGAAACCACGCAGCCAAAAAATCTAATCGCTCCATCACATAGCAATTGATTTCAGACGTGTAAATTTTGTTTGGACAGCGCGCATGGCCAAGATGTGACTGGAGTTCGAATTTTGCTGACAAGGATATGATATATCCCCAAACAATGAACCTTTTCATTTTTTTTCCTCCAATTGTTGCAACAAAAAACTAAATGAATAGCATATAAAATATCAAACAAATGAAATGTCCATTATAGTAGCCAGTATTTGCCAAAATAATGAATACGATTGCTAATGTAAAAAAAAAAACTAGTTTCTTAAGTCATTGTGCACTAAATAAACAATTCACTTTACCTACTAGCTTGGATCGAGTTTTGACCTAAAAAATATCATTTCTTCACATAAATAATGAAACCAATAAAGAATATATAATTGCTACTTAGTTATACAATTGATATAGGCTGGAGCAATACAGCCTCGAGATAAAGTCGAACAAAGCCCTAAACCCTGTCGATGGACAGATGTGTACTACACAACACATACAGTGGCATTCTCAGATGGAAAAGGTTGAAGCCGAAAAGGTCAGATGCAAACCAACCCCATCGTCCATAGGTTCTATAACCCACTCTGACTCCAATTCATATTCAAAAGCATTTGACAGTGGATCTATAGCCCACTCTGACTCTTAGTTGTGGAGGATCTCGAAGGTGTTATTAGGACAGTCCTTGATAACTGCATGCATGGCCCTCTTCGTAACAAGACAAAAAGGCTACATATTTATCTATCCTTCTAATTTGTTTCTTAAAATTTGATCCTTAGCCTTTAATTTTTGAATTGATAATTATTTTCAAAAACTTAGATTTAAATTTACTTTTATTGTATGGCTTATTCTGGTCTTCTATTGGGTAACTCTGAATCTTGTGGGAGACCTCTAGCCTCCGTCAACTTTTCGTGATATCAGAATAAGATCGTTGACCATTTTTCTTCTGAGACATAGATTGTTTTGTGATGTAAGTTAGATATCTTATTTGGGACTATAAATATTTGTTTGCTTTAATTCTTACTTGATATAAAAATCTTGTTGTGTTAAATTTTTATTTGTTTTAAAAATTCTAATTGCTTTAAACTTAAAATGTTTCTGAAACTTTTCAATTCCATTTCCATGTAGAAAAGGGTGTAAAGCTTAGAGTTAAACTTTGTTCCTGTTCTTGTTATTCTTCTGCTTGAGTTAGTTGAGAATAACTAAATCACCTTATCCTATCTGAGATGATCTTCAGGTCCCGCCTCCTAGATTTATTCGAGTGGTTCGATCCAGCTTGTCGACCACTCAAGAGCATCCTACACCGCATACCTACCGTCCAAGTTGCAACCCTACTTTTTTAGCCAATACATACGTAGCCAAAGAGAAGCGGTATATACACACATGATGCAGAACAAGTGGCTGCTGATTATATGGAGCGTTTGATTGAAGAAAGCCCAAAGTTGGAAGAGCGTGACGGCTGATTAATCCTTTATTTCTGTTTTTGTTCAAGTTTTTGTTTTGCTTTAGATTTCTATTCTAGTGAGAAATATTTTATTATTCTGCGCAGGGTATTTCTATAATTTCTGCCATCAGGGTAAGGGGTATGATGTAGCCTATATAAAGGCATCTTTAAACTCTTGTGGGAGAGTTTTTTTTCAACTGTCATTAAGGATTGAATAATTCTTAAGAGAGCCTTCGCTCTCTTTTCTGAAAATTCTATTCTTTTCAGGTTCAACGTTTGTTGAACCAAATCATTAGCACTTCCCCGCATCAATTGGTATCAGAGCAAGGATTTGCTTGGCTACATGGCCAATAACGGAGGCGAAGGAAGCAATCCCAACAATGTTGCTCATGGGCAAGATGCTATATGGGGGGCAACTGTGGAACATGGGCAGTTCATGGCGGAACAACGTCAGCAGATGGCGAAAATCCGTGAGTTGCTCGCAGGTATGGGACTCAACGCTAACTGTAGTTGAAACATCAATGGATTAGGAGCCAGAGGTTTTGCTCGAGGCCACCATGGTGGTAGGCATGACAGGCGCGATGAGGAGCGCAACACCCACTTTCATCATCAGCGTCCATATGAGGAAGACGAATCAGGTGAAGAAGAAGAAGTTTGCGATCGTGGACAACAGGGAGGACGAAACAGAAGATATGACAACTACAGATTGAAGGCAGATATTCCTACTTTTAATGGGAATATGGATATTGAAAAATTCCTTGATTGGGCTTCTGAAGTGGAGAGATTTTTTGAGATGATGGAGGTCCATGAGGGGCATATGGTGAAGCTCGTGGCCTTCAGACTCAAGAGTGGAGCCGCAGTTTGGTGGGATACCCTACAAAGAAACAGGCAGCATCAAGGAAGAGCACCAGTTCGCACATGGAGAAAGATGAAGCAATTGCTTATGGAAAGATTTTTGCCACCTGATTATGAGCAGTATTTATTTTAGATGTATCAGAATTGTGCCCAAGGAGGTTAATCCATATTCGATTACACCGCAGAATTTTTCAGACTTTCTACATGGAATAATCTGAATGAAACTGAGCCACGACATAAAGCATGATATCTGAACGGTTTGAGGCCAAAAATTCATGAGAAGATTGGGTTGCAGGTTCTTTGGTCTGTGGATGAAGCACATAATATGGCATTGAAAGCAGAACTGTTCGAAAAAAATGGTGGGAGATCAGAGTACTCACTTAGAGGTAATGTCGATACTAGTAATTTTTCAGAAAAAGGAAGGGTGCCACAGTCTTCAAATCCGATCCAATCAGGCCCAGTTGGTGCGCTAAGCAAGGATGGCAGTAGCAGTGGAGGCACTGGGGAGAGGCAGCCTGCAGGATTTAGCAGTATAGAACAGCCCAAGAATTGAAATACTTACCCAAGAGCAGTACTGCCAATGAAGTGTTACAGAGGTGGTAAGCCTGGTCATCATTTTAATGAATGTCCAACAAGAAAGCCAGTGAACATGATCGAACCCGAAGAAGAGCCTGAGGAAGAAGAAGAGCAGCTAATTTATGACACTGGTGTATATGTGGTTGGCGAAGAAACCCAAGGGGAGCGAATTAATTTAGTTTTACAGCGGGTTTTGTGTTCAGCCAAACAAGAAGATTTGTCCCAGCGAGCGACATGACATGTTTCAGTCACTATGTACCATCAACAAGAAGATTTGTGACATGATTGTTGATAATGGTAGTTGTGATAATTTTGTGGCAAAAAGGCTGGTAGATCACTTGAAGTTGCCGACAGAGATCCCTCGCCATACTTTATTGGTTGGGTAAAGAAAGGCCCAACAGTTAAGGTGACAGAAGTTTACAAAGTTCCTATTTCAATTAGAAAATATTATAGGGATGAAGTTGTTTGTGATGTGATAGATATGGATGCTAGTTATGTTTTGTTGGGAAGGCCTTGGCAATATGATGTGGATGCAACTTATAAGGCTAGAGACAATGTGTATCTATTTGCTTGGGAAGGCCATAACATAGCTATAGTCCCTGCAAAAGATTCTAACAGAAACTCCAAAGCCACAAGAATGGAGGGGAAATCTTTCCTAACTCTGACCAGATCTGAACATGATTTTGAGATGGAAGCAAGGGGGTCACAGGAGGTTCACGTGGTGGTAGTTTGGTTGTGAATTCAGAAAAAGATGTAGGGAAGGAAGTGCCTAGGAAGGTTCAGCAGTTACTGGAAGAGTTTAAGGAGTTAGTAGCTGATGATTTACCCAATTAATTGCCGCCTATGAGGGATATTCTGCATCACATAGATTTGATGCCTGGAGCAAGCCTACCAAACCTCCCTCATTACCACATGAGCCCGAAGGAAGGTGAAATTTTGAGAGAAAAGATAGAGGAGTTACTGAGGAAATGATTTATTCATGAAAGCATGAGTCCTTGTGTTGTTCCGGCCTTATTGACACCAAAGAAGGATGGAAGTTGGCGTATGTGCATAGACAGGCGGTCTATAAACAAAATTATAGTGAAGTATAGATTTTCCAAACCTCGTTTGGATAATATGCTGGATACGTTGGCACAGGTTCTAAAGTGTTTTCCAAAATTGATTTGAGGAGTGGGTATCATCAAACCCGAATCCGGCCTAGGGATGAGTGGAAGACTGCTTTTAAAACCAAAGAAGGCTTGTACGAGTGGATGGTCATGCCTTTTGGGTTGTCCAAGGCATCGAGCACCTTTATGCCTTTTTCTTTGATTAAAGAGAAATTATGCAGTGCACCTGTGTTGGCTTTGCCGAATTTTTGCAAACTCTTTGAAATAGAGTGTGATGCTTGTGGAGTAGGGGTTGGGACTGTTCTGTCCCCGGATGGGAGGCCCGTTGCATTTTTCAGTGAAAAACATAGTCACGCCAGGTAGAAATGGTCCACATATGATCAAGAATTTTATGCAGTTGTGAGAGCTTTGAAGCACTGGAAGCATTATTTGGTGCGGAGGAAATTTATTCTATATATTGATCACCAATTGTTGAAGTTCTTAAATAGCCAGAAGCATATGAACAACATGCATGTTCGGTGGTCTACTTATTTGCAGAAGTTCCTTTTTGTTATTCGACATAAATCAAGAACTTTAAACCAAGTGGCCGATGCATTGAGTCGTAGAGCACCATTGCTTGTGACCTTGAGTCAAGAGTTTGTTGGTTTTGAATGTCTGAAGGAATTATATCCTGAAGATGAAGACTTTAAGGATGTATGGTCGACATGCTTAGCGAAACAACCTACAGGTGACTTTCATATTTATGATGGATATTTGTAAAAGGGAAATCACTTATGTATCCCTAAAGTTTCCTTGAGAGAGAAGCTTATTCGGGATTTGCATGGAGGTGGTCTCAGTGGCCACATGGGAAGAGATAAAACTATGGCACTTCTAGAGAAGAGGTATTATTGGCCTCAGTTGAAGAGGGACGTGGGAAATCTAGTGAGGAGGTGTTTTGTTTGTCAGAAAGCAAAGGGGCAGGCACAAAATACAGGTCTTTACACTCCTTTACCTATTCTTAATAATATTTGGGAGGATTTATCTATGGATTTTGTGCTAGGACTACCGCATACACAGCGAGGGGTAGACTCTGTGTTTGTGGTAGTTGATAGGTTCTCAAAGATGGCGCACTTCATTCCTTGCAAGAAGACATCCAATGCATCCCACATTGCAAGGTTATTCTTTCGGAAGATTGTCCGGTTACATGAGGTTCCACAATCCATTACTTCTGATAGGGATTCTAAATTTTTGAGTCATTTTTGGATTACTCTATGGAAGATGTTTGATACTTCTTTGAAGTTCAGTAGTACGGCACACCCGCAAACAGATAGCCAAATAGAGGTGGTGAATAGGATGCTTAGAAATTTAATTCGCAACATATGTGGGGATAAGCCAAAACAGTGGGATCATGCTTTGCCACAAGCTGAATTTGCATATAACAATACAGTCCATAGTACTACTGGTAAGTCACCTATCTCGTTGGTTTACTTGAAGCAACCTAGACATGCAGTGGATCTAGCACGCCTACCCAGAATTCAGGGAAATAGTATTGCAGCGGAGAACATGGTGGAGCAAGTTCAGGTTGTTCAGGTTGAGGTTAAACAAAAGCTGGAGGAGGCTAATGCTAGATATAAAGCAGCAGTAGACAAACATCGCCAGTACAAAGAGTTCCAAGAAGGGGATATGGTGATGGTGTTCTTACGCAAAGAGAGATTTCCGATGGAAACTTATAACAAGCTCAAACCAAAGAAGTATGGTCCCTACAAAGTGTTGAAGAAGATCAGTAACAACGCCTATGTCATTGATCTATCTAGCGATATGGAAATTTCGAGGACTTTCAATGTTTCAGATCTGTATGAATATCACTGTCAGGAGGCGCCCTTGTACCCAGATATTAACTCGAGGGCGAATTGTTCTCAAGTGGAGGGGACTGATGCAGAACAGGTGGTTGCAGATTATAGGGAGCGTTTGATTGAAGAAAGCCCAAAAGGAAGTTGGAAGAGCATGACAGCTATCCTTTATTTCTGTTTTTATTTCAAGATTTTGTTTTGCTTCAGATTTCTATTTTAGTGAGAAATATTTTATTATTCTGCACAGGGTATTTCTGTAATTTCTGCCATCAGGGTTAGGGGTATGATGGAGCCTATATAAAGACATCTTTAAAGTCTCGTGGGAGAGTTTTTTTCCAGCCGTCATTAAGGATTGAATAATTCTTAAGAGAGTCTTCTGCTTTCTTTTCTGAAAATCCTGTTCTTTTCAGGTTCAACGTTTGTTGAACCAAATTGTTAGCACTTTTCCGCGTCAACACATCCCTGAGACTCATGATCTTATTACCATTTTGTTTCTATTGGAACTAGGTTGTGCACACATCTTGAAGCAATCGATGGCAGGAAGAGTGCTCTGACCTAGGTTTGGAAGCATACCTAATGTCATATCACCCACCATTGGCACCAAGTCGACAGCAACAAGCACATTAGCAGGAACATCCTATTACCATCTAGGTCTTCTCACTGCCCCTATTCCATCATTGAAGCTAGCAAGTCTCAGTGGCAAAGAGAAGTTTTCTTAATCATCCATGGCCCTTGCATGAGCCCAGGGCCGGCCAAACCCTTAGGCAAATTAGACGGTCGCCTAAGGCCCCGGCCCAAAGAAGGCCCACTGCAGGAAAGACCTCAAAGATAACATGGAAAGAAAAAAGGCCCCCCTGTGAGTTCGCCTTAAGCCGGTCCATTGCAGGGAAGGCCTTAAAGACAAACGGCCTTAGGCCCCTAAATACATTGGACCGCTCCTGCATGAGCTCCTAGGGTGGCCATGGCCTTCCAAGAACTCAATCTCAAAATCAAATCGCACCAACTATGGACTCAGCCGACAACTATGTCCACTTCAAAGTCGGCCATCTTAAGACCTAGTCGACAGAGATCATGGAAGGAAGCTTTGAGACAACTTCAACAGAGTGTGATCCAATATATAGTAGATGCAATCTACCATACAATCGTCTGCAGCAAGTCTCCATGCCTGAATAGCCGCAATGCTTTACGAATTCAACTACCTGATGAAGGCAAACATGATAAGCGATATGACAAATTGTCCCCTCGACCATCGGCGATTTCTTTGGAAAGCTGAAAGCTAAGACTTTTCAAAAGATTGGCTTGCCACAATTGAAGAATATTTTGGTTGGCGTTATCTCTTTGCTTGCCTGAAACAAACCCAACTTGTTACGGCAAAGCCCTTCAAATTTTCATTGAATGCGAAAATCCATGTAATGCTAGCGTGGCGAAGTCGTTCGCCTTGATGGAGTCCCTGTTGTCCTTTAGTATGCCAAGTGATTGTTTCCTCCTGATCCTTGCTTGGGTTTTCTTTCTTTTTTTCTCCCTTTTTTTTTGTTTCTTTGTTTTGTTTTATTTCATTTTATTTTTTCACCTTTCTTTGTGCATTCCATCTTTGTGATAATATTATCAGGTAGGAATGGCTGTTATGACTTTGTAATGACCATTATCTAAAAGCCCAGTTGAAATTATTGAAATGAGAATGATGCATTGCAGGTAATCGAGCTTTTCCGAACACAATAATCTCCTCAATTTGGTATTGCAATGATTCTTAGAATGCTTAGCTCGGATCCTATCATCATGGATCTCTGGTCACTCACTGGATTCAATAGTTGAATAATAAAAATATTTCAAGATGGAACTCATCATAAGAAATTTTGATCATTTTATTACCTGACTTGCTATATAGCATCACCATCCATTAGCCAATTCAAGCCAAACATGTCTACTCGTTAGTTTATTTCAATTGGCCTTTTCTAATATATGTCGTTATCTCTCCCCTTTTTGTTGGGGATTGTGTATATATGCCGTCATTGAAGCAATCAACTGTGGGCAATCAATCAGAAGCACAATATAGACTCGAGGGATCAATGTAACACACAACAGCTGCAATTAGAAAATCATAGTTTAATTTTATTCACACATGAGAAAAAACATAATATTCCTCCAAAAAAAAAAAGATGTCAAAAAATTGAATGGCTCTCTTGCAGTAATTAGAGAAACAAGATCGAGCTACGACACTTCATGTGAAGCCGTGAACGAAACAATGGGATGTTAAGGGAAAAAATCTAACAAAAAAATATGTTGCTAGAATTTTATGCAATGAAGCCCTTTAAATCTAATCTATTTTCGTGATCTCCATGACCCACTGCTTCCGAGATGAAACATATATCTGATCGGTGTATTAAAATTTTTTATTACTTTCATTTGGTCTCAAAATTCTATCTAAAAAGCCTTTTTCATTACAAAGTATGTCAGGCTTTGCAAGAAGTTCCTATAACAAAAAGTGGCTATTGCTTGTAGAGATTTTTTTTGATCAAGACTTGCTGTCTCAGTACCAAATCCCTCAGTATGATACGAAACGGTGAGATGTATCGAATGTCTGTACAGTACAAAATTCAGTACTAATTTGATATGGTACATTCTAGTACCTACCGGTATGATAATTTTATTTTTGACTTTATATATATAAGTAAAATTTAGTTTGTAATATAATATAGCCCTCGTGCACGCACGATATGATAAAAGTCTAAAGTTGCGGTGGCCTTGAGCTTGGGCAGCATTGAGGAATCCCTAATGTCTCCTTTCCACAAAGAATGGTGGAGGAGCTGGTCAACGGAGATCTAATGACGGTGGCCCATTTCCATTTAGTCGAGTGAAGAAAAAGAGAATTTTCAGTACGAAGGACGATAGATGCCAATAATGCATCTTTAGATATAGTCCACTCATTTGGCCAACCCGAAATAAGAATCGTCTGTCTTTCTTTTAATTAAAAAAAAGGGAAAAGAGACTCAATTGTTTAAGATGTGCAAAATAACGTGTATTACTATTATATTCCAAGTGCTTGATTTCATAGAGAGAAAACGATAGACAAAGGGCATAGTTTATATTTGCTGCAAGCTGAAACTTTTTCTTTGACAGTGATGGGCACAACAAATATCTATCCTTAAGATATGTGTTCGATTTACTGTTCTCAGCCGACGAGTTTAACTACTAGCTGCTATTTCGACATCATAGGCGATAAAGAAAGAACTCATGAATGACCCGATCCCTAAAACTTTGATTCAACCGCTTATGTACTTGGTAATAAGAAGTGGAGAATCTAGACCCCCTACTGACCTAACTAAAGGAAGCCTTCGATACCGGAAAACTAAGTCGTTTGGAGCATATTTCATCTATAAACGGGTCCATTACTAACATGGGGCACTGCCAAGGGCATCTCCTTGAAGCAAAAAACGAAGCGTATCATTCTCCAAACTCAGCCGGGGATGGCTTTGAAACAGACAGGCACGTTTAAAGGTTGTCACGCTTCCAAGAAAATATCAAAACTCGGATGTAATGCATCACACCATGCTACGACTATGTCCTCGATCGAACAGTTTTGTAAAATCTATTTATTGTTTACTTAGCTAAACATATTTGTCTTATATATTTTGCAACAGTATTTTCTTAAGCATGAAACCAGTTTATGCTCCTGATTTCATGTTTTAGCACTTTTGATGTGAGCAGGATTTTATACTAGTGTTAATTTGTTTGACAATTTTAAATTAGGATATCTATACTATAACACATATCATTGTTAGAACACTAGATTTCGATAATTTTTCAAATCATTATTGCAGGTCCAAAGAAATCGATTACTAGAAAAGAATAGCACTATTATTAATTTCCTAAAGTTCTGGTCATTTGATGGTTCTCCTTATCTAGTACAACATTTCCAAGTAGGTGATTCAAACAACTCAAGTAAGTATAAAGATGTCAAAGCAGCAATATAGATCATGGTGCCAATAAAAGTATTAGGCTAGAGATGGATTAAGATAAAAGATGATTAAAATTTGTCGAGCTAAAGACTATGAAAAAATATATTTTTTCTTGGTGTTGTTAGTTGGACTCAATTAGACTATTTTTTTGCGGTCTATCATTTCATCAAGGCATGATGCATGCATGCGCATATATATATAATATATGCTATACATTTTTTTTCAAAATTATTTTTTTTAGTTTTTAATTTAATATATAAATTTTAATTTTTTTAGTGGTATATGCTTCTTCTTTTTTTTGGTACAACGGTTTGTTGAGTATAACTATGGCCAACAAAATCGGAGAACAAATGGCTACAAAGAGGCTCCGATGCAGACATTAAAATTCCCTGAGTGATGTGTAGCAAAGGAGGCAATTCAGTTAGCAGCACAATTTGCATGTATGAAAACATGTGTAGTCAGATAGAAGTCACACTTCCCAAGAAGTCGGTGAATGTCGTAGAACAGCGGCCTCTCCTCAGCAGTGCACCTCCGATTTTGGACCCATTCGATCACAGTGGTCGAGTCCCCCTCCAAAAAAATGCAGTCCGTGCCCAGTACCTATTCGCATCGGTAACGCTCTCTCATGTTGCTCTAAGTTCGGCGCACACAATGAAGGTGTTGAAGATCTGCCGGCCACCTACTACCATCAGTTTGGCATCGCAATTTTTGATGATAAATTTTACACCTCCTCATCTTTCTTTTTAGCTATACTGTCATCGAAGTTAATCTTGAAAAAGTCAAAAGATGGAAACAGCTAGAAAATAAGTACTATAGTAGCGGGATGGGAGTCTCAAATTTTTCTAGCCAATCCTGCGAGTAAACTCTTAGTGATGCCGGAAATTTCTGCCGCATGCAGTAAAGCTTTATTCCCCGGTGTCGTCGCTGTGAGCGCAGCTGCGTTGCTTCTGAAGAAAATTAGTGTATGCCGCCCTATCATTGCCGCTCCTTCTTTAATTATCATCGAGATAAGTGTTTGATTAGACGAGGTCAACGTAAACAGGCAGATGTGATCGACGGTGTAAAGGATTTATTTTTTTATGCTTAACCCTTTTTATTTGGATAAGTCATATCTTGCTTTTGGCGATTTACCAGTCTTAACAACTCCTGACACGGACGTGACGACGCTCGACACGATTTCCCTGTCAATCGCAGCATGGGATATAAAAGAAGAGTCGGACCCACGTCTCCGGACTTATCGCAATTCTAAACCCGCAAGCCAAATCTCGCTTTTTCCGTGACGTGCTCCTCGCATTTCTCCAGTGGCATTTTCGTATTATCGCCGAGCAGAATCCAGAACGGCGTGTAGGCCATGCACGCCGCATGGAATCTCGTCCGGTTAAAAGTACTGAGATTTTTTTTTTTTTTTGTCAAAAACGGATAGAATCTTGTCACTTTCTCTATCCAGTAGATCGAATTCATAAATTCGCCTCCTCTACTGTTGCGACGCGTGTCCCTCGCAATAAACGAGGAGGCTCATTTTGAAGGACAGGTACACGTGTTTCCTTACAACCTTCGTCGGGCGGCAACCATCCAGCGCGGCTGACCGCGTTAAGCATAGTTTCGGACGGGCCGGCCCCGGTCCCACACGCATGTACACGTGGCTATTCACCAGTAGTTTAGTAGGAGAGTGGGTCCCACTCTGATCCTATAAATACCCTCACCTTGAAGCGCGAGAACGAGCACTGCAACCCAATCGCCGCTTGAGGTCGCCGGTTCCCACCACCGAGACGAAGCTGAGAAGCCGATACGTGGCAATATCCCATTCGTTCCTTTGTGTATTTTTCTGCTCGGTCTACTTCTTGGAGAAGTTTGCGGCCGACTCCGGCAGCCGACAACTATTTCTACGACTTTTCCCCGCTCCGTTTCGTCATCTCCTTCCTTAAAGTCTCCCTTCCAAGCTAAAAAGAATCGAAGATTCTGTCTCTTTTCTTTTACCCGTTCTTCTGAGATCTTGCCGCTGCCGATCGAAAGAAATTGGTTGAATTTCGAACAATCTGAACCAGTCTCGTTTTTTTTTTTTTTTTTTTTGGTTAAAAGAATCGTTTTCTTGCACTTTTTCGGTGAGAATTCTTCGAGGAAGTCTTCAAGGAAGTAAGGCGCCCGGCTCTCTAGTTTGATGCGTGAACAAAAATTGCGATAATTCCTAGAGAAAAAGGGGAGGCCTTTTCTGTTTCAGGGATTTTGCAGAGAAATCTCAAAGAACGAAGGCTTCTTTCTTGGCTGTGTTAAGTCTCCCGAGATTTTCTTGCTCCGGATCCCAAGAAATTGAGCGAACTACAAACATTTCGAACCAATCTCGTCGTTTTTGTTGAAGTTTAAACCAAAAAAAGAAAATCCGGTTTTCTCAGTTTTTCTGGTAAAAATCTCCAAGAAAATCAGTTTCTTGGCCGTCGGGAAAGCAGGTCTTTTCAGGGATCTTCTTGGCCGAGGTTCTTCTCTTTTCCAATACCAAGATGGTGACCGTTGAGATCGAGGAAGCGATGAACGGCAAGGAGGCGGTGATCCCGAAGGAGGCACGGGGGATCTTGCACGGCCTGGCCTCGAGCTGGGGCGACGTGGTGGACTCCAAGGTCTTGGAAGTGGTGCCGCTCAAGGGGGCCATGACGAACGAGGTGTTCCAGATCAAATGGCCCACGACGGAGGAGAGCAAAGGGGCGAAGGCGAGGAAGGTCCTGCTCCGGATCTATGGGGAAGGGGTCGAGGCCTTCTTCGATCGGGAGGACGAAGTCCGGACGTTCGAGTGCATGTCCAGGCACGGCCAGGGGCCCCGCCTGCTCGGCCGCTTCTCCAATGGCCGGGTCGAGGAGTTCATCCATGCTAGGGTAAAGTCGCAATTTTGTTTGTTGAATCTTGGATTTTCAAAGGCATGCGCATGCACTTATTCTTCTTGCTCTTATGGATATATGAACATCGGGTTCCTCTGCTTTTAGATTTTTTGATTGCTCAAGCATAGTTTAGTCTCCTGAATTTATCATCTTCTGTTAATTGTTTTGTAATTCTTATTGTTCTCTTGTTCTTGGATTCTCACTATGTTATTCTGCTTTAATTTCTTCAGCACCTTATCTGAAAATTTTGAAGAAACGAATAGATACTTTATACTGCTATCCTTTCCGCTTTCTTTCTTTCTTCCTTTAAACAGATGAAGTTATCTGCTTTAGACGGGCCCCATTTTTTTTGCTTCTTCATTTGCATATTTAGTAACTAGTGTGGCCAAAACTTCTTGAAAAAATAACTGTTTTTCTTTCTTTTCATCAAGAATATTTTGAGCTTAAAAGGCAGAATCGTTCCAAACCATCCGGTTTCGGACGTATCTAGTTATATCAGGCATGGATTGGGATAATTCGAACAATGAAATTGAGAAATCAGTGAGAAAGAGGGGGAGAGAGAGAACGAAAAAGAGGAAGCAAGAGAGAGGGGGGGGAGGAAGGGAGGGAGAGAGAAGAGGGAGAAGGCAGCGGTGAGTGACAGCCGCTGAAACAGGGCCGAGGGAGGGGGAGAGAGAGCTTTCATCGGAACAAGGGCGGAGGATAGAGGGCTTCGCAAGCCCTCTCTCCCCCTCCCTCAGTCCTATTCCGGCGGCCATCGCTCACCGCCGCCCTCTCCCTCTCTCTTCCTCCTTCTACTCTCTATCCATCTCCCCTCCCTCCACCTCTCTCTTTCCTCCGCACTTTCCCTCCCTTCCTCCTCCCTCCCTCCCTCCCTCCCTCCCTCCTCCATGTCACTCTTTTTTCCTCTCTCTCCTTCTTTCTCTCCCCCTCCTTTGCGTTTTCCGATCAGTTCAAGTCAAAATGGCACGGCACAAAAGCGTACCATACCGTACTGAATACCATACCGTACCGCCTATCTACCAACATGGGTATTGGTTCTGGTACTGCAGACCTTGGTTTAGAGCATTTACCGCAGCTTTAGAATCTTTAGTGTTTTGATCTTTTTGTTTACGAATTTTTTTCTCCGGTGCTTTGGGCTCTATTTATTAGGAAAATATTCCTGTGTTCAAGATGAGTTGACCTGGAAGCTATTGGAATGCATGGTTCTGGAGGATATGCCTGCTGATTTTAACTTGGGTAACAGGACAGAGAAAAGGTATTGTAAGATAAACCTCATTTATATCCAAGAGTGTTTTAGCACTCCTTTGATTTCCTCTGTAGAAGGGAGTGCCTACTATGTATGCGGAGAAAATGAAATTAGACATCTTCTTCCTTCCAAGAAAGGCTTATCACACACGCATACATGCATTCATGTATGTCCCTATGTATGTATGAATGAATCAAGAATCTTGTTTCTGTTCTTTTGTCTGTCTAAAAAATAATATCATGTACTAATTGCATATGAGAGGAACATGTTGTATTAAATCAATTTATCATGTTGGTTGATCCCGAAGGACTTACCACTATCAGAAAGTCATCAATTAGGATGATGATGCAATTGATGGATCTATCTTCCTTTACCTGTTAACTGAATGAGCAAGATGTTGATTTTGTTGAAATAAACAAGAGATATAAACAAATTTATAAGACAATTTCTCTTAAATACTGTTCATATATGTTATTCTGGGCTACCATTTAAGAGTTGTTCTAATATAGAGTTGATATTCTTGAAATTTCAGACACTTTCAGCTGCTGATCTGCATGACCCAGAAATATCTGCTCTGATAGCATCGAAACTGAGGGAGTTTCATGATCTCGATATGCCTGGCCTAAAACATGCACTCCTCTGGGACAGACTAAGGTACAATATAGTTGCTTTCTGTACATTGTAGTATAGCCTAAAGGAAACAGTAGGGCAGGTCACTCACTTTTTCTGTTCCCCTTCAGAAATTGGCTTAAAGCAGCCAAGAGTCTCTGCTCTGCTGAAGAAGCTGAAGAATTTTGCTTGGATACTTTAGAAGAGGAGATCACTACTTTGGAGAAAGAAATTACACAAGACGGACAGAAGACAGGGTTTTGTCATAATGATCTTCAGTATGGAAACATTATGATCGATGAAGAGACCAGGCTAGTGACTATAATAGTAAGTTTCTTGCTTTATCACTTATGTGAGCTCTGTAGCATTTCAATCACCTAAAACTTCAACATTTTTTCAGTCCATCAATATGAACATGTGCTGTTCTTTACTGAAGCCACAAAGTAGTCTGGCGAGTGTAGATATTATACTGAATAGCTGGCTTGTCAAATTTCATTATTTTTTAGCATGGATAAGGTGTTGTAAAAGTCCCCACCATCCTAAGGGTGCAACATGTAGAAGGAATTTTTCAAAAAATCCCAGTCATTTAGTCTGCATTTATGTACTTGCAAGTGTACATAATATGCTTGCCAGGATGCTGTAATACGAAATTCTTAGGGGAAGTGGGTATGAGCAAATTCTTGGGAACAATGTGTACTCATTCCAATGTTTGAGCATATATCTTTCTTGATTTTGCTATACTATTGCAAATCATTTATAATCATTTGCTTAGCAAGCCTCTTAATTATCTGAAAGTTTTAATCATGCTGCCTCTCAAATTTTTGAATGCGTTTTATAAGTTTTGCAATCGGTGCTAGCACATTTCTGGCATGGATATTATTTCTAGAATGTTGATAGCCTATTCCTTAGCCTTTTTTCTACGGAAAAGAAGACATCTAAGGTATCTTATAACAGTGTTTATCTCTCCGTTTTTTTTTCCCCAGGACTATGAGTATGCAAGCTTCAACCCCATTGCATATGACCTTGCTAATCACTTCTGTGAGATGGCTGCTGACTACCATACAGAAACACCTCATGTATTGGACTACAATAAATATCCAGGTTCTTGATTCCTGGCACTAAATTTTTTGATATTTTATTCTTGTTTATTTTTTTTCTTAAATACTCATAAGCATTCCACAGAGTGCAGTGATATGCTCTGCATCTAACTCGGTGTTTACTTGATAACAGATCTTGAGGAACGCAAAAGATTCATCAAGATATACCTGAGTTCTTCAGGTAACCATGAGTTTTATTTTCAATGTTTCTTTCATCTTCATCATGACATTTTATATGCCCGTCAATGTGTCTAGTTTCCTCTGCTTTTAACCTTTGGTATCAAAAATAAAACTTCCTGGAGCAAAACTACAACAACAACGATGTCGTCCCAAAAATTTCTGATCATCATCTACCACTTTCTGGTGGAGCAGATGAAAAATCCTTCTGAATTATTCAAGTATTGGCCATTTTTGTTTTGATAAAGATGGTCTTTTTAAGGGATGTGTATATCAATAAGATGCTGCCCTCATTAGATTTGTTCACATGCTTACAGATGAAGGATCAGTTGAGTCAGATAATGGTAATCTTGTTGTCTAGAATGGTGTTGTATAGACCTGATTCATAACTTGATTTGTTTTCACTATTCTCACTAAAGGTTAGACATGCAGATGCACTAACTTGCACTGCACTCTTTTTCTGAATTTGCTGTTCTCAAACTTGTGTTCTTACTTCAAAATTTTGTTTCCTTTTCTTAATAGGCGAGAATGCTGACGATGCGGAGGTTGATGATCTACTCCAAAGTGTCGAAAAGTATGCTCTCGCAAGTCATCTGATTTGGGGTCTGTGGGGAATAATTTCGGTAAGCTGTTTACTGTTTGTGGAGTTACATGTGCTCAGCCTCTTGTGCCACCTTTTCATTTATTGATCCCTTTATATTCAGGAGCATGTGAATGAAATCGACTTCGATTATATGGAGTACGCAAAGCAGAGGTTTCAGCAGTATTGGTTGCGAAAGCCCATTACTTTGGGTTCTGGCATTAATCAATGAACTTTGGGTGATGAAGAAGGAATGCTTCAGGAGTCTGTATAGTAATGTCGACTTTTACAGCCTTTTGTATTATACCGACTCCAGTATTTAAATGTGTACATAATAATAATACAGCTGTATAACAGTGTTGTAAAAGTAGCTGCTGTTAATTTGAATAAATACTGTCCTGGTTTTCTATTTCAATGTTATGTGGGTTATCTGCTGTATTCCTTTTTTCCTTCTGAATGCAAGAACGAAAATGAAAGCATCTTTATATATAGTTTTCATTTGATTGTTTCTAATTTATTACAAGTACTTCTCTTGACTGGATCCTGCATTGATTGCAAGCTAGCTTGTTTTTGCACTCAGTGGAGTTTTGCATGTGGCTCCTCCTGCATGCGGATTGAGCACCACTTATTCCAACAGAGAATTGTGTGAAATTGGTTTTAAAAAGTTAGGTTCGGTTCCTTGCAATCTCAACACAACTAGTTTAAATACTATTGTTATTTACTAGGTTAAGATGAGTTTAGTTAGTTAATAACAGATCTTTTTGAGAAATAAGATAAGAAGAAACCTGGGCGATATCAGGATGAAGATGGTTCTCAACCCTAGGTCATCGGTATCCTGATGGCTTTGCCAGCTGTACTAGTTTAAACCTCGCAAGGTTGAGACATGTTTGGATAGAAGACAAACACTCGAATATTGTCACAGGAATTCAGACATCTTTTGTGTCAGGTTTGCTCGAAGGACAACTCGTTCTGCATGCCGACTGTTTGTTCAAGTTATCCAAGGACTGTTTTTACTCCTTTCCTTTATCATCTTTTAAAAATATGTTGGCATTCAGTGGATTTAGTTGCTAAATAGAAAAATTATGATTATCTGTTGTTTTGATTGATTTTGTTTCATTAGGCTTGATTTTATGGGATGGCAATCATACAGAAGTATGTGAAGAAATCTGGAGCTGATGACAATTTACGAATCTACTTTTGAATCAGTGTCAGAACATAGTCATATTGATGCCATTTTCATAGGTCAGACTTGTTCATTAAATGTTACTTTTTTGCTCGGCAATATCAAACATAAAACAACTAGGACCAACGATCATTGGATTTTTAAGACAAGTAAATTTAATTGCTGTATGTGTCCTGATCTAAATGATGTTTAATGACATGACACCTTGCAAATTCAACATCTCTGACAGCGCAACACAATCTGTTGATAAGACAAAACATTGGGATTTTACCTTCATGAAAACAGGTGAAAGAGAAGGAAAACCATAGTTTGTATGAATCCATTATGGGACTTAAGAAAGTTTAGTGTCATTACTGAAGAAATCTTAACCAAAAGTTTTCCAATTAGTGACCAAGCCATTAAGATCAATATGGAAAGTATATGTCACTTTCTTGCAGCTGAGTGACAACAGTAGAATGTTATTTTGATGCAGCAAATCAAACCCATGCTCTGAGTTTAATGAAAAGCCTGTTTCATGAGATGGACTTTGCAATTGACCTTGTTGACATTTCTTCAATATAAAATACCATCATACACCCCTACAAATGCCATTGTTTAAACATTAAAAGAATTAATTAATACTATCAAACAAACCCAATTTTATATCTATCTGTGAACTTTGAACCTTTTGAAGCTATCATATCCTTTAATTCGGCCGTCTTGTGTCCACCCTCTTTATGTACCTTAAATTTCGCTAATCCCTGGAGTCAAATTAAGCTTCCAATTCCAGCTATAGTGGAAATCTACTCAACTTTTGCTTTAAGATGGCACAGGTTTATCAATTTTGTAATACCTTTTGGCAGTTCATGAACCGGACCTGCTTTGAGCTTTGGTGTTTGCATACTGTGGAGGTTTCCCATTGCTTCGGGTAGTCTTGCTATGCTTGTGCAAGAGACACTCATGTTATGGAGATGATTTAGATTACCAATAGAATTGGCAAATATATTATGTCATTGCGACTTAAGTCTAGCACCTGTAGGCTTTATAAACAATTCTTTTAGGAATGCGATCAAATCCAGCCTTTACAGTCATGCAAGAAAAGAAGTGTGCATGGTCTCCTGAATTTTTGCAAGTTGCTGAATGCAGTTGGCTCTAGATGATCAGAAACCAGAAACAAGAGAAGAGCCTTTTCAGGAATTTTGTGCAGCTTGCCATTGCTTTCTTTAAAACATTCATCAAGAGAAACAGATTGTGCTAGGTCTTGGATCAAATTGTGCATGAAGTAGTTTTCCACAAATTGTTGGATGAATGACCTAAACAACAGATTGTCAAAACTCTGGCTTCTACTATCTTCAATTGGTCTATTGTCAAAACATTGGCTTCCAATATCTTCAATTGGTCTTCTTCCCTGAGGGTTGAATGAATACCTGTGTAACCCTGTATAACTAAAATAACCACATAAAATTTAAATTTATAAATGCATATATTAAAATTCTGTGCAACAAATTCATATATATGAGATTAATATATAAATTAGTACTGACTGCAATATTAGTTGACAGGTTACAACACCTTATCAACCATCATAATTTCCACATCATCATAAACTCATGGGAATATCGTCCTACCTCTCCCATTCTGACAAATCCTGCATGGCCATTAAGAAAAGTTCAAAATTATCAAAATGTTCATTGTACCATTGAGAAGTAAACTGCAAACATTTGATAAGTGTTCACTGATAAATAATACATGTATAAGGGAGATATTTTCTATACTGGATCTGCAAGACCTGTTTCAGTTTTCTCCACCCCTTCCTCTTATGAAAGCAATCCATTCGAACTAAACCAACAAACTAGGAAAACAAAATTGGTACATGGTAGTAAGATACTCAGGAATTCAAACCACTATGGAGCTACATAGCTGAAAGTTTGAAGTATAACAAACCAAACACCAACTATAAGATAGATACATCAACCAACACTTTACAAGCCACTCTGAGTTCTATAGAGAGGTAAACTGGTGAATAAAAAAGACCCTGGTAGCTTTGAGAAACCTCCAATAGACTCACATGTCCATTAGCTCCAACGTACATACTCCAGCAATTGTATTAGTTAGCATTAGCATCAAGCACCTTTGAAACCTGTTGACATTTCTTTTAGCAAGATAGAAAAGTTATGCAAGTGCCATGACAAAAGATAACTGTTTGCAACTATGAACTCAGAGCTGATCATGTGAAAGGCACTGATAAAACCTCCCTAACATTTTAGCTTTCCCCAAAGGCAATAGAGTTGATCTGGAAAACCAAGAGTCACTATTTCACTGTTATAGGCATTAATCATGAAGATATATATGCTCTGTTTCAGTATCTTCATCATTCAGGTAACCCCCAAGGCATCTGTCCTCAAACTAGCAGCAAACTCTAGATGGACTTGGGCATCAGCTTGAATGACAAAGTCAGAAATTCAATCTATTTTTGCTAAATAATTAGGAGCTTGAATAGCTTCTCGGTATGCACGAGAAACCCGCAAAATTTGAAATGCATTTTTTCCAGCCATCAAGTCCTACAACAAAGGATGCAAATTCTGTACACCCATTGTCTTTTAAGAGATATATGTCTCACCTTGTTTTTCTCTTGCTAGTAAGAAGCAAGAATTAAACTGTACATCACGCTAGTTACAATAGGTTGTCAAAGGGAAGGTTTACACAAGAAAGTAAATGCTCATGGATAAAGAGACAGTTTGAAGTTTTGGCCATATATTATATCATATAAGCTTTTCCATGGTGAGTTTAATATATATATATATATATATATATATATATATATATATATATATAGAGAGAGAGAGAGAGAGAGAGAGAGAGAGAGAGAGAGAGAGAGAGATTGGTTGCTTGTAGAAAGGCATTATTTGTTCATTTCATCACCTTACTGAAATGGAAAAAAAATCAAGCAGATATCATAGATCAACAAGAAAAGGTAGAATTATAGATAATTTTAGTAGTGATATGAAAATGTGTTCTTAAAAAACTAAAAAGTAATAGCGAGAGCCGGGTGCATTCAGATTGCTTTTTTTGTTTTTAAGCAATTTTACGAAACCATAGAGGGAAGAAACAACTCCGATCATCAAGGTTGTTTGTAGGTTGGATGATCTGATAGAAGATTAATGCACGTCTCTTGCATATGTCATGGAGCCTTGAATTGTGTTTAATTAAATAGCATATAAGGTTTTTTTTATTACATATCACCGTTGCCTACATTTTGAAGCATGAGAGAATTTAGGCAAAACAAGGGCAGAGGAGGCAACAGCATGCCCAAAAGTTCACGAACTTGGCGGTCTGATGGGAACCCCAAGTCCGGAGAAAACCTTGTTGGAGTTTAACAATGTCAGACTTCCATCTTAGGCGTGCCTGCAAGAATGAAGGCCTCGTAAGTGACCCTCCTAACAAGCGAAGGACCACCCCAAGCAGTCTCCAGCTCCTTGACCACTCCTTCAGATAACAAATCCACTCCTCGCTCCTTGGCGGTGGTCACAGCAGACCACGACTTCAACACACCCAGGAAGGCATCAAAAGACAAGTCCTGTTCCATGTCAAGCTCCATGGGAGCGCCTTCGGATCCCAAACCAATGCTTTTGAATGGGAATGGGAGGGTCCGATAGCGATTGAAGGCATACCAAGCCCGAGGGTCCCAGTAAGCTTTGGTGGTCTCAAACAAACGCTTCATCACGTCCTCCAAGGGGCTCATGCTGTAGTTGTAGCCCCAGACAGCAATTACTCCTCCGGGCTTTCTTAGAACACGGTGGACGATGGAGTAGAAGCTTGGGAGGTCGAACCAGTGGACGGCCTGGGCCACGGTCACCAGGTCCACCGAGCCCTCGCCCCCGAGAATGGAAACAAGGTCTGGTTCCGGCGTAGAGAGAGGCGTGTGGACGTATCGGACCTTAGGGTGCGGGATGGCGTGCTTCAGCTGGGCCTCGCTCACATCCGTTGCTATCACCTGCTCGTAGTGCTCCGCTACCTGCTCGGATCCCGTGTTAATTACAACTGGGAAGTCCCTATTTTGGAGCGGATCGATGCAGGAGATTGCAAATGATATGACAAAGAAGTGATGCAATAACGTTATCTGACTAGAAGTGCAATTTCCAGGTCGCCGCTAATTAAGCTCCCTCAGGCGTTTCGGTATGATGATTCATGGCACCATGGGATAGAAATTAAGAAAGAGAATGGGGGAGGGGGGTGCTTACACTGACGGCGGCCTGGCCATTTCCGGTGCCGGCGTCCCACGCCAGCTCGTGACGGGCGGTCAAAGATGCGAGCTTAGCGAACCACTCCTTCGGGTATTGGGGCCGCGCCTCCGCATATGTCGCCGCCTGCTTCTCGAACAGTCCGGCCATCCCCCCCCCCCCCGCCGTACCAGGATTCACTTTACCCATCTCTAATGCGTGACAGTTGGTATATCAGACGGCTGGGATGCTCTTCTTGGATCGAAGCAAACACTACATAAAAAAAAGAAAATTCATATCAGACGGCTGGGATGCTCTTTCTTGTTCATCACTTGTCTCCGCCAATCTCCGTATTCTCGCCAATACGAGAGAGAAAGAGAGAGCGGTGTATGAAACCAGCGAGGTAACACTTTGGCGTTGGTTGCAAGACAGTGGGATGAAGCGGCGGGTGCGCCGCTTCTACGAGCACCACCGCAGTATCTTTGATAATGTCCTAATAGCACAGGAGTTTATATTTGATTTGAGTAGAGCCTCGATGAAGAGAAGTTTAATAGGAGTCAAGCTTAATATAGAGAGAGCCTACGATAGGGTGCGTTAGAATTTTGTGTAGCAGTCTTTGCAGGGGTTTGGCTTTCATGAAACATGGATTCGGTAGATCATGGGTTGTGGGCTCCGTCTTTTGCTATCCTGGTGAATGGTACGCCATCTTGTTTCTTCGAGCCCTCGAGAGGGTTGCGCCAGGGATGTCGCCTATCCCTCCTGCTATTTATCATTTGTGCGGATGCACTATCTAGAGCCTTGCGTCATGCTGTGATCACTCAGGAGTTGGAGGCTTATAGGCCAGTGGTGGGAACTAGCCCAGTCGTCGCGGTAGGACGCCCGAGTTATTGGTAGTGTTGTGGTTCAAATCTGGTCTGAGGGTGACCACGCCTGAGGAGTCGAGGGAGCCGCTGGTCCTTGGAGGAAGAAAACGGGGGCCACCTCCTGCGCGGCGGCGGCGACGGACTTGCACAAAACCTCACCGGTGTATCCGGTGAGGGCCCTCTGAAGATCAAGTTAGAGTGGGGTAAATTTGATCCAGCCAAAAGTCCTTTAAAAGTTACATGACCGAGCTATTTGTAGTCCCGGTGGAGAGGCCCAGGTGGCAAAAGTATTGTCCACCCTCATCATGAGAGGAGGGTGACTCTGAGTCGAATGGCGCACAGCTAAGGCTGGCCAGTGGCGTGTGGTACTGTCCGCTCTCAACAACGGTAAGATATTGACAGTCGTAGCAGAGTATGGCCAGAGTAGTCATGGTGCTGTCTTTTGACTGTCGAGGGCCAGCTATCGAAGCATGGCGCGGTGGCGTTGCAATGTATGGCCACGTAAGAGGGCGTGGGCGCACACATGGGTACGGTTGTTGGTGAGGCCGAATCCGTTGAGAGGTTGTATCATGCATTCGGCGAGGTCGGCTCGACGGGTGCTGAGGATAACCCAGTTCCCCGGGTTCCAAGATGTGCTCGGTGGAGCGCCCCAAGCTCGAGGGTCGGGACGTACTACTAAAGTGGGCGCCCAGAGCTCGGTCGGGACGGGTTGGCGAATATTGGAGATGCCCCGAACTTGATCGGGCGAGTCGGCGAATATTTGAGGCCGATGGAGTTTTTGGCGGAGTCCAAGGCCCGGCTAATTCTGGGCCAGACCAAGGATTCAACCGGTCGGCATTGGCGTTTATTGGGCTAAAATTGGGCGGCCTTTTTGTTGTGGGCTGGACGATCCATTTCACCCCCATCAGGTAGGATTCTTTGGAACTATTGTGCAACGTCAGGGCAGCGGGTCAATTTTTCTAAGTCAGTTATTTGTTTCAGTCCGAAGACCAAACAAGCAGTGAGGCATTCTATTCTGGAGATCTTGGGGGTGGGCGAGCAGGATGGCACTATGAGATATATGGGAGTCCAGATTTCAGGTCGGCGGTTGCGTGGCGGGGATTACTATTTCCTCAAGCTCGGCATCAGGCGGAAGCTAGAGGGCTGGCAGATGCATTCATCATCTATGATGAGCAGGATCACCATGGTCCGGTCAGTTCTCTCTTCGATCCCTATTTACTTACTCTCCAACTCCTTCATCCCAGTATCGATTTTGAGGTCTCTTGAGCAGCTATTTAGAAACTTTATCTGGGGAAGGCACAGAGGCAGAAGTGGTATCCATATGTTAGCATGGGAGGTGGTATGTCAACCTACCAGGTTTAGGGGTTTGGGGGTGCAGTCCTTGTTGGAGAGGCGGAAGGTGTTAGCGACCCGACTCGCTGCGAGATTTATTCTGGAGCCCGACAGTATGTGGTCCTCGTTGATGAGGGCGAAGTATGGTGTGTTGCTGCCTGAAGCGAGAGCTGCTCGCCACCACTCACCAGTATAGAGGGAGATGTGTGCTAGAGCTATGTTGGTCCTCCCAGAGATTAGATGGGCCATTGGTGATGGTCGGTTCATCGATGTTTTGGAGGATTGTTGGGTGACTGCGGAGCCGCTCAATCATCTGCCGACCATGATTGATTCGGGATGATTGGTGGGCCACATGGTTAGTGATCTGATGGTTTAAGAGGAGGGCCGATGGAGGGAGGGGTTGATTCGGGAGGTTTTTGGGGAGCACTTGGCGGAGATAATCTTGGCTCTCTCGATGCCTACTCAGATGGAGCCTGACAGGTTAGTGTGGGCGCCGACGGGGCAGTCGTAGGTGCGTGCGAGGGATCTACAGGTTTTGTTCAGTGGGGAGCCAGTTCGACAGATCGAGGGAGGATGGATTTGGAGGATGCGGATTCATTTGCGGGTGGCGCTCTTCTTTTGGAAGGTGGCCTGGGGTTGCCTTCCTACCAGGAGCATGCTAGTTAGGCGGGATATGCGGATCTCTCTGTACTGCGAGGTGTGCACGGACTCTGCGGAGACTATTGGGCATGCTCTTCTACAGTGTCCCAAGGGCAGGAAGATATGGAGGAGGTCACCAGTTCCTCTTCTCCAGTCGGTGGTGTCGGTACAGGATCTACTATAGCTGCTGAGAGACTCCTTTCGGAGCCCTAGATCTGTTGAGGCAGGGGTACTTAGAGCATATCTAGCCTACCACATTTGGTTGGACAGGAATGCGGGCTTGTTTGAGGGCAGGAGGTCTTCTCCGAGGTTGGTGATGGTTAGAACAGTGCTTTTAGGTCGAGGAGGTGACTTTATGCGCTGCTATATGTTCTCTTGGGATGGATAGGAATATCTGGGGAACTCGCTTCGCTGTTATAGCGCCCAGGTTCGCTCTCATTTCTTGGGTGCCCCCACCCCCTGGTTATCTTAAGGTGAACTTTAACGGCAGCATGGCGGTAGATAGGAGGTCTAGAGGTATTGGATTTGTGATCAGAGACTACCGTGGTAGTTTGGTTGCAGCAGGGGGCCGTCGCACGCCAGGCCCTACCGTAGTTGGGGCAGAGCTCAGAGCAGCCTGGGAGGGGATATCATATGCGAGGCGGATGCTCGGCGTCGAGCGGGTGTACATCAAGAGGGACTCATCTATAGTGATCGAATGGATACGGGGTGCGGACAGGTATGGAGATGGTCATCCACTTATTCGTTCGACACACAGGCTAGTTGTGGAGCTGGGTAAGCACCAGGTAGCACATATTTTTCAGGAGGCGAATAGAGCAATAGATTGCGTTGCCTCCTATGTTGCACGACATTCCGGAGAGTTCTTATGGACGCCCACAGTAGAGCTCCCGCCTTCATTGTACTTTTTACTTTCTTCTAACTTGGCGGGATGTACTCATGTTAGAGATATATGAATTGCCGTTTTTACCCAAAAAAAATCCGGATGACCCACGCCCTCCTCTCCCACTGCGGCCTCCTCAATCGCATCAGGTCATCCGCCCTGTCCCCGCCTGCGACCGCAACTAGGCCTGTTAACGAGCCAAGCTGCTCGAGCTTGGCCCGGTAAAAGCTCAGCTCGAGCTCGGTTCGTTAGTCAAATAAGTCCGAGTCCGAGTCTAAAATGAAGCTCGTTTAAATTCGAGCTCGAGCTCAAGCTCGAGCAGCTCACGAGCCCGTGACTTCAAGCACGGGGCGGAGCTGAGAGCGGCCTGGTCGGACTGAGTTATATTCGGCATGCTTTGCTGGAGAGAGAGGTCCTCTTGGAAGGTGACTCTGCGACGGTCATTGGGTGGATCCTACAGGCCTCAGGTGGGGTCAGCGATTACCATCTGCTGCTGAGAGACATCTGGGCCATTGTTTGTGATGGGATGGTGATTCAGGCGAGATATATGTTTAGGGAGGCCAATGGGGCCGCAGATTGAGTGGCTTCCTTTGTGGCTAACAACTCAGGGGACCAGCTATGGGTGGGCGAGATAGAGCTGTCTAGTTCTCTCTGTGTTGTATTACTTCTTGATTTTTTCTTGATTGTTTCCGTACACGTATAGTTCTTCCTTTCTAGAAAAAAAAAACAAACAAATGGGAGATAAATTCCACTCTTGATCCACAGAGTACACCCTGAGCTTACTTGCCAACTTTTCCTAGCCAGTACTTTCATGGTATGAAGTTTGTTTCTCAAAGCAAGCCATAGAAAAATCTGATTTTTTTTCTAGGATGGCAGCCTTCCTGATAACTTTATCGTAAAGACAAGTGAAGCCTCCATTGTTGATGAATTTGTAACAGGTGCCTACAAAAAAAATGTCATTTTGAGGGAGCTTCCAGGTCAGGACATCAGCAATCCTAGACGTTATGATAAGAGAGAGCATATTCTGTAAAGTTTTCAGCTGCACCGCTTGCTATCTAGATAAGGAGCCCCTGAGTCTGATCTTCCAAGTAAAAGATCTCCAAGACCATTGAGAACCAATAGAATAGTTTGGCTTCAACGATCTGGAGTAGGGATCATCAAAACGTGTAGATAGTGGTGAGTGGCTTACCCAAGAGTCCTCCAAACTGGTGATTTTGTTATCCTTGGTAATATCACATTTCAACTAACGATCTGTATGGTGACGTAATTTTGATGGATGCACACTTTCAGTTTGTTAAAATTTTTATTAGTATGATTACTGTGTAGGTTGGATGATCTGATAGAAGATTAATGCACGTCTCTTGCATATGTCAGGGAGCCTTGAATTGTATTGAACTAAATAACATCACCGTGATCTGACAAGGTTTTTTTAATTACATATCACCGTGGCCTACATTTTAAAGCATGAGAGAATTTAGACAAAACAAGGGCAGAGGAGGCAATAGCCAGCCCAAAAGTTCACCAACTTGGTGGTCCGATGGGAACCCCGAGTCCCGAGAAAACTTGGTTGGTTCCCTGATTGCAGTCATTCGCAACTTGCAGACCATCCGAATTGAATGCAAAATAAAACTTGTTTTAGATTTCATATAGAATTAAACTCGACTTCATCAGAAATAAAACTAAAAGAACCTTATTATTAGAGATTACTCCATTTAAACATCAATGGTCAAGAGCCAAGTAAAGACCCACCGGAAGCCTTCAAAGGCGATAAGTTCAAGAGCCACATTCAAACCTTGTTGGAGTTTAACAGTGTCAGACTTCCATCTTTGGCGTGCCTGCAAGCATGAAAGCCTTGTAAGTGACCCTCCTAACAAGCGAAGGACCACCCCAAGCAGTCTCCAGCTCCTTGACCACTCCTTCAGATAACAAATCCACTCCTCGCTCCTTGGCGGTGGTCACAGCAGACCACGACTTCAACATACCCAGGAAGGCATCAAAAGACAAGTCCTGTTCCATGTCAAGCTCCATGGGAGCGCCTTCGGATCCCAGACCAATGCTTTTGAATGGGAATGGGAGATTCTTGTATCCATCGATGACATATCGAGCTCGAGGATCCCAGTAGGGAAGTGTGGTGTCGAGGAAGCGCTTCATGACATCCTCTATAGGGCTAATTCTGTAGTTGTAGCCCCAAACAGCAATCACTCCTCCAGGCTTTCTTAAGACGCGGTTGACGAGAGAGTAGAAGCTTGGGAGGTCGAACCAGTGGACGGCCTGGGCCACGGTCACCAGGTCCACCGAGCCCTCACCCCCGAGCACGGACGCAAGCTCTGTCTCTGGAGCGGAGAGCGGCGTGTGGAGGTATCGGACCTTCGGATGTGGGATGGCGCGTTTCAGCTGGGCCTCGCTGACATCCGTGGCGATCACCTGCTCGTAGTGCTCGGCCACCTGCATGCTTGCATGCCACGTTCATGGTTACTTGCCTAGCTTTCATGGAGGAGGTTGTGATGGGAGAAAACTTTGACGATTTATATTAGAAAGCTGGGCATCAATCGGATATTGCACCGCAAATTCGATGCGAGAACATTGCACAATTTCGATGCATCAAGCAGTCTAGATAAATTACATATACATAGGCAACAGCGAAAAAAAAAAAACCGTACACCACCTAAGGTTCAAATCTAGTATCTTTACTTGACATCAACCAAATATATTACTTCATATAGAATTTTGGAGAACTTAATACTCAGGTCCTTTCTTTGAAAGGCTCTGACACGCAGTTCTTGGATCATTTGGATTTAACTTTTACTCCTGCATACATCTATATTGTACATACTTATATAGCTAGTTCTTGCGTATAGTTATATTGTCTCTCTAGCGTACTTATATTTGTATATACACAGTTTTTTATAACTGTGTATACCGTGAGATACGGTACGTGTGTACAACCAGGAGGAACAGGAAATTAAAAAAAAATGAAATTGAGCCCCCCTAGGCCCGGAACAGGCCTAACCAGACCACTTCCTTTTTTAAAAGTCGTCGTGTTAGGTGAGTTGTCGTATCCATCGTGCAATAGGTGCGTTCCACGTTAACTCACCTCACCAACTCTTTTTTTTTATTTTTTTAAAGAAGTCCCGGATTTCAAATGGCCTCCACATCCCAGCAAAAGACCCTTTTGCAAATGGATCCCAATATTTTTTGCGTCCCCGCCCATCGTCCCCAACCCAAACAAATAAAAGAAGGCTTCCGGAGAGATCCTGAGCAGGGCAAAGAGGAGGGAGGTAAGAGGAGGCGGCTTACGCTGACGGCGGCCTGGCCGTTCCCGGTGCCGGCATCCCAGGCGAGGTTGTGATGGGTGGTGAGCGATGCGAGTTTGGCGAACCACTCCTTGGGATAGCTGGGCCTCGCTTCCGCGTATGTCGCCGCTTGCTTCACGAACAGCCCGGCCATTTGCCCTCGCCCCTCTCTCTCCCTCTCTCAGCGTCGCTCGTCTCAGAGGAAGATCTCAACTTATAGCCATACTTTCTGTAGCATAATATATTATGGAGGAGGCTATATATGCGGCTCCACGGTGCTCAAGATTCCATCTCTTGAAACTGGATAGCTGTCATTTATGACTCCGAGACACGCTCATGTGAGTTGTTTATTGTATTCTTCTATCCATTCCATGAACTAAGTTCATCTTTCCCCCAACGATGATGGCAGAAGTGACCTCATCATCACCTCGCATGCTAGGTGATGTCTTGAAGTAGTTGACTACTATTAGATTCCTCTCCCAAATAATATTTAAAAACCTCCTAGACCTTCCACCAGTCTCAAGATTCAAATAGCAAGAATGTCCCTGCAATACCTCTTCGCTACAAGTGAGGATCTCTAACTAGGTCCTGATGATCACTTCATACAAGTACTTATGATTTCTCGTACAAATGGAACCGTGCTTTGTTTCGGTGGATAATTTGAGAGTGAAATAGCTCAGCAACCAAGCTTAGCCTTCTTTTTTTTTTTTTGATAGCCCTAGAATTAAGTGCTGACGCCATATATTGGTTTGGGTCATCTTGCTTGCCTTCCTTACGAATCGAGACAAATAAAGAGCAACGCTATGATAACCCAAAAAACCAAGGTCACAGAGCAAACACCAAGGGAGCAACGAGAATACAGCACAACAAATCACACATATCTAGTATTTAGCAAGACTGCTCTAATCATCCACAGCATTTTATTAGAGTGATCGGCTACAAAGGATGTAACCCAATCTGCTCACTACAAGAATAGTGGTCATTAGCGACGCTTTGTTTGGCCTTTAACGACGCTTTTAAGCGTCGCTAAAAACCATCCCGACGCTTTCGTAAGCGTCGGCAAAGCGTCGCCTATGCTACAGTGGAGAAAATGTTTTCCGAGGCTTGCAAAAGCGTCGGAAATTAGCGACGCTTTTTAGCGACGCTTTAAAGCGTCGTTAAATGTGATTTTAACGACGCTTTAAAGCGTCGTTATAATATTATTTTTTTTAAAAAAAAATTCGTGATTTTAACGACGCTTTAAAGCGTCGTTAGAATATTATTTTTTTAAAAAAAATTTCGTGATTTCAACGACGCTTTAAAGCGTCGTTAGAATATTTTTTTTAAAAAAAAAAATTTATGGCATTAAATATTATGATTCGGCATTTATGGCAATGCTAGGAAAATGGTTAATTGCTCAAAACCAACAAAATCCCAACCTATCATATGTCTGAGGTAGGCAATAGCTCAAAACAATGCACCAAAAAAAGGTGAACACCCACAAGATCAAAGTACAAATCAACCAAACATCTACTTCCAAACACTCCACAGTACCCATACAAACAGAGAAACAGCAACATCAAAGAAGGTTGTTGAATAAGTGGAGCTTGAGATCTCATCAGAGAATGCCAATGATGCTCCTTGAGTTTGTCATAAGAAACCGGTTCTAAGCATAGCTATAGATTTTAAAGGAGTAGCTAGAAAGTTGATAAAACTGAGATAAAAATAAATACCCCATTACATTTTGTACTGAGTTGCGAATACCTCTTGCATTTTGTATTGCTGCATATCAACCTTCTGTTTTTCATTTTGCTCAAATAGGTCCAAAATCTACTCAATTTACAAGTGCCACCTCATAGAAATCCCTTGTAAGCATGCAATTGCTACAATATATGCATCAAAACAGTAGTCATAGATGTATATTAGTTATTATTATATGCAATTGCTACGAGCTATTTCATATACGATTTAGAAAGTAACCAAATTTTTTAAGTAAAAAAATGCTCAAGAAACAAATTGGGCAACAGCCCAATAGTTTGCACCTCTTCATTTGGGTGAGGCATCATGTTTAAAGCTTGAGAGGTGGTTCCCCCCGGTATGTCATCTGGCTGTTTCTCCCATTACTTTTCTCAACTCTTGGTCCCCTTTCCTATTATCAAAAAGAAATTGAACAGAAGAAGCAAAACAAAAGAAAAGCTATCAAGTAGGTCATGGCTAGCTGTTGAATCATAAATATATGCTGTAAGAAAAAAGAAGTATTAGATCTGAAAAGCTAGGAAATCGCAACAGTAAAGATACTTGGATCATAGGACATACTAAGAAAAGAATATATAATTTTTATTTTCAACATAGTAGGGAACTAAAAGAACAGTAGCGCACTTACCTGTGTCAGTGTTGTTGCATCTGCAATAACAAACGGCACATTCACAAAGCGAGCTAATGTTTTTGCAAGTAATGTCTTTCCTGTCCTTACAGACAACACAAGAATTTATATGTAGGTCAGACCATCAATCAATAAAATCCAGTAGATAATTCCTTTTTAGTTCTCATGGTGATAGATAGGACATAACAAGTGCCAGCATGTTCAGCAAAACCATCACATGATAAAAATGTAACAAATAAAAAGGAAAACATTATACCTGAGCCAGTAAGGCCCATCAAGAGCACATTGCTTTTCTCTAACTCTACATTATCATCATCATTTTCAGCCTCAAAATTCCCTGAATCAGCTCCAGATCTGTGTATTTTCAGTAAATTCAGCTCAGCATAACCATCAGAAGACCATCACAAGAACAAGCAAATTTTTGATGCTTATAAATGCAAGTCAACAATCTAGATATGCTTAAACTTAAAGAAACAATATATAACAAGACAAGATCAACATAAGCCATAGCATTATAGCGGAAAACTGAAATAGATATAAAGGTCACATGAAAACATACACTTTCTGTAAAGATGCATGATAGATTCTTTTATAGTGGTTGTACACAGCCACAGATAGCACCTGCAATTTTTAAGTGGATTACTAATCATAAAACAAAAATTCTAGAAATAATTAAAAGCATGATAAACAAATAAGACAATTATTATAAGAAAAATAAATTCTCATTATTGGTTTAACCAGATAAACATGGTACCTGATAAAAAGAATAAAGAAATCAATCATGAGACTTGGTATCTTGAGAGATAGAACCAGATATTATGGAGAATTATCTTTGATCACTCAATTGGTAACAGATAAGGTTGATCGAAGAAGAAAGTAGACAGATATTATGGAGAATTCTCGTCGCCGTCGTCGTTCAAGAACTCGGGGGCGATGCCGGAGAAGGCGCGGTTAAGGAGGACAGCGAGCAAGGAGAGGCCGCCCACGAAGATGGGCAAGCTCCGGACGAACCCATCGTTGTTGGAGACCCAGTCGCCTACCAAATCCCGCCGGGGTTTCGGGCCTCTGTAAGCCCCCTTCGCACCAAAGAAACCAAGTTATAGAAGAGAGGAGAAGAGAGGAGGGTACGGCTGCGTACCTGAGGATAAGCCGAGGGAGGAGAGGGAATAGGCGGAGGGGAAGAGGAGGCTTGTTTTGCATGTCCCTCTACTACTCCGTACCTCTGTTTTGCATGTCCATGGCTAGTATGAGATCAAACTCCTTGAAATCGGAGGGGCGAATCGGCCTCGAGATCGAAGTCACCTCGATCCCACGCCTTTTGGATGCTGCCCTCATCCTTGAGTCCGCTGGATTACCCTTCAACCCCAAGAGAAACAAACCAGTTAATCGCAGATCGTATTTATATATATATAAAGGAATGCAGGGAATTATCAGAGAGTTACTTCGTGGTAGCCGATGGTGCCGGCGGAATCGATCCAGAATTTGGACTCCAATCCCCTCTTGCGGACAAGGTCTCTGAACACGGCCTCCGCGGCAGGGCTTCGGCAGATGTTGCCTGGAAGGAAGAGATGGAGAATTAATGCTAAGGAGACCCAAAGTAAGGAGGAAGAGGTAAGGATGGAGCTATAGCTTTCCAGGGTCTGGGATTGGGAAGGCTCACCGAGGCAAACGAAAAGCACGGAGAAGGGCTTGGACTCTGCAGCGGATGGCGCCGCCATGGATGCTGCTTGCTCTGCGGCGGCGGCGGCGGCGACGACGAACCGGAGAGAGGCGGAAATGGGATTCCGAGAGGGCAGATGATGATGGGGAGGATGAGAAGAAGAGGGGAGGGGATGTGAATAGAAGGTTTTATAAGGGAGGAGAGTGGGTTTAGTAAGATCAAGAAAGGGGAATGAACCAAGTTGGCAGAATGGTAATTTCGGTACAGTTGCCGCTGCTGCTGCACTGAAGCTTAAGGCGTCTCTCATGTCCCCCTTCTGCCCACCGACCACCAATCGGAAAGAAGACGAGAGGGGAGAGAAGGGTCGGGAATGGTTATTTTCGTCGCTATGCAAAATCCGGTGGTCGAGAATAGCAATCACACAAATCGCCGATGCCTTGTTTGGGCCTGGTAGCAAATATCTCATACCTCATGCTTGTCACCAAAGCCGAGGGAGGAGAGGGAGAGGCGAGGACGGGAATGGCGACGGAGAGGAGGGCGAATGAGAGGAGAGGAGAGGGTTCGAAAGAGAAGAAGACAGCCCACCTCCATCCGACGGGGTTTTGTGGAGGGGAGGAGGGAAGTCCGACGACGCTTATAAGCGTTGTCGTATTTTAACGTTTTGTCCCCACACTTACTACAAGCGTCGGCGGTTACCGTTGCAAGAAAAAAATTTGCCGACGCTTTTTTGTAGCGTCGCCAAAACCCTTTATTGTTGTAGTGGCTGCTTCATTTATCTTACGGTAAACATGACTCGCCCTGAATGGGACACTCTCTAACTTGTGAGATGTCCAGGAGCAGTGAAATTCCACTCCTTGCCGAGTAAATAGAATGCTAAGCGGAGTTAATTCCATTAAAGCATGCAATCCAATTTATTCGAGCGATCAGAAACATGAATTAAACCTATTACAATGCCAGAAATGCGACCTTTGCCTCGCACATGCTGTCAGTCTCCCACAACTTCGCCTACGATTTATGAGCAGCTCGAGTTTTCCAGCTTGGGAGTGCCGGCGAGCATGAAGGCCTCGTACCTTATCCTCCTAACGACAGAGGAGCCACCCCATTCAGTCTCAAGCTCTCCGACCACTTCCTGGGATAACAAATCCACTCCTTGCTCTCTAGCTGTGGTCACAGCAGACCAAGACCTCAGCATTCCGAGGAAGCCATCGAAGGTCAAGTCCTGCTCTAAATCGAGACAGATCGGATCACCTTCCGATCCAAATCCGATACCGGGGAATGGAAATGGGAGGGTCCGATAGAGATTGAAGGCATACCAAGCCCGAGGGTCCCAGTAAGCGTTGGTGGCCTCAAGCAAACGCTTCATCACGTCCTCCAAGGGGCTCATGTTGTAGTTGTAGCCCCAGACAGCAATCACTCCTCCGGGCTTTCTTAGAACACGGTTGACGATGGAGTAGAAGCTGGAGAGATCGAACCAGTGGACGGCCTGGGCCACGGTCACCAGGTCCACTGAGCCCTCGCCCCCGAGAATGGAAACAAGGTCTGGTTCCGGCGTAGAGAGAGGCGTGTGGACGTATCGGACCTTGGGGTGCGGGGTGGCGTGCTTCAGCTGGGCCTCGCTCACATCCGTTGCTATCACCTGCTCGTAGTGCTCCGCTACCTGCTCGGATCCCGTGTTAATTACAACTGGGAATAACGTTATCTGACTAGAAGTGCAATTTCCAGGTCGCTGCTAATTAAGCTCCCTCAGGCGTTTCGGTATGATGATTCATGGCACCATGGGATAGAAAGAAAGAGATTGGGGGGGGGGGGGGGGGGGGCTTACACTGACGGCGGCCTGTCCATTTCCGGTGCCGGCGTCCCACGCCAGCTCGTGACGGGCGGTCAGCGATGCGAGCTTAGCGAACCACTCCTTCGGGTATTGGGGCCGCGCCTCCGCATATGTCGCCGCCTGCTTCTCAAACAGTCCGGCCATCCCCCCCCCCTCTCTCTCTCTCTCTCTCTCTCTCTCTCTCTCTCTCTCTCTCTCTCTCTCTCTCTTTTTTTTTTTGCTAAAGCAAAAGGGGAAGGGGGGAGGAAGGGACAAGCCCACCCCCGCGTAGCAGCCCCGACCACTGGGCCCCCACCCCGCCAGGAGAATGTTCGATGCGGGTAGACCAAGTCGTGTGTTGGGCACCCCGACCTATTTTACTCATACCCTCCCCACCCGTGGGCCGGCTCAGTTATCCGACCCGACCCTCCGTGTGAGTACGTCACACCTGGCACCACCCAGGCTACCAGCCGACCAGTAGCGCTTCCAGACCCCGTGTCCAGGCGTGGGGCATTCGGTCCCCGAATTTAATCGACGCCCGTGCGTTTCGAACCTGGAACCACTTGGTTGGAAGCAAACGCCCCGTTCCAACTGGGCTACCACCTTGGTGGCTCTCTCTCTCTCTCTCTGTGTTTCGTGAGAGCCTCCAACTAGATTTTCAGCCACAAAAAATTGTCACCGTACCAGGATTCTCTTTACCCATCTCTAATGCGTGACAGTTGGTATATCAGACGGCTGGGATGCTCTTCTTGGATCGAAGCAAACATTACATAAAAAAGAGGAAATTCATATCAGACGGTTGGGATGCTCTTTCTTGTATATCAGACGGCTGGGATGCTCTTCTTGGATCGAAGCAAACATTACATAAAAAAAGGAAATTCATATCAGACGGTTGGGATGCTCTTTCTCGTCAACACGAGAGAGAAAGAGAGAGAGAGGTGTATGAAACCAGAGAGGCAACACTTTGGCGTTGGTTGCAAGACAGGGACTAGACTTGGGCATCGGGCCGTGCCGGGCCGGCCCGGCCCGGGCGCACCGGGCCACGGGTCAAAACGGGTCGTGCCTGGCCTGGCCCGCTCAGCGAAAAACCGAAGCCCGGCTCGGCCCCAGGCCCGTCGATTGGCGGGCCGCGCCCGGCACGGCACGAGACGGGCCGTGCCTGGCACGGCCCGAGACGGGCCGTGCCTGGCACGGCCCGTCTCGGGCGCAAACGGGCCGTGCCCGGCACGGCCCGTCTGGAGAGGGGGGGAGAAAATAGCCGTTTCCAACGGCTATTTTGAATTTTTTTCCAAAATGCCCCTCCCAACAGTCCAAAAACGGCTAAATTGAGGGGTATTTTGGGAAAAAAATTTTTGGACTCCTATAAATACCCCTTTCCTCCCTCATTCTCACCACACCAAACCAACTATTCTCTCCTTCTCTACTATTATTATTTCTCTCTTCTAAAGTGCTCTTCCAGCAATTTAATTTTTAGTTTGCATTTAGCAAGTGTTCAAGTGCTACACAAGAGGAGGTTCCTGTTGAGAAGAGAAGGTCACTCCTGTTGAGAGCACAAGAGGAAGCTCAGAATCTCGGCTCTGCCTCTGCCCTCTGACCCTCTACTCAATTCCTCCTTGTGGTTAGTTTTTATTTTTTGAATTCATCAATTTAGATATGTCATCTTTTGAGGAAAGTCATTTTGGCATTCCTCCTGTTTCCGAGGGAGAAGAAACTAATCCCCAACCCCATGTTCCTAGTTCCTCCAGAACTAGTGAACCGAGTGAAGATCAAACCTCTTCTCGTAAGAGGACTAGTGCTGTATGGAATGAATTTGATAGAGTTATGGTTGATGGAGTCTGGAAAGCAAAATGTAAAAAATATGCGAAACTTTATAGTTGTAGTAGTAGTGGGGGAACAGGCCATTTAAAAAGACATCAAGAGAGTCATAGGATGCATGATTCTCATGCTCAAACTCAAAGTACCCTTAATATACAAGGGGGATTACTTGTAGGTAATTTTGCATATAATCAAGAAAATCAAAGAAAAGCACTTGTAAAATGGATAGTTAAGGATGAATTACCTTTTAGTTTATGTGAATCTTTTAATTTTGAAGAATATGTTCAATTAAACCTACAACCTGCTTACAAAAGAACTAGTAGGCGTACATTTAGAAGAGTAGCTATGACTAACTTTTTAGCAATGAGACAAAGTTTAATTGAAACACTCTCTACTTTAAATGTAAAAATTTCATTAACTTCTGATATTTGGTCAGCATCTGTAGGTAGTAATTGTTTTATTGTCATTACTGCTCATTATATTGATGATGATTGGCAATTAAATAAACGTATTCTTGCTTTTCGTGCTTTTGATTTTCCACATTCTGGGCAACAAATTTCAAATGTCATTTATCAAACTGCATGTTCATATAATATTAATGATAAAATTATGTCTATTACTTTTGATAATGCATCTAATAATAATTCTGCTGTTACATTATTAAAGGACTCATTGCATCCCATGTTAAATGGAAATTTATTGCATATTAGATGTGCATGTCATATCTTAAATCTTTCTGTTCAAGCTGGCATGGGCATGATTCAAGATGTGATTTCAAAAATTAGAAATGCAGTTTCTTTTATTCATGCTTCAAGATCAAGACTTCAAGAATTTAAGGAACTATGTATAAATCATGGTAAACGTTTTAAAAAATTTAAACTTGATGTAATTACTCGTTGGAACTCAACATATAGCATGACACATGATGCATACCCATATAAAAACTTATTAAGTGCATATATTAATGATCGTGGATTAGGCTTTACATTGACTGAAACTGATTGGAATAAAGGAAAAATTTTGGAAGATTTTTTTCTTAGTTTTTATAATGCTACCAATGTTCTTTCTGGTATTTATTATCCAACTTCATGTTCATTTTTACAACAAGCATATATAATTAGTCAAAAATTTGCAGAACATAGATATGATGATGTTTTAATGCCTATTATTGAACAAATGGAATCTAAATGGAATGAGTATTGGGACAAGATATGTCCTATGCATAACTTAGCTGCTATATTTGATCCAAGAGTTATTGTATTCTGGAGGTCAGACCAAGGTCCAAACCTCCCTTCATGTACCATTTTGATTTAAATTAATAAACTGGTAGGGGTCTATGCCAAACCCCCCACCATTAAGGTGGCTTTATATTAATAAATCCTTAGTTTTCAATATTTATTAATTTATTAAAAAAATTTATGAAGCATTTTTTTAATGGAGACGGGCCTGAACCGGGCCTGGCTCGCGGACCGTGCCCGGCCCAGGCCCTTATGGGCCGTGCCGGGCTGGCCCGCGGGCCAAGCAGCGGGCCGTGCCAGCCCAGGCCCTAATGGGCCGTGCCGGGTTCGGCCCGCGGGTCAGAAAAGTGTGACCCAGCACGGCCCCCTTGAATGAGCCGTGCCAGGCACGGCCCGGTACTGTAGCAAGCGGGCCCAGTGCCCAAGTCTAATAGGGACGAAGCGGCGGGTGCGCTGCTTCTAGTAGCTATCTTTTTTTTTTTTTCTAGCTAAAAAACTATTCTTTTGTTTTCATCGAATGTTCAAAAAGGCTAAGCCGCGGATTGAAAGGCTTCATATACAGTCAATCACTTCTGAAGTAGACTGTAGATTTAAGAATAAAAATTGTCTAAAGCACTTCATAATTTATTATTTTTAAATTTTATCAAATACATTCGTAGTTAAAAAAAAATTAGCGCATTTTCTGTGCCATCTCAACCGACCATCAATGGCTTATAATCAAAACAAAAGTGGCGTACAGCTTTACTCGACAAGGCATGCATGCCCCCTGTTTTATTCCTAATTCAACCTAGTGACGATGGAGCCAGGACCAGTCTTTTGTGGACCAAAATGGAGCAGAAATCGTATACAAATCCCGACTTTATTCTCACACGGAACCCAAAAAAAAAAAGAAAAAAGAAAAAGCTTCTAACGTCAGTCTCACAGCGCTAGCCTTCGAATTTTGGCGTGCCGGCAAGCATGAAAGCCTTGTAAGTTATCTTCCTAATATCAGATCCACCCCAAGCAGTCCTGAGCTCCTTCACCACCTCTTCAGTCAGCAAATCCACTCCACGCTCCTTCGCAGTGGCTACCGCAGACCCCGTCCTCAGCGATTCCACGAAACCATCAAATGATACCTCCAGATCCATGTCGAAACTCGCAGGACTGCCTTCGCTCCCCAGTCCGATGCTTTCAAATGGGAACGGAAGGCTCCGGTATCGTTCAAAGGCGTAGCCAGGTCTCTCATCCATGTAAGGAAGGGTGGAGACGTAGAAGCGCTTCATTACGTCCTCCAAAGGATGGATGTCGTAGTTGTAGCCCCAGACAGCAATCACTCCCCCAGGCTTCCTCAAAACACGGTTCACGATGGCATAGAAGCTCGGGAGATCGAACCAGTGCACGGCCGTGGCCACCGTCACCAGGTCTACCGAGCCTTCGCCTCCGAGCATGGATACGAAATCTTGCTCCGAGGTGGACAGAGGCGTGTGAATGTATTGAACCTTCGGATGCGGGATGGCATGCTTGATCTGGGCCTCACTAACGTCCGTGGCTATCACCTTCTCATAATGTTCTGCAACCTAGTGGTGGAATCAACGTATATAGCATGCCAAAAACCGATAAGACTGAAACCAAAGTTATGGATCAAAAACAATGGAAATATGAAATTAAAAACAAAATTTAAGCCCACTGAAGGCTTAGTTTATTAAAATAGAACTCGGGTTATGAAGTCACGCAAATACACAAACAACTGGCGTGCGGCCTAATGTTATGAAGAAGAAGTTAGTAATTGAGGCAGAGAACGGTCGCAACATGGTACGTACCATGGGATCCGAGAGAAAGAGAGAGAAAGAGAGAGAAAGGCTTACGTTGACAGCGGCCTGGCCGCTACCGGTGCCGGCGTCCCACGCCCGCTTGTGATGGGCGGTGAGCGAGGCGAGCTTCGAGAACCACTCTCTCGGATATTTGGGCCTAGCCTGCGCGTATAATTCCGCCTGCTTCTCGTAAAGCCCTGCCATTGTTCCGCTCTCTCGCTCTCGCCTCTCGCCTCGATTTATCCTTCCTCGCTGCCGTTCCCAAACAGCTTAGCATGATCTTTAGGGGAGCGTGGAAGAACACGACTCCGCGAGGAAGGCTAATTGAGATAATCGCAGCCGCTCGTTTTTTGTAATGATGCATTCAGATATGAGATCTATAGAAACGACCGGCTGTAATTAGTGGCGTGCACGGCCACGCCTTTGCACATAGTATAGGGTAAAATTCCTTGATCAATATGGGCTCTCCCACGATTTGGAGAGAAAAGTCAACCAATACCTAACGTTGGTTGAACAAGTAATTGGATTAGAGGCTAGAAATGACTACAGCGTTGAAAATTCCTACGATGTCCATGTAATGCTGCAAATTTTTTTAAAGAAAAATCACTACTTTTCCTCCTCAGATAAATTCACTAAGAAAATTAACTTCGATAAAATAACACGAGCCACAAGCCGGCTCCATCAACGCAATAGAGTGCTGCACGTCCGCCGTAAGCTAGCAGGCATGCTGCAATGGCAAGATAGGTCCGCCGCAGCAGCAGCACCCCTACCACCTCATCAGGACATCCACCCAAAGCCCACTCCAAGGGTCCTGAAATATCAAGGAGCATTGCAAATAGAAATAGGCAAGATGCGCATTCCGTACGAACAGGTCGTGGGTCTACACTAGCACGGTGGGACTTTCGGCATGCCTGAGACTTATATCCTGGTCCATGAGTGATTTCCAATCTGGTTGTTAAGGTCGCGCGTCTCGTGCGGGAGGGCTGAGACGAGTTGTTAAAGTTGGCACAACCTCCATGGCACTTCATGCCATGAATTTCAAAGAAAAGAAAAGAAAATAGGCTACAAACAGGCCAAACTCGTTCTCTATTTAAACCTCTGTTTCTCCTTACTGATTTCTCCTATATTCTCTTGCCTTTTGTGTCAGCAGCAGCCTGACGCTTGATTCATGTAGGCTCTATTCTACCATTCAGGTAGCGGAAAGCTTTTGAATATTAAATCAATTTATGGCAGCTGAGGGGGTTTGAATGACTTGAGCAGAGGAAATAGAATGCAACATGGAGGAGGAAAGTTGGCCGCCTTTCTTCAACGGCAAACTTTGAATTGGCCTGTAAAATCCTTTTTTTTTTAATTTTGCTGCTGCACTTGCAACCTGCTTGCTATTATATGATGACAGCAAATACATCATAATGAGTAAAAGAGGTAGCAAACTACTCTATCTTGATGCTGGACTCCATACGGATACTACACTATTACTATATCGGTACGGTACAGTATGGAGCCAATTCAGCATACCAAATACCGGTACATTCTCTATGCCGTATACCAATACCGAACCAATATAGTACAGCATGCTTCGTACCGGATCGATATGATACGGTGAACCTTGAGAAGTGAAACAGTCCTGGCCATTCAAAACTTGTTATCGCTACCATTCGTAGCTTTATGAAGGTAACAGATTGGCTGTTAATTGGATCTCATCGTAATAATAGAATTTCTTGTCCCAGCACTCAAGGGCGGCCCAATACACTGACGGCGGCCTGTCCATTTCCGGTGCCGGCGTCCCACGCCGGCTCGTGACGGGCGGTCAGCGATGCGAGCTTAGCGAACCACTCCTTTGGGTATTGGGGCCGCGCCGCCGCATATGTCGCCGCCTGCTTCTCGAACAGTCCGGCCATCCCGCCCCCCCCCCCCTCTCTCTCTCTCTGTGTTTCGTGAGAGCCTCTAACTAGATTTTCAGCGACAAAAAATTGCCACCGTACCAGGATTCTCTTTACCCATCTCTAATGCGGGACAGTTGGTATATCAGACGGCTGGGATGCTCTTCTTGGATTGGAGGCAAACATTACATAAAAAAAGGAAATTCATATCAGACGGCTGGAATGCTCTTTCTTGTTCATCACTTGTCTCCGTATTCTCCTCAATACGAGAGAGAGAGAGAAGAGGTGTATGGAAACCAGAGAGGTAACACTTTGGCGTTGGTTGCCAAGCCATTGGACGAAGCGGCGAGTGTGCTACTTCTACGAGCTGGAGGTGGGGAACTACTACTATGGGCAGGGTTACCCGGTGAAGCCCCACCGAATCCGGATGACCCACGCCCTCCTCTCCCACAGTGGCCTCCTCAATCGCATGCAGGTCATCCACCCCGTCCCCGCCCGCGACTGCGGCCTCGTTTAGTATATACTATCCTTTGCTGTCTGAAGAATCATATTTTTATTATTTAATAAATTATTTGTACCATCCTTCTGGAATAGAGTATGAATAATATTTTTCTTCTTTTACTTTCCCTGACACCTAATATCCTATAGATCTATGCCATGTTTCAGCTTATGATTAGCATAATTAGGTGATTAAATTTTTGCATCAAATCTTTGAATCTAGATCAGAATGCTAGACTTAAAAAATTTCCAATATTTCTGGTGTTGTAAAGGGCGTGTGTTTCTTTGTACATATGGGATAAACAAATATTTCTTGTTACTTTCCGCTTTCTATTTTTCAATAACATGCAAGTCTTGTTAAATTAAGCAATCCGCATTTCAACCATTTTGGTAGGGCCGTGGGAGCATCTTCAAAATTTTAAAAAATAAAAAATGCTATTAAGAACTGAAAATGCTATTAGAACTAGTGGTATTTGTGGGCCGGAAATGACAGTTTCAGTCAATAAGCCATCGGGAGGATAGAAAATGGCCAGGATATTTTGCCATGTGAGTAAAAATAATCAAGGTTAAACTGAGATATCGTTATTATTAACCAAGACAATATGTTTCCTTAAATCGGCCGATGTATTAAACACCTCTTAAAAACACTAAGCAGAGATAATTCAACCTAAACAGTGTCCAGCCCCATCACCTGTTTAACATTTGTACGAATCCCTCCTAAACAAGCTTCAACTCCCTCACAGGACGAGTCTCGTTCCATGTCGAGACTCACGGGATCTCCCTCAGAACACAATCCAATGCTCTGTAATGGGACACCCAAAATCTGATTTACTGATTTAAAAAGGTCCTACTAGTTGGCGAGCTGGATTTGCTATTGGCTTTGGCATTGAGGGTTCTGATTTGATGGTCGAGTCCTGGAAATAGGAAGCAAGGATTATCTTCAAAAATGGTATCAGAGAAGAGATTTTTCTTCTGAACCTTTAAAGCTGATGAAGGCAGACTCACAATCCTCCTCTGTTAGAGTTATAATGTAATTTACTCCTCAATTACCAAAACAAATGAGACCTTATCATCATTCCAAAGGGGAAAAAAAAAAGGTTTAAGCAATGGTGAAATAGGACGTGTATTTTTAAGTTTCAAAATTTGCACTCCATTAATCTCACCATAGAAATGCAAACTTGAGCTGCATTTTTTTGCTTTCCGTAGCTATCTTTTGTTTTTTTTTTTTTTGCTAAAAAACCATCTTTTATTTTCATTGTATGATCAGAGAGGCTAATGAGCCACGGAATGAAAGACTTCATATATGGTCAGTCACTTCTGAAATATACTATAAATTTAAAAGAATAAAAATTGTCTAAAGCACTCCATAACTCATTGTTTTTTAATTTTATTAGATACATCCATGTAAAAAAAAAAAAAAAAAAAAGCAGCTCATTTTCCGTGCCATCTCAATGGATCACCAATGGCTTATAATCAAAACAAAAGTGACGTACAGCTTTACTCGACAAGGCATGCATGCCCCCCGATTTATTCCAAATTCAGTCTAGTGACGATGGAGCCAGGACCAGTCTTTTGTGGACCAAAATGGAGCAGAAATCGTATACAAATCCCGACTTTATTCTCACACGGATGGAACCCAAAAAAAAAAAGAAAAGCTTCTAGGGTCAGTCTCACAGCGCTAGCCTTCCAATTTTGGCGTGCCGGCAAGCATGAAAGCCTTGTAAGTTATCTTCCTAATATCAGATCCACCCCAAGCAGTCCGGAGCTCCTTCACCACCTCTTCAGTCAGCAAATCCACTCCACGCTCCTTCGCAGTGGCTACCGCAGACCCCGTCCTCAGCGATTCCACGAAACCATCAAATGATACCTCCAGATCCATGTCGAAACTCGCAGGACTGCCTTCGGTCCCCAGTCCGATGCTTTCAAATGGGAACGGAAGGCTCCGGTACCGTTCAAAGGCGTAGCCAGGTCTCTCATCCATGTAAGGAAGGGTGGAGACGTAGAAGCGCTTCATTACGTCCTCCAAAGGATGGATGTCGTAGTTGTAGCCCCAGACAGCAATCACTCCCCCAGGCTTCCTCAAAACACGGTTCACGATGGCATAGAAGCTCGGGAGATCGAACCAGTGCACGGCCGTGGCCACCGTCACCAGGTCTACCGAGCCTTCGCCTCCGAGCATGGATACGAAATCTTGCTCCGAGTTGGACAGAGGCGTGTGAATGTATTGAACCTTCGGATGCGGGATGGCATGCTTGATCTGGGCCTCACTAACGTCCGTGGCTATCACCTTCTCATAATGTTCTGCAACCTAGTGGTGGAATCAACGTATATAACATGCCAAAGACCGATAAGACTGAAACCAAAGTTATGGATCAAAAACAATGGAAATATGAAATTAAAAACAAAATTGAAGCCCACCGAAGGCTTAGTTTAATTATTACAATAGAACTCGGGTTATTGAGTCACGCAAATACACAAACAACTGGCGTGCGGCCTGATGTTATGAAGAAGAAGCTAGTAATTGAGGCAGAGAACGGTCGCAACATGGTACGTACCATGGGATCCGAGAGAAAGAGAGAGAAAGGCTTACGTTGACGGCGGCCTGGCCGCTACCGGTGCCGGCGTCCCACGCCCGCTTGTGATGGGCGGTGAGCGAGGCGAGCTTCGAGAACCACTCTCTCGGATATTTGGGCCGAGCCTGCGCGTATATTTCCGCCTGCTTCTCGTAAAGCCCTGCCATTGTTCCGCTCTCTCGCTCTCGCCTCTCGCCTCTCGCCTCTCGCCTCGATTTATCCTTCCTCGCTGCCGTTCCCAAACAGCTTTAGCATGATTTTAGGGGAGCGTGGAAGAACACGACTCCACGAGGAAGACTAATTGAGATAATCGCAGCCGCTCGTTTTTTGTATTGATGCATTGAGATATGAGATCTGTAGAAACGACCGGCTGTAATTAGTGGCGTGCACGGCCACGCCTTTGCACATAGTATAGGGTAAAATTCCTTGATCAATATGGGCTCATGTAATGATGCAAATTTTTTTAAAAAAATTCCTACGATGTCCATGTAATGATGCAAATTTTTTTCTAAAAAAATCACTGCTTTTCATCCTCAGATAAATTCACTAAGAAAATTAACTTCGATAAAATAACACGAGCCACAGGCCGGCTTCGTCGAGGCAATGGAAATTTCCAATCTGGTTGTTAAGGTCGCGCGTCTCGTGCGGGAGGGCTGTGACGAGTTGTTAAAGTTCGCACAACCTCCATGCCACTTCATGCCATAAATTTCAAAGAAAAGAAAAGAAAATAGGCAACAAACAGGCCAAACTCGTTCTCTATTTAAACCTCTGTTTCCCCTTACTGATTTCTTCTATATTCTCTTGCCTTTTTTGTCAGCAGCAGCCTGTCGCTTGATTCATGTAGGCTCTATTCTACCATTCAGGTAGCGGAAAGCTTTTTAATATTAAATCAATTTATGGCAGCTGAGGAGGTTTGAATGACTTGAGCAGAGGAAAGAGAATGCAACATGGAGGAGGAAAGTTGGCTTCCCTTCTTCAACGGCAAACTTTGAATTGGCCAGTAAAATCTTTTTTTTAAATTTTGCTGTTGCACTTGCAACCTGCTTGCTATTATATGATGACAGCAAATACATCACCATGAGTAAAAGAGGTAGCAAGATACTCTATCTCAATAATGGACTCCATATGGATACTACACTATTACTGTATCGGTATAGTACAATACGGAGTCGATTTGGTATACTGAATTCCTGTACATCTTTTGTATCATATATCAATACCGCCCCAATATGGTATACTATACTTCGTATCAGTTCGGTATGGTACGGTGAATCTTGAGAAGTGAAATAGTCCTAGTCATTCAAAACTTGTTATCGTTACCATTCGTTGCTTTAAGAAGGTAACAGATGGGCTGTTAATTGGATCTCATCGTAATAATAGAATTCCTTGTCACAACACTCTAAATCAAGTGATCATTATTATCTGAAATAAAGTTAATAATATATTTATTTAACACATAAATATTAATTTATTTTATATTTAATAAAAATAGAAAAATATAGTTGCTAAAGGGAAAAGTGTATATGTGCAAGAGAAGATATAACTAGGGCTGCAAATGGGTCGGGTCGGGTTCTGAGTGACACCGATCCGACCCGATTTTTTGTTCAGGTCCTAATTTTGGACCCAGACCCGACCCGGTTGAAATTCGGGTTGGGTTGGATCAGGTCGATGCCGACCCCGATGGGTCATTTGGGTCGGGTCGGATCCGGGTCCGGGTCCGGGTTCGGGTCCGGTCCATGAGATGAACAAGTTTTAACCCCAGAGTAAGCAAAGTTAAACAGACTACGGATCTGTTGAGAACAATCGTATGTTGATATTTTTAATAGTTCAGCTCCATGAATAATGAAGACTGACAAATGCTATTCTTATTTATTATCAAAAACTCTTAATCACACAATGGAAGAATGGTTTTCTACATGCCGAACCTATTCACACATGCAACCAAAATGGAGCAGCAGAAGAAAGCAAACATTAGATGGGGGTGGCATGAGGGCACACTCAAAATGACATCAGAAGCAACAATCATTTGGTGATAAATGAAAAAATAGCATGCAAGAGTAACAAAAATCCAAGGCACGCTCAAACAAACATCAGAAGCAACTCCTCAGTGTTCATTTACAAATGATTTTGGCGATAAATGATTTACAAATTTCTTCAGTAGGATTTACAAATTTCATTTGCCCAGGAGTCTTACTCTCAGCTCCTCTGCCACTGCATCAATGAACTCCTCAGTGTTCAACCACTGGTCTCGAGTCACCCTGCAAGAGACGAAAAGGCTCGCATAAAATCATCTATTGTTTGATGGTTTATAACAGACGAAAGCTACCATTTTAGAAACAATAATAGTGACATGAGAGTCAGATGGTACTTTGGTCCATGATTGAGGAGAGCAAGATCCTTGGTCATCTTTCCAGACTCCACAGTTCCAATGCAAGCAGCTTCCATTTTCTCGGTAAAATCAAGTAGTCTAGCATTGTCATCTAGCTTTGCTATGTTGAAAAACAAACATTTTGGGATTCAGAATTTTCATCTAATGATGTAGGGGCTGAAACCTAGGCGACCACAGTGCTAATGAAGTAGAACACGGTTATTTAATTGGGTGACTGCTAAAATTATGGATATACAGATCGAGTTTCTCTAGAGCAGACAAAAGAAACATAAAGACCTTACAAATTCTTGAAATACAAATTGTGAAAATAAATAAACAAATTCTTGAAATACATATTAGGAAAAACAAATAAAAAGAAATATTTCCAGTTAGTGCTTGTAGTTAGAACCACTACAATAATCCAAAAGAAAGCCAAAGATACCTGTGTGCAAGCCCTCGTGACCAGGCAAAGATTGAAGCAATGCTATTTGTACTGGTTTCACCTCCTTTTTGGCGAACCCTGTAATGACGGGTTACTTTGCCAGGTGCAATGCTATCTTGCCAATTCATATTCTAAAACTACGAGGCATGCTATTCCTACCATGAATGGATTCTAATAAAACCAATGTTTAATACAGAAATATAAAGACAAATAATTTCCACAGACAAGAAACCAGATTTGCTTTAGAATATGAATACCAAATTCCAACATACCAGTACTGATGTCATCAGACCAAGGGATCCAAAAACTAGAAATACAAGGGGGGGAAATCTGGTGACTGAGACAATGTGTTAGTGGTGCCAATGTGTCATCAATCATCCCGGTAAAATGAAAAAAACTAGGGTTCATTAAAAACTAGACCTGCATGAAGAATAGCTAAGGAGAGTGCTAAAAAAGAAACAATATTTAAAAGAGCTGACAACAAGCTGACATAGTACAAAAAGGGAAAGCAGAAGATATTCATGTAGAAGGATGAAGCTCAAAAGTTGAACTGATGACCCAAAGATTGATTTAAAGATTGATTTTGATGATCACAAAACCTTGAAGTATAAATACTAATGTTTGTGTTGCAAGAAGAAAGATAATTGATTTTGCAAGGAAAAACACAAGAAGGCCTCAAAAGCTCTCAAGAAGAGTTGGAAGAAAGCCACACTTCATTGGCCCAAGTTTCAAGTTTAAAGTATTCAAGTTGGAGGAGCAAACTCTAAAGAAGAAATTCAAAAGAATAGTGCTCGAGTCGACTCCTGTACATTACGAGTCGACTCCGACTGAGGACAGACAGCCGGACAGAAAGAATCATCTCAGAACCTGTCAGCGAGTCGACTCCTGAAGAATTCGAGTCGACTCCGATGCTTGCCGAGTCGACTCCAGCGTTGTACGAGTCGACTCCGATGGTTGGCAGGTCGACTCCTAAGGAAGCAAGAGTCGACTCCCAGAGAAATACAAGGCAAAAAATCAGAGAGCCAATTTCGGACACTGAGAGCCGAGTCGACTCCCGCAAAGTCCGAGTCGACTCCGAGGCAGCGCAACCCCAAAGACAAAAGACGGTATTTTCGTCTCTGAGAGGCGAGTCGACTCCAAGACAGTTCGAGTCGACTCCAAGGCAGCGCAACTCCAAAAGACAGAAGACTGTTTTTCGGATACTGAGAGCCGAGTCGACTCCGAGACAGTTCGAGTCGACTCCGAGACGGCACAAGTCAACAGACAGAAGATCGGAATTTCGGGCTCTGATTGGCGAGTCGACTTCCAGAATATCCGAGTCGACTCGAGTGAGCAAACTTGAAAGAGAGATCTCTGGATTCCTTGGAACGAGTCGTCTCCAAAAATGCCAGGTCAGCTCCAGACATTGGCGAGTCGACTCCAGGTTCAGTCGAGTCGACTCCAAGGCAAGACTACACTTTAATTCAAATCCAGAACAGTTGCCGAACCGTCTCCAGAAAAGCATGAGTCGACTCCTGCAACAGGCGAGTCGACTCCAGATCGCGCGAGTCGACTCCGATCCCAACGAAAATATTGTCAGGAGGTACAGACTGTGTCCAACGGCTCTATTTTTGTCTCTAACGGCTAGATTTTTGTTTCCACGCCATCTAAAGCTATAAAATCAAGAGGAGAGCTAGGAGAGAAGATATGGAAGTGGGAGAGAACATTTAGGGAAGAGATTTAGAAGAGATTACAAGGAAAATCTTCCAAAAGCACAAAAGGGCCATTCAAAGCAAAATAGAGAGAAGAAGAGCATCCAAGTGAATCCCAAAGCTTCCTCTTCAACTGTGTGCTGCCTCGGTGATCCTCTACTTCGTGCAAAATCAGAAGAGGGTCAAGTGAAGAAGAAGCCGAGTTCCCCCATCTACAAATTAGTTTGAGGGCTTCTTCTCTTTACTTTACTTATTTATATTTGCTATATTTGCTTATGTGAGAAGCTTGTATTTGATTTAAACTCTTGTTCTAAGATCTTGTAACTTGATTCAATCAAGGGATTGAATCAAGGGGTTAAGGTTTGTTGGTGAGCCAAAGGAAAAACCAACGTTGTAAGGTTGTGGTTGGTGAGCCTTTGGAAAAACCAACTGGGTTGATTGTGAACCCGGAAAACAATTGTTGTAAGGTTGTGGTTGGTGAGCCTTTGGAAAAACCAACTGGGTTGGATTGTGAGCCCGTGAAAACAATCGGTTGGTTCTAGTCGGTGAGCCTGTAAAAACCGACCGAGTTCGTTGTGATCTCGCAAAACAACAAGTTGGGTTGTGAGCTTGTAAAACAACCGGCTGTAATCTGAGAAATTATAGTGAAATTTCCAAGAGGTCTTGGGGAGTGGATATAGGTGCTGGGATGCACCGAACCACTATACTTTTGTTGTGTCTGTGATGCTCTTTATTATCTAACTTCCTCACTCACTTACTTACTTAGATACATTGCTTGCTTAACTCTTCTCCGTGCATCCTTTAGTTGCAAGCATATTCAATTCACTTAATCAAGTCTCATTCAATATAACAGCATTAAGATTCATTGTATTAAATTGCATACTTGGGCAAACTTAGACTAATCTTTTATTGAGTCCACTGCTTAATAGTTGATTAGATTAGAATCATACTCTTGCTAAGATTAAATTCCACTATGCATCCATACAACTTAGCTTAATTAACTCTAAAAGATTAGAAGTAGTAGAAAAGTTCTTAAGAGACCTAATTCACCCCCCCCCCCTCCCTCTTGGGTTGTCACCTTGGGCAACAAGTGGTATCAAAGCAGGTGCTCTTTTATTAATTATAGTCTTAACCGTCTAGAGCTAAAGATTATGACAACCCCACATAACATATTATTTGCCGAGGGACTTTCCATAAACAGACCTCCACTGTTTGATGGAACTTATTATATTCAATGGAAAGCTAGAATGAAAATTTTTGTTCAATCACAAAACTATAAAATATGGAATATCATTATAGACGGACCTCACACACTCTCTCAAAATGTCAATGAAAAAGACTTAGCATAATTGAATGCTAACGCTATAAACTTTCTATATTGTGCTATCCATGAATCTATATTTCATAAGATTTCTGCATGCTTATCTGCTAAAGAAATCTGGGATACTTTAACAATTATTTATGATAAATCTCAGATTAGCTCACATGTGCTTCAATTGCGTACTAACAATGAGATTGCAGAATCCTCCACATTAGCCGAGTCGACTCCAATAAGGCCCGAGTCGACTCTGAGGCAAATCAGTTCAAAAAACAAAGAGTTCGGTGATGAAAACAAGGATCCATTCCCAAACACCGAAAGATTCAAAAGCTTCCTAAAGACAAAGAAGAAGAGGAAGCAAGAAGAAAGAAAGAAAGAGATAAAAAGGAAGAAAGTTTTGACCAAGGAAGAGTCAAGCAAGAAAATGAAAGCTAGGAGCAACAATGATGATATTAGCTCCAAAGAACTACAAGAGGTAACTAACTTTTGCTTTATGGCACAAGAAGATAAGGTAAAATCTGAATCCACTTTTACATCAACTGATTTTCAAGAAGAATTTTCTTATGATGAACTTTTAAATGCTTTTCATGATTTGTATGGTGAATGTAGAAAATTAGCTATGAAAAATAAAAATCTTAAAAAGCTAAATTTGGAAATTTCAAAAGAAAGAAATTCTATTGCTGAAATACATGACAAACTAAATTCTGAAAATAAAATTTTAAGGTTAAATTCAGAACAATTGATTCAGAAAAATCAGAATTTAATTAAAGAAAATCAAAATTTAAGTGAAGAAATTAACCAATTGAAGTCTTTTATTAACAAATTTACTGTAAGTTCAGAAAGATTAAAAATGATGTTTGAAAGCCAACATGTTGATTTTGATAAATCAAAATTTGGCTTAACTCCTTCACTTAGCAATGAATCCCTAAAGAAAAAGGTTTTAAATTCGTCAAGCAAATCATCAAAAAGGATAACGTATTTCAAACATCAAAAGAATGGACATAACAACCTTACCTATAGTTTTAGTACAATTAAATCAAATGGTAAAGTTATTACTATTAAACAGATTTGGGTTCCAAAAGGAACCATATGTCCTAACTCTCAAGAACCCAAAATGAAAATATGAGGATGTAGATGTAGGTGTGCCAAGATACCCATGAAACAAATAGAACTTTCATACAAATGGGTGTTCTAGACACACGTTAAAGAGTGAAACTTAAAATATAATCAAGAAAAATAATTAAAATAGAAGAAATAAATTCAAAGTCCTTCATCTTTCTATACTTTTCTATATTGAGGGATACTTTGTTAATGATTAATCAATTTTCTTAAATTATCTTTTTGAGTCCTCTATATGCTTGATTGAGAGTTCGTATCCAAGGCATTATCTTCTATTGATCATAGAAATAAGAATATGTACTTAATATGCTCTTAAAAAAATTATGCATTATAACTACTAATATTAAAGAATTATTTTTGGGGGGTATATAAAATTAACTTATGCTAGTATGGACTTAATTTCAAAAGACCTTGCCGTTGGGTTACTTAGATTATCTTCTGAAAGGTCAAAGTTTGCTATGCATGTTAACTAAGGAAATAAACAAAAATCAATTTCTAAATCTAAAGATGTTGTTTCCAACACTAAGTTTTCAAAAGCTTACATTAGCCTTGTTCTTGGCACTTAAATTGAAATATTTTCTGCATTGGCACAAACTCACAAAAAGCGATCAAATGACAAAGGTTTGCAAACTATGAAAGTAAAAGAAGTATCATGGCATAGTTTTGAAAACCAATTTTGTATTAAGTTGTGCACAATTGTTTCTGCACCAAGAACACCATAAGTAAAATAGGATTAATAGAATCCTTGAAGAAATGAAAAAGGCAATATTGTATGATAGTCATTTACTTAAATGATTTTTTTGTTAAAAGCTATCATCATTATTTGTCATATATATGGTTTCTATTAAATCTATTTTTGATGAAAACTCCATTTGATCTTCTGAAAAATAGAAAATGATCTATTGCATATCTTTCATATTTTTCAGTAGTAAATGTTATGCTTGATATGGTCGTTTGAAAATAATGCCAAATCTGATACAGATATTTCTATTTTTTGGATATCATTCATCAAGCAATGCATATGGAACATTTAATCAAAAGATTATAGTTGTAGAAATATCAATTCATTTTATTCTTTATGAGACTAATGATTTTTTATCAAGATACTAAAATCAAATTATATATGTATATGGTTAATCTTTTACATATAACAATCTGAAAACATGTTAATAATTAGAACCAAATTGAGTTTTTCAGAAATGCACTTAATGAAAAAAAATTGATGACTACTAAAAGACTAAATCAAGAAAAGATGAAATAGATCTTGATGAAATTCTTACATGATTAGAAGTAAAGATCACCATTATCATTTGCTTGCTTTATGAGCTTTATATTCTATCAAATGAATGTGTAGAATGCACTCCTATGTGCTTATTTTATTAAAGAAGATATATGTTAAATAACCACCATATTTGAAAACACTCATTATAAATATGATAAAGCAATATATGATTTGGAACAAGCATCAAAAGCATGATATAAAAGCTTGAGTAACCTTTTTGATAGAAAGTAATAGTGATAAATCTATGCATCAAAAAGAAGAATTTGTGATATCTTATTTGCTCAAAGTATACATTGATGACATCATTTTTGGTTCTACTAATGAAGATTTATATGAAGACTTTACTAAGCTCATGCAAGGTGAGTTTGAAATATGTATGATGAATGAATTAACATTTTCTCTCGAACTCCAAATTAAGACAAACAAGAAAGGGGATCTTCATTGACCAAAGTTAGTCCACAAGAAAACTCTTATAGAAGATTGGCATGAAGAAAGTATGTCTATGACCCCATCTTGTAGAATTTGAAAAGGATAAGCAAAGTAGATCTATTGTTTTAAAGCTGTATTGAAGCATGATAGAATAAGTATTTTATCATACAACTAGTAGACCAGATTGTATCCTCATTATGTGCCCTTGTAATGAGTCATATTTTATTGATAACAAATAAATCATAATCTGAATTTTGATAGAAACAACTGTTTAAGATAAGTTGATTAAAACTTAGCTAGCGTGTCTTATTGATAATTATCTTAAGCAAATAAAATCTAAACTAAATTGATTTTGAAAATAAGAAATTGATTTGACCTTGATAAATCTTCCTATTGCCTCACATGCTTGTCCTTGAACCATCTTGGTTAATGAAACTATCTCTTTAGTTCAATTGATATGTGCTTGCTTATATTTAGACAATCTCTTGAGTAAAGTGACTCAATATTCAACTATTGTCAATATTCAACTATTGAGTCATCTAGTTAAAAATATGTTGGATGAATGTTTTGTATCTTGAAGAAACTAATGACTTTCCTTCTAGAAAGAAAAGAATTTTGTTAATAATGCAGGATCCTTGAAAAAGAAAATGAGAGATTTCAACTTAAAGGATATCTCCATGTAAGATACGATAAACATTCGCATGCAAACAAGAGAGAGGACCTTCTTCAGCCAAAAGTTCATACATAAGAAATCTAGTAGGTTTTTGACTTGAAGAATGCAGAATGAATCGGTAATTTTAGATACCTCTCTCAAATTAGTTGAGCAAAGTCAATAACTTAAATCTTATTGTGGCATGGTTAAAATCTTTAATTATTAATTTCTTGATATCATGTCTATATATGTATTTATTGACTTATGCTTTCAGAAATTGATTCATGGTTTGCTCAAATTAAAATGCTCCTTTGCCTATATCATAACCATGAAATACATAAGTATATGCTTAAAATGCTGATTTAAATTAACTTGTGAGAAGCTATGAATTCTTGAGTAAAATGAAAATGTTGTTTGCATGATATACCTCTATATAATACATGAGATTATTTCTTTATTCTGCTCCTTCATGTAAATTACTTGAGCATAACAAAAAGAGAGAGAGATAAAGAAAAGAAAATGGATATTATTCAAGAGAAGTAAAATCTAAGTAAAGGCAAATACTTCAATCTTAAGGAAAAGCAAAACAAGCATAATACATTCGGCACATTTGTGAGACTTGTGAAAGGGATAAAATCCGTAATTAATTACACTTAAACAGGGAGAGTTTGAAGTGAACGTTTTAACCTTTCTATATTGCTCATCATAGGGATGGTGCTAATGGGGAGGCTAGTGGTAGTACCCGGCACTATTTGACCCAACTATTCGGTGTAGGGTATATTAGGGACGGCACAAGAGGGAGGCTAGTGGTAGTACCTCGTGCCCCTTCCAACTCCACCGAATAGGGAGCAAATAGAGTATAGAGCATAAGAAGGTAAAAATGAAAGACAAAGTAAATGAAAGTATATAAGAAGAATCAAGTCAAAGTTTTTAATCACTTGAAAACACACTTTAAGGATGAAATCAGTGCAAGATTATATTTAAATAGGGGGAGTTTATTTGAAATGAATTGATTTTGATCATTGACATGCTTGCTCTTAATATTTTAATGCATGACTTAACACATAATATATTTAGCATGTGGCATGATGTCATGAATTATGGGTTCTCAATATTTTGTAATGCTCCATGCTTGGACAATTTGATTGAATGTTTGAAATACTTTATAAAATTTTTGGTTGGTATTATTGAAAAGAAATTTCAGATTTGTCGTTCAATCATCGTTAAAATCTGAAAGTTGAATAAATTTGTAAAAAGGAGAAGAAAAGGATATCTCTATTTAGGCAAAATGAATTGATTTTGTTTTATCCTTCAACTTGCTTAACTTTGATATATAATGTTTTAATTTATACCAAAACTCAACATAAATACAAATATTCTGAATATGCTCTTATATGTTTGAAATATGTGTTTTTCAATCGTAATGATTTAAGATGAGCTACAATGTGGAAGATACATATCTCAAATTACAACTTTGAAAGCCTCCTTGAGAATCTTTATGAAGTTCAGAATCTGATTTTGTATAAAAGCCATAACTCAATATGATTTTTAAATGAAAATTTTAACATAAGAAAAACAGAATTAATTTTGACGCCTTGGTTGATTGTCTCGATACGCATCCGAAACATATCTTTTCTTATCGTTAAAGTGTACTAATATCGGTCTAAATGATGTGTCTTTCAATGATCTTGATTGCAAACAAATATTTTTAAATATATAATTTTATTTTGATATTAAAAAGATTTATTGTGCTTCATGTATACATTGCTGAAAAACTATGATTAAGAAATTGAGTTCTATAAATATAAATACTTCAATGATCATCTATATGTTTTTTTTTTCTCTCCTACATTATTAAAGACTTCCATCAAAATAAATATATATATTATTAAAAGAGTGAATGATCTTAAGTCTAGAAACATTTCAGCTCACTCAAATAATTTTTTTTTAAAAAAATGTAAATGCTTTTGAAAGAAATTGAGCTTCAAATGAATCATTTTCTGATTAATATTTCAGTACATTTTCTCAAAGATTAAGAGGAAGCATAACTTGTTCTTGAAAGATTAAAAAGAGTGATTACTATAAACTTTGAATAATTCTAGATCACTCTACATTCTTGATATCATAAAGTTTCAGTTTTATTCACATTTATCATTAAAATCTGAAACTCAACAAAAGAAAAGAATGATTAAAGAAGAATGCATCTTTTGAGGGGGAGCTTTAGATATTCAGTATCTTATCCTAAAGTTACTTTAATTTGATGCATACCTTGAATTTTATGGATTGATTTTGATGAACCTCCTTGTATGGACTTTCTAGCCTTAGTTACATAATAAGCCTATACCTTGAGATGAGTTCTATAAAAGTTGTCTTATCTCAAACCTTGAGTCTTATGAAAATAAGCTGAAACTTATAGAAAATATATTTTTTTTGAGATTGACAATTTTATTGAACATTATCTTCAAATTCTAAACTCTTAAATGGAATGATCAATTGAGGGAGAGAAAGAAAATTTCAGAAGGAGAGATCTTATGGAACTTAATCGCATAAATCTATAACTAAAGGAGAGAGAAAGAATACTAAATGAAAAGTGATCCTAATACTCTCCAATATGTATCATCTGAAATTTAAATCTAAAAATCTTTATGATACATCTTGAGGCTTGTTATTTGGTTAATATATCTTATGCATAAATCATGAACCAAATTGCAATTCAAACAGTTGATCTTAAGAGCCTCTAACTTAATAAAAAATGGGAAGAATAATGTGTTGAATTTTCTTGAGTATCTCTCAGAAAATCTATTTTGGAAATACAGTAATGAGTTCTAATTGGCTTGTTCTTTAGAACTTCAATTTTGTGCCAATTCATTATTATATGTACCAAAATGTGCTTCTTCTTAAAGGAATAAAGTCTTTAAAAGAGCTTTAAAAGAACCTTCAAAGTTTTGAATTTTATGTATGCTCTAAGATATATCATAAATTGTATGAATTCATGTTTTGGTATTTATGTCACAATATTTTTACACCATAAAAGAACTTTGCAATCATACCTAATATATTACTCTTATACTCTGAAAACTAGTTAAATTGCTCTCATGTTGTTAAAATACTTAATATATTGGACAAAAGATCTTAAATGAACAAGCTTTCATACTTATTATTGAAGAGAGGTTAGATTTTCATTCGTGCTTTCCTTGAATATTATTTGTGGTACTTCTTGAATTAACTTAAGAAAGATTCCACCTACACTTGAGTTGAAAACTATCCTTGGAATCATATTCGATGCTCATTAATCTTTTTCTAACATTATTGCCTTGAGTTATATGATTCATATTCTTGCAATAATTTGACATGCATTAACTTAGTGTTTCACTATCTTTTTGATGTTGTCAAAAAGGGGGAGAAATATCTAAGTATATGCTCATAATGCTTTATGTGTTGATTATGTTAAGTTGATTAAATCTAAAGCATTATCATGAAGTATATTTTAAAGATATATATTTTCTACTTCAAACAACTTAGCTATGCATTACTTCTAGAACACAATATATTTTATATTGCATATACTCCAAGTTTTGTCATCATCAAAAAGGGGGAGACTGATGACCCAAAGATTGATTTAAATATTGATTTTGATGATCACAAAATCTTAAAGTATAAATACTAATGTTTGTGTTGCAAGAAGAAAGATAATTGATTTGCAAAGAAAAACACAAGAAGGCCTCAAAAGCTCTCAAGAAGAGTTGGAAGAAAGCTACACTTCATTGGCCCAAGTTTCAAGTTTAAAGTATTCAAGTTGGAGGAGCAAACTCTAAAGAAAAATTCAAAAGAATAGTGCTCGAGCCGACTCCTGTACATTACGAGTCGACTCCGACTGAGGACAGACAGCCGGACAGAAAGAATCATCTCAGAACCTGTCAGCGAGTCGACTCCTGAAGAATTCGAGTCGACTCCGATGCTTGCCGAGTCGACTCCAGCGTTGTACGAGTCGACTCCGATGGTTGGCAGGTCGACTCCTAAGGAAGCAAAAGTCGACTCCCAGAGAAATACAAGGCAAAAAATCAGAGAGCCAATTTCGGACACTGAGAGCCGAGTCGACTCCCGCAAAGTCCGAGTCGACTCCGAGGCAGCGCAACCCCAAAGACAGAAGACGGTATTTTCGTCTCTGAGAGGCGAGTCGACTCCAAGACAGTTCGAGTCGACTCCAAGGCAGCGCAACCCCAAAAGACAGAAGACTGTTTTTCGGATACTGAGAGCCGAGTCGACTCCGAGACAGTTCGAGTCGACTCCGAGACGGCACAAGTCAACAGACAGAAGATCGGGATTTCGGGCTCTGATTGGTGAGTCGACTCCCAGAATATCCGAGTCGACTCGAGTGAGCAAACTTGAAAGAGAGATCCCTGGATTCCTTGGAACGAGTCGTCTCCAAAAATGCCAGGTCAGCTCCAGACATTGGCGAGTCGACTCCAGGTTCAGTCGAGTCGACTCCAAGGCAAGACTGCACTTTAATTCAAATCTAGAACAGTTGCCGAGCCATCTCCAGAAAAGCATGAGTCGACTTCTGCAACAGGCGAGTCGACTCCAGATCGCGCGAGTCGACTCCGATCCCAACGGAAATATTGTCAGGAGGTACAGACTGTGTCCAACGGCTCCATTTTTGTCTCTAATGGCTAGATTTTTGTTTCCACGCCATCTAAAGCTATAAAATCAAGAGGAGAGCTAGGGGAGAAGGTATGGAAGTGGGAGAGAACATTTAGGGAAGAGATTTAGAAGAGATTACAAGGAAAATCTCCCAAAAGCACAAAAGGGCCATTCAAAGCAAAATAGAGAGAAGAAGAGCATCCAAGTGAATCCCAAAGCTTCCTCTTCAACTGTGTGCTGCCTCGGTGATCCTCTACTTCGTGCGAAATCAGAAGAGGGTTAAGTGAAGAAGAAGCCGAGTTCCCCCATCTACAAATTAGTTTGAGGGCTTCTTCTCTTTACTTTACTTATTTATATTTGCTATATTTGCTTATGTGAGAAGCTTGTATTTGATTTAAACTCTTATTCTAAGATCTTGTAACTTGATTCAATCAAGGGATTGAATCAAGGGGTTAAGGTTTGTTGGTGAGCGAAAGGGAAAACCAACGTTGTAAGGTTGTGGTTGGTGAGCCTTTGGGAAAACCAACTGGGTTGATTATGAACCCGGAAAACAATCGTTGTAAGGTTGTGGTTGGTGAGCCTTTGAGAAATCCAACTGGGTTGGATTGTGAGCCCGTGAAAACAATCGGTTGGTTCTAGTCGGTGAGCCTGTGAAAACCGACCGAGTTCGTTGTGATCTCGCAAAACAACAAGTTGGGTTGTGAGCTTGTAAAACAACCGGCTGTAATCTGAGGGATTATAGTGAAATTCCCAAGAGGTCTTGGGGAGTGGATATAGGTGCTGGGATGCACCGAACCACTATACTTTTGTTGTGTCTGTGATGCTCTTTGTTATCTAACTTCCTCACTCACTTACTTACTTAGATACATTGCTTGCTTAACTCTTCTCCGTGCATCCTTTAGTTGCAAGCATATTCAATTCACTTAATCAAGTCTCATTCGATATAACAGCATTAAGATTCATTGTATTAAATTGCATACTTGGGCAAACTTAGACTAATCTTTTATTGAGTCCACTGCTTAATAGTTGATTAGATTAGAATCATACTCTTGCTAAGATTAAATTCCACTATGCATCCATACAACTTAGCTTAATTAACTCTAAAAGATTAGAAGTAGTAGAAAAGTTCTTAAGAGACCCAATTCACCCCCCCCCCCCCCCCTCTTGGGTTGTCATCTTGGGCAACATGAACCAATTTTTCATAGGATTTTTCAAAGCAAAATTCAACCTCATATGACAATCCAAAAGGATGCATCATAGCATCAGCATCATATTCAGTGAATTTTAGAATTACATAACTATTAACTAAGAACATGCATAATGAACCACAATTTGCTCCATCCATTCAACCACAGCTAAAGGATCACCCGCACGGCAGAAACAATTAAGAACATCAGTTAAGATAGATTACCACTATCCTGCATAACTGATCGTCCCTAGACTCTACCACAAGTGCATGGGTCATGACAAGTAAAATAGGGCAAAAAGAGTATCGTTTCTACAAGGAGGCAATTCAAGTACCAATTTATAAATTTTCTATATTATTTAGACGATCCAAAATTGATGTGACTGATTGCAATTTCTTAACCTGAAAAATCAAATATGAAAGGTTCCTAAGGCTTGGATTTCATCAATTGAATTCCTTCAATGAATTTAAATCTGATTGTTAATATTCTGCTAATTACAATGACTGAATCCCTTTTTTTTATGTGATATCCTCTTTCAAGGCATAACATCTATACCTATATTAATCCTATGTCTACTTTCGTTATCATAGAAATTAATATAAATTTATTATGATATGTGAAATTCTTGATTGTAGGTCACAAGGGTGTGCATTTATTTCTAAACTACACCACCAATGTTTGATAAATTCACCAACTAATATTGAACTTCAACTTTCGTTACTTCATTCAACATCTTAAGCATGCAATTCATGGCTAGTAAATTGGAAGAATGAAAACCGAAATCATCAAATTGCAATTAATAAAAGATATTCAATACAACCATACTCAATTCATATCAAAAATTCAATAACTACGTCCTAGCCCTAGGATAAGAAAACTAGCAAATCATAACTAATAAATCAATCCAATTATTTCTCAAACATAAATTTGCATTCAACATTCTTAATAACAATTCAGTAAATAAAAAAAATAAAAAAATATATATAAGAGAAAGGAAAAGAACTCTATATTTGCAAAAATCCTCCGTTCCGTTCTTTCTCCTACAATTCCAGTTTTTTTTTCCTCTCGAAATTTCTAGCTTTTCCTCCTCTCGGAATTTCAGATTCTCTACGTTTCTTTTTTTTTATCTGCTTGTTCTCCTCTTCGTATATGCTGGCCCCCCTCCTCTTCTCGGAATTTCCTTTTTTTTGAATTTTAAAACAGATTTCCTCCCTATCCGCTAGCTGAAATCCGGAATTCTAGGCTGATTTTTAGACTCGACTCCCAGCTGGATTTAGAGCACCAAAATGATATACTTTGGAGTTGTACCCTTCACAAAAGTTTTAGATCTCATTCTCAGCTTTCCAACGCACCTGGGTTTGCATTATTCTGACTTATATAACACTAGATACAAGCTGAAAACCGAAATAGGATTTGGGCCGCAGTAAAATTCTGGACAGATTCGGACTTCTCCGTTTCGGCTAAGTTTTGGACTTCAAAACAGCAGAACTTGGTTTTGTGATCTTCATAAAAGTTTTAGATCTATGTCTTATCTTTCCAAAAAGCTAAACAACATATGAAATGGAGGTTTGTAGCTCTAGTTAGAATCCAAAAACCGAACAGTATTATGTGTTGACTAGACCAGCCCAATTTCAACCGAATTCAATAATTAAACACCTGCAAAATACCAAGAATTTTCAAGAATTAAATAAATGTAAAAGATACCTAAATTCTAGACAAATGAGCTAAGATCATACAAAACACTCTAAAACAAAATAATTAAGACTAAGAAAGTGTGTAAAATAAATTTCCACATCAAATACCCCCAAACTTGAATGTTTGCTTGTCCTCAAGCAAAAGAAAAATCATAAAAACAAAGGACAATAACCATAGTCAGGCTCAACTCATCCCACCCAAAGGACCTATCATGCAAACATCAAATCTTCAACTTAGTACATAAACAATAGCAAATAAAGGAAAACTAAGCATACTCACATTCTCTAGATCAAATATCCATATATTCCAAACTCAATCATATTTATCATGCGACCAACACAATTGAATCATGTAACAACTCAACCTGCAATCACCCCTTCTCACTACTACAAACAAGGTAGCAAACTAGAGAGTTTTTTTTTTTCACCAATTATTCTTTGTCTTTAAGTTGTCACTTGCATTTTGACGTGAATACAAGCATTTGTGATGGATGCACCCGGTTACTCAACAAGTCACACACTTAAAGTGCTTTTGCATGCTCATATTTCAAGTTGCCGTTTGACGTAAAAGTAAACATTGGTGATGAATACCCCTAGTTACTAAGCAACTCAAAACATTGGCGTAGATAGAACTTCGTACACATTTATTTATTCGACTGTCTAATCATTATCACTCTATTTACTTAAACTCTGTTTAGGACTAGTTCAAAGGGGATAATCACAAGAAAAGCATCACACTCATCTTTTATGCATAATCATATAACTCATACAACTTTGCAAGGAAAGATGTACTTCAATAATCCCAAAGAAAAACAAATATGCTTACTCTTGCTTTATAAGATATTGCCTATCCTAAATCAAAATTCAATGCTTAAACATAATAAAGAACCCCAAAGTGTAATGATGATCCTAGATAAGTCTCACACAAGTGCAAATGCATGTTCATTTCTCCTAATCTTTCACATAAAAATTTGGTTTGGAAGACATGGGTATGATCACCAATTAACTTGCATGAAAGTGAACAAACCAGAATTTCGAAAAAAATTTCTTTCTCAAACAAACATAACCTGCACCAGCATTCAGCATAATCAAATATCCACTTCCCCAAACTTAATTTTCACATTGTCCTCAATGTGAAAGCAAAGAAAAATGGAAGACTAATACTCCTCTTTTAGCAAGGCTGAACACAATGAATGTCCGATTGAATTGAACATGAACTAGCTTCTTGCTTAATTTTTCCAAACCTACACAACACAATCAAAAAGAAATGGGTCACAACAATAATTATTCAAAGACTTAATAAAAACAATAATTAAAACATATAACAAAAGACAAAGAAAGGATTTTTTTTTGTGTGTGTGGTTGGGTTGCCTCCCAAGAAGCGCTAGTTTACAGTCATCAGCTTGACTTCCACACCATCAACCATAGGTAGGATTCTTCAAAGAGTAAATCACTCCTTTAGGAACCACATTACTAGCAAGATAAGGCTTCAAACGCTGCCCATTAACCTTGAATGCACTAGTGACCTCACTACGCACCTCAACAACACCATATGGATACACTTTTGTTACCGTGAATGGGCCAGACCACCTAGAACGAAGCTTGCCTGGAAATAACTTAAGTCTTGAGTTGAAGAGTAACACTTGCTGGCCAATTTCGAAGTTTCTAATCTGAAGATGTTTGTCATGCCAATGCTTTGTCTTTTTCTTGTAAATCCGAGTATTTTCATAAGCATCCAACCTAAACTCCTCCAACTCACTCAACTGTAACAATCTCTTTTCTCCCGCAGCTTTCAAATCCATGTTCAACTCCTTGATTGCCCAATAGGCCCTGTGTTCCAATTCTACTAGTAAGTGACAAGACTTTCCAAAGACAAGTCTGTAAGGAGACATACCCAAAGGTGTCTTGAAAGCTGTCCTATAGGCCCAAAGTGTATCATCTAACTTATTCGCCCAATCCTTTCTTGAACTGCTCACAGTTTTTTCCAAAATTTGCTTCAATTCTCTATTTGCAAGTTCCACTTGCCCATTTGTTTGGAAATGATAGGCAAGTGCCACCTTATGAGTAACCCCATATTTCTTCAACAAAGCCTCAAATGACCGATTACAAAAATGGAAGCCTTCATCACTAATAATAGCTCTCGGCACACTAAATCTTGAAAAAATATTTTTCTTCACAAATCTCATCACCACCCGAGAGTCATTAGTCTGAGTTGCAGTAGCTTCAACCCATTTAGACACATAATCCACTGCTACCAGAATGTACTGATTGTTAAAGGAAGAAGGAAATGGGCCCATGAAATCAATTCCCCATAAATCAAACAGTTCAACCTCCAGGATATTGGTCAAGGGCATCTCATTCTTTTTTGAAATGTTGCCAACCCTCTAACATCTATCACACATGCTCACATATTGTCTAGTATCTTGATACATGGTCGGCCAGTAAAAACCAGACTGCCATACCTTTGCAACTGTCTTAGAGGTACTAAAATGTCCACCACACTCCAAGGAATGGCAATGGTCAAGTATATCCTGCATCTCATCTTGGGGCACACATCTTCGAATCATCCTATCTGCATAGTGTTTATAGAGTAGCGGTTCTTCCCAAAAATAATGCTTCACATCCTACAAAAACTTTTTCTTCTGATGATAGCTCAAATCAGGAGGAACAATGCCACTCACCAAATAGTTCCCAAATCAGCATACCAGGGGATGATTGAAACTGCCAACAACTGCTCATCTGGAAAGCTTTCATTAATGGGCACCTCATCTGCTCTTGACTGCCCCTCTAATCTAGACAAGTGATCTGCCACCACATTCTCCATGCCTCTCTTGTCTCGAATCTCAAGATCAAATTCTTGAAGCAACAGCACCCACCGAATCAAGCGCGGTTTGGCATCTTTCTTTTTCAGCAAGTACTTGATTGATGAATGGTCTATATATACGATCACCTTGGAACCTACAAAACAAGATCGAAACTTGTCAAAAGCAAACATAACAGCAAGCAATTCTTTTTCAATAGTTGCATAATTTAACTGTGCATTATTTAAAACTCTACTAGCATAATATATAACATGCAACTTTCTATCTTTTCTCTGGCCGAGAACAGCGCCCAAAGCGAAATCACTAGCATCACACATTAGCTCAAAAGGCAAACTCCAATCTGAGGCTGCCATAATTGGTGCTGACACCAACTCTTGCTTCAACCTGTTAAAAGCATTCAAATAGTCCTTATCAAAATTAAACACAACATCCTTATTCAACAGATTACAAAGAGGTTTACAAATTTTAGAGAAATCCTTAATAAAACGCCAGTAAAATCCTGTGTGACCAAGAAAACTTCTAACTCCCTTAACATTTGTAGGTGGTGGCAATTTTGCAATAATTTCTATTTTTGCTCGGTCCACTTCAAGGCCTCTTGCTGAAATTTTGTGGCCTAAAACAATATCTTCCTGCACCATAAAATGACATTTCTCCCAATTCAAGATCAAATTGGTCTCCTCATAGCGCTGCAAAACTCGAGACAAGTTATCTAAATAACTATCAAAAGAAGTGTTCGTCCTTTCCTGTCTAACTAAAAATATGCTAGACAGATCGTTGTTAGAACCGACGAACAAAGTTAAATTTAAATTTCTACTCTTACCTGTTCTACTCGAAGGATAGCGGTTGTAAGAGGTCGATCCACAGGGAGGCGATTGGAGTTGCATAAAAATTAGAACGTTCACTCGGATTCAAAATCGATTTTTGAATGATTAAAGAAAAACATTATTTTGAGGATGTTGATGGATTCTCTAGTCTACCGGAGAATGTTTTTTTAATTGAAATTAACTAAAAGATAGGTATTTAAATTCGAAAAGCATTTATATATTTAACTAATCAAAGAAAAGCTTTAGCATAAATTAAAATGGATGAAAACAAGAAGATTGAAGTGAACACAATTTGCATAAAGGAAGATTTAATGTATTGCATAAAAAGAACAATTAAAAGATTTCATAAAAAGAAAACAGAAATTAACTTGAATTTAGAACGGGGATTGCATGAAAGAAAATTGATGGATTTCATAAAACGAAAAACTGATTACAAATAAAAATGGAGATTAGAGGCCTAATACTCCTTCTACTTTGCAAATAAAACAAAAAAAAGAAAAACAAATCTCTTCTCTCTCTCTCTCCAAAAGAAACAGAGCTCCCCTGTTCTTGGACAAAAACCAGCCGAGCTCCCTTCTTCTTCTTTTGGCCACCCTATTTATAGGCTGAGGATGCTTGGGATTCCGGGATCGCTCGCGGAAGGAAGGAGGCGCGATCCATGGAGCTCGGGCGCGGGATGATTCACGGCTGATGCTTGGATCCCGGAACCGTTGCTGGAGGAGGACGCTGCTGTGAGCGGCTGGGACGTTGGCGTTGAATGCCGACGGCTGGAATGGAGGAGACGCGGGCTGAGGCGCAACGCATGGGCCGGCTGCAAGGCGGGGATGACGCGGACGTTGAGAGTTGGTGCTCGAAATCATTTGGAGGCTGCCGCGGGATCTTGGGAAGACACCATTCACGGACGCGTGATGCTGGGAGCTTGATCCGTGGAGGGGGTGATTCACAGGCTGCTGGCAGTGGGATTGCTTGGATGCTGTGAGGAGGTGATGACCCGTGGGCTGGTCGCTAGGATTCCGGGATGAAAGCGGAAGGGAGGAGACGCGCATGGGATTTGGGGGAGAATCACGGGCGACTGAAGCGGCTTCTTGAAGGCCTGCGGGATCGCCGGAAGGAGTGCTTCACGGATGGAAGAAGATCCATCTTCTTCTTTGGCTCTCGGACGGATACGGGATCCGTGATGAACGCGGACGGCGCTTGGTTTATTCTTTTTTTTTCTCCCTTGCGCGGATGAAGCTGGGTGCGGTGACGACTGGCAGCGATCGTGGAAGGAGGGAGGAGCCGGGAGCTTTGTGATGCGTGCGGATGGCTGGGAGGATATGGGAGACATCAAGTTCCATCCGATTAGTCATATAGTATGATATGAAATTTTGCTTGTAGACGGACGGGTCATCTATTCTGGCTGGAGGTCAAGTGCAATTGGGTCACCCAGCACCTTATGGCAAATTTAGCTTTTCCCAAAATTATTTTCCAAAGGCTCAAAAGAAATGGAGCCGATTCGGACCCGAACCCGACTCGGACCCGAACCCGACTCGGACCCGATTTGAAGTCAAATTTGTACTCAATGTGCATTTTATCTCTAATTTATACTAATCTATGTTAAACCCAAATATAATATTAATCTAGTGAATTTATCATTATTAGTTAGCAATAATACTAATTTTAGTAACATGTAGGTCGCACTTTTGTGCTCTCATCACACCCCCCAACTAGCTTATTGCTAGTCTCTAGCAATTCAGTGCGAAAATGATAAAATGAGAGAGCAAAAGTGTTATTTATTATATAAATATCCTAAGATAAATACTCACTTTCGTAGAGCATTACGATTGCACTTAGCATGTGCAACAAGCCGTTAAACCCCTAGGTTACCCTAGCGGACGAGTGTTGTCTCGTGAGGGTTTGCAGTGAAGTTACCCACAAACTTCATCAGTCAGGAATTTCCAAATTTTAACTCGAAATTTGAACAAGTATTACTGTATGAAACTAGAATTGCAAGGACAATAGAGACTTGTTGTTATCATATTTAAACAGACTCTAACTCAAGTTTCATTACACCCCATCTATCTGCTAACAAGTCAAGAATGTAGTGAGGTGCAAGATAGTATTATATAAATGAGTGGCTTTCACTTACTTCCAACATGATCATTCCAATTTTCAAGACTTTCTAGAGTTAAATAGTAATGAACACCCCGGATTTATTTATTCTTTTTTTTTCAGACTGAATGCTAAGAAGAATGACTTGTGCAATATCTAGCCTTATTAAGCTTTCTAGCTAACCCATGTAGCGAGTGTTAGGCCAATGACTCCCGATCCAGATGGCTCAGGGCACTAGGTGTAGAGACACCCTAACAGGCTTAATAACTCAAGTTAACTAGGCTTCAAGGCCAAATTAGTCACTCATAGTTTAATCTCAATGTCCTCACCTTTTTACGCGAACACTCGCTGCTTGCCAGGCAGGAGGCCCGGTTACTCAGTGAGAAGACTTAAATTAAACTCATTATTTTATTTTATTTTATCTCCTTTTTTTTTTCTTTTTTTTCTTTTTTTTTGGTTAGGCTAGGGTGTTCATCACACATATAACTCTAAATTATCCCAAAAATTAAAAGTATTCATATTAGTCGTAAGTTTACATACCCCACTATTCATGTGCTTACGTGTAGGTGCTAACTCATCTTGTATCATGTTAGCAGAAGATAGGTGGGATGAAAACTTAAGCTAGAACTGCTATCATATTTCTTAACTCAAAGCTATTGTCAGAGCAATTCCTAGTTTGTACAGCCAAAAAGATTAGAGTTTCAGTTAAAAATTTGAAATCCCCTCTTTTTTTATTATTTTTTGAAATTTTAATAATTTTTTTTAATTTTTTTTTTAATTGCATAAAAAATCAAAAATATTCTCTCCCTTTTTTTTTGAAGAAAAATCAAAAATATTCTCACCCCCATACCTAAATCTAACATTGTCCTCAATGTTAAAGAAAATTTAAAGCAGTAAGAGGACAGAGGAGAAGGTACCTGATATGGGCGGGTAAATTGGGGCAAAATACCCCCAAACCTGCATTTTTTTTTTTGAGAATATTTACATGTTGGGTTGCCTCCCAAGAGCGCTAAGTTTTATGTCTTCAGCCAGACAATTTTAATTCATTCATGATAAACAGGGTCGGTCAGAAGTGTCTCCTCAACTTCTGGACTCAGATACTCAAGGTATGGTTTTAAACGATGTCCATTGACTTGAAAGGACCTACCATCCTTGGTATTGCATATTACTACTGCACCATGCGGGTGCACTTTCTCTACTGTGTATGGGCCAGTCCAGCGAGATTTAAGTTTTCCAGGGAATAGATGTAATCGAGAATCATATAGAAGGACTTTTTGTCCTTGGTGAAATTCCTTACGAATGATCATTTTATCATGCATGATCTTCATGCGATCTTTGTACTTCTTGGCACACTCGTAAGCATCGTTTCTAATTTCTTCAAGCTCATCGAGTTGAAGCTTCCTATGTTCTCCTGCTTTGTCAAGATCGAAATTTAAATGTTTAATAGCCCAATAGGCCTTGTGCTCTAACTCAATAGGTAAATGGCAGGCCTTGCCATAGACAGTTCTATATGGAGACATTCCAATTGGTGTTTTGTAAGCCGTCCGATATGCCCACAATGCATCTGTTAACCTAAGGGACCAATCCTTTCGAGATGGATTGACAGTTTTTTCAAGGATGGTCTTGATTTCTCTGTTGGAAATCTCAACTTGTCCACTTGTTTGTGGATGATATGGTGTACTGACCTTGTGATTAATGTTGTACTTTCTCATAAGGGCTTTAAAGATTTTATTACAAAAATGTTTCCCCCCATCACTAATGATAGCACGAGGGGTGCCAAAACGAGCAAAGATAGATTCTTTAAGGAACTTGATCACCACTTTGTGATCATTGGTCTTACACGCGATAGCCTCAATCCATTTTGATACATAGTCAACTGCCACAAGAATGTACTGATGCCCAAACGACATAGGAAAAGGACCCATAAAATCAATACCCCAAACATCGAAAATTTCTATAATTAAGATAGGGTTCAGGGGCATCTCATTCTTTCTCGAAAGTTTTCCTAATCGTTGACATCGATCGCAAGATTTACAATAGTCATGCGCATCTCGAAAAAGTGTGGGCCAATAAAATCCGCACTGCAAAACTTTTGCAGCAGTTTTCTTCCCACTGAAATGACCACCACAAGCATGGTCATGACAAAAGAAAAGGACATTCCTTTGATCGTGTTCAGGGATGCATCGTCTAATGATTTGATCAGGACAGTATTTGAACAAGTATGGTTCATCCCAAAAATACCACTTCACACGAGCTAGGAAGCGAAATTGTTCCTGTTTGGTCCAAGAGCTGGGCATTTGTTCAGTAACAAGGTAGTTGACTATGTCAGCATACCATGGAACATTGGTGTGGGAAATCATCATTAGTTGTTCATCCGGAAAAGTTTCGGATATAGGTAAGGATTCCGCAGATGACTCAACAATCAGTCTGGACAAGTGGTCAGCTACTACATTTTCAGATCCTTTTTTATCTCGAATTTCGAGATCAAATTCCTGGAGCAATAGGATCCAACGAATGAGCCTCGCCTTAGCATCCTTCTTTGTGAGAAGGTACTTAAGGGCGGCATGATCAGAATAAATAAGGACCTTGGATCCTATTAGATAGGGACGAAATTTGTCTAGAGCAAAGACAACAGCCAACAACTCTTTTTCAGTGGTAGAATAGTTAAGTTGGGCATCATTCAGAGTTTTGCTTGCATAGTGAATCACGTGGGGAAGCTTCCCCACTCGCTGACCTAGGACGGCACCTATTGCATAATCGGATGCATCACACATGATTTCAAATGGCAGACTCCAATCGGGGACCTTATGATGGGTGCTGAGGTTAGTTCAGACTTTAGTCTTTCGAAAGCAGTTATACAAATTGGCGAAAAATTAAAAGTAGCATCTTTCGCCAACAAATCGCATAAGGGTTTCGACAATTTACTGAAATCCTTGATAAAGCGACGGTAAAAACCCGCATGCCCTAAAAAGGATCTGACTTCCCTAACAGTCTTAGGAGGTGGCAATTTAGCAATTAATTCTACTTTGGCCTTATCCACCTCAATTCCTCTTTGTGACACAATGTGTCCCAAAACAATACCTGATTGGACCATAAAATGACATTTTTCCCAGTTAAGAACTAAATTTTTCTCTTTACATCGTTCTACAACAAGGGTCAAGTGATGCAAACATTCATTAAAGTTAGATCCGAATACAGAAAAGTCATCCATAAAAACTTCTAAAAATTTCTCCACCATGTCGGAGAAAATACTCATCATACACCGCTGGAATGTAGCCGGTGCATTACATAACCCAAAAGGCATGCGACGATAGGCAAAAGTACCGTAAGGACAGGTGAATGTGGTTTTCTCTTGATCCTCACGTGCAATTGGTACTTGGTTATATCCAGAATAACCATCAAGAAAACAGTAATGAGAGTGGCCAGCTAGACGTTCTAACATTTGATCAATGAAGGATAGTGGGAAGTGGTCTTTCCTAGTCATGGCGTTAAGCTTCCTATATTCGATGCATACTCGCCATCCCGTTTGGACTCGAGTAGGGACTAACTCATTGTGATCATTTTTCACCACAGTGATGCCAGACTTTTTAGGTACGACTTGAACTGGGCTTACCCACTGACTATCAGAAATAGGATATATAATCCCTGCATCTAACAGCTTGATGACCTCGGCTCGAACTACGTCCTTCATGATTGGATTAAGTCGCCTTTGTGGTTCTCTAGAGATTTTTGCATCTTCTTCTAGATGGATTTTATGTTGGACCACAGAAGGACTAATCCCCTTAATATCAGCTATAGACCAGCCGATCGCTTCTTGATTTTTCTGAAGGATATTTAACAACTTCTCTTCCTGTTCTTCAGTTAAATTTGATGCAATAATAACAGGTAAGGTGTTGTTGTCCCCTAGAAATGCATATTTTAAGTTTTCAGGCAGATCTTTAAGTTCGAGCTGGGGAGGTTTGACACTTGAAGGTACTAGCTGGGATTCAAGTATAGGTAATGATTCGAATTTAGTAGCCCATCTGCTAGTATCCATTACAGGAATAGAATCTAGTAATGCATTAACCTCCTGATTCGACTCTCCTTCCTCACAATCTTGACTGAATTGGGCCAAACATCTTTCTAGTGGATCAGAATAACTTGATTCCTCGAAGGACTTGCTGATTATGTTTTCAATCATGTGAATTTCTTCTAAATCGTCCATCTCAGATGGTTGATTACTACTGTGAAAGACATTGAGTTGGACGGTCAAGTTTCCAAATGCTAAGGTCATTATCCCATTTCGGCAACTGATCACAGCATTTGAAGTGGCCAAAAATGGTCTACCAAGGATTACCGGGATGTGACTACCTGGGTTTTTCACTGGTTCAGTTTCGAGGACTACAAAATCCACAGGGTAGTAAAATTCATTAACTTTTACAATCACATCCTCCACAATTCCTTTGGGATACTTCACAGTCCTATCTGCTAATGACAAAGTAATGTTTGTGGGCTTTAATTCCCCCAAACCTAGTTCGGTGTAGACAGAATAGGGTAATAGGTTTACACTTGCTCCTAAGTCTAATAGGGCTCTTCGAATGATGGTTTCTCCTATTTTAATTTCAATAATGGGGCAACCAGGGTCCTTGTATTTTGGGGCAATCTGTTGTTGAATAAGAGATGAGGCTTGTGCCGCCATCACAGCTTGCCTAGGAATACTGGTTTTCCTTTTCACCGTGGTCAAGTCTTTTAAGAATTTTGTATAGGAGGGGATCTGTTTGATTGCATCTAGGAAGGGTAAATTTATTTGAACATTTTTAAAGACCTCCATGATTTCATCGTACTGAGATTTTTTCTTTGAGTCTTGAAGTCTACTAGGAAAGGGAGCCTTGGGTGTGTATATCTCTATTGGTTTCTCCTCTATTCCTTGTGTTTTCTGTTCTTGTGCCTTTTTCTGAGTGGGATTCGGTTCATGCTTTTCTTCTTTTTCTTGTATAGGAAGTTGAACCTTGTTGTCCACTTGCTTGCCAGACCGTAAAGTGGTAATTGTCTGGACTTCATGGGTAGGATTTCCATTAGAATCAATCTGAAACTGGCCTCTCGGCCCTTGATTCTGTTGTCTACTAGGGTTAGGTACTGGCTGACTGGGCAATTCACCTCTCTTCCTATCCCCTAGAGAGTTAGCTATTTGGCTCAGACTAACCTCAAGTTTTGCAATTGCTTGCGCATGGAATTGATTAGTCTGGGTTTGAGCTATGTTGGTCTGTTGTTGCTGTTGGATGAAGTCTTGTTGCTGCTTCATCATGTTAGCCATCATGGCTTCTAATGATGTAGTTTGCTGAGGGATAGGGGCACTATAAGTAGGAATAGGTGGAGCCAATGATTGGTTTATTTGTGATGGACCTATCCTAAGAAAATTCTTCTGAAAACCTGGTGGACCACCTTGATGCTGAATAAGTTCATTTTGCTTGTATGAAAAATTTGGGTGGAACCTATTATCAGGGTGGTAGACTGGGCTGAATGAATTGGGAGTGGGCTTCTTGAAGGCACTATATGAGTTAAGAGCATTTGCCTGTTCAGCCTTAATGTTGGGTAAACTAGGACAACACTCCACTAGATGCTCAGAACTATTACACAAGATACATAAATTATGTGACTCGTGATCCACTTTCATGATAAGATTTAACTCTTTATATGAACTCGGACTAGTGGAAACAGTGAAAGCATCAAACTTTTTGCTTAAGTTGTTCATTCCAGTCACCAGATTGGACATGACATTTTTTAGTTCTGGGTCTGCTTTCATTTCATAATTACCCGGTTTTCTAGACCCGAACTCATCTATATTTGTTTCCTCACCATAGCTACTCCAATTTTGGGCGTTTTCAGCTAAGTCAACAAGAAATTCATAGGCTTGATCCGGGGTTTGGTTCATGAACCTACCCTTGTGCATGGACTCAATCATGTTTCTATGTGCTGGAGGTAGTCCTTTATAAAAGAAGTGGACCAGATCAGCCTTATCAAGCCCATGGTGTGGGCATTTGACCAACAAGTCATGGAATCTTTCCCAAAGTTGGGAAAATTCCTCCTCAGATTTTCCTCTAAAAGTTCTTATGGCATCCTTAATTTTTTCAGTTTTTACCATGGGATAGAACTTAGCCATGAACTTCCTAGATAGTTGTTCCCATGATGTGATGGAATTTGAAGCAAGGGAATACAGCCATGCAGCAGCACGATCCTCTAAAGTCATGGGAAATAACCTTAATTTAATACCCTCTTCATCTAAATTTTGATTTCTAAACGTTTGACAGATTGTCAAAAATTTGTTTAGATGAATGTAGGGTTGTTCACTCTCGAACCCATGAAACTTGGGTAACATGTTTATTGTTGCAGCCCGAATCTCGAATTGGGCTGCATTATTAATTGGTAAAACTATGCAAGTAGGGGGACTAGCGGATGCGGGTGCAAACAATTCATTTAGGGTTCTAATATGTTCACCCATTGTAGAGATCGACGGTTGGTTTACAGTTCGCAGGTTGTGATGAAAAGTTCTTTCAATCTCAGGATCAAATGGGGTTAACTTATCCCTTAATGACCTTCTACCATGCATACATTTTCCACAACTTAATTAGATTTGACTCCTACAATGAACGAAATCCTAAAAGAAGAGAAGGGCTAGACACAGATGACCACAACCAACACCACACAACAATTTGACCCTATTAGTCTTAGAACTAAGTGAGGTTTAGTAGCTTCTTAAATCTAGTTGCACAGAGATGTATCAGGTTAAAAAGTTCCTGAAATTCTCTCCTAGATTAGACAGCTCCTAATCTCCCTTTCAGATTAAGCTTGAGCTTACCAGTTAAGCAATCCAGTAATCAGTGACCAGAAAAGTCCCGGGGTGTGTGGTGGTGCCAGAAGGGATACACCGATACCACAATATCCGTAACAGTTCTCACTGTTGTAAAACTTTCCTAGACATCACCAATTACTAAATCCTCACTGGAGTGGCTTTCAGCCGCTTCTTTCCAAGAGCCTAATTGAGCTCGAAAACCCTAAGGCCAATGTCTAATTTGATTTTAATTTAATTTGGCTTAGGATAAGTATGCAAGGTGGTGATTTTTGGGCTAAGGACAGGTAATGACTTCCCGACCTTATCTTTTTAATGGGTTTTGCCCTTAAATTATTTTATGCAAATGCTTAATACTAAATGCAGCAAATAATCAATGTTTTTTTTTTTTAAAGTTTATGCAATGTCATTAGGTTGTATTGATTAAATGAGCAAGCAATTTTTTTTCACTTTTACTTTTTTTAAAATTTTTTTTTTAAATTTTTTTTAGCAATAACTTGAATGTAAACTAAACACAATCCTTATGCGTCAGTTAATCTCCGAATGCCCGTTGAATAAGCTCTGGAGATTACTCCGTGAGGAGCCCCAATAAAGGTATGATAACCTCGGGGAATTGCACCTTATCAATTACTAGCAAATATAGATTTTTTTTAATAATTTTTTATTTTATTTTATTTTTTTTGAATTTTTTTAAAATTTAAATTTCAAATTTCGAATTTCAGAATTCAAATTTTGAATTTAAATTTTTGAATTTTTTATTTTTTTTAAATTTTTTTTTTCAAATTTTTTTTACTTTTTTTAGAAAACTTTAATTTCGAATTTCAAATTTCAAAATTTAATAACTACGAAATTACTAACTGAAAATAATCAAAATAAGGAAAATTAATAAAAATAAAAACTTACTACCGGAGTGCGTTCACTCCGGGTATCTAAAATTTGATTTGATCTTCGTGATCGTTCTTGCTTCTCGATTTGCCTCCCCGGCAACGGCGCCAAAATTCTGTTCGTCCTTTCCTGTCTAACTAAAAATATGCTAGACAGATCGTTGTTAGAACCGACGAACAAAGTTAAATTTAAATTTCTACTCTTACCTGTTCTACTCGAAGGATAGCGGTTGTAAGAGGTCGATCCACAGGGAGGCGATTGGAGTTGCATAAAAATTAGAACGTTCACTCGGATTCAAAATCGATTTTTGAATGATTAAAGAAAAACATTATTTTGAGGATGTTGATGGATTCTCTAGTCTACCGGAGAATATTTTTTTAATTGAAATTAACTAAAAGATAGGTATTTAAATTCGAAAAGCATTTATATATTTAACTAATCAAAGAAAAGCTTTAGCATAAATTAAAATGGATGAAAACAAGAAGATTGAAGTGAACACAATTTGCATAAAGGAAGATTTAATGTATTGCATAAAAAGAACAATTAAAAGATTTCATAAAAAGAAAACAGAAATTAACTTGAATTTAGAACGGGGATTGCATGAAAGAAAATTGATGGATTTCATAAAACGAAAAACTGATTACAAATAAAAATGGAGATTAGAGGCCTAATACTCCTTCTACTTTGCAAATAAAACAAAAAAAAGAAAAACAAATCTCTTCTCTCTCTCTCCAAAAGAAACAGAGCTCCCCTGTTCTTGGACAAAAACCAGCCGAGCTCCCTTCTTCTTCTTTTGGCCACCCTATTTATAGGCTGAGGATGCTTGGGATTCCGGGATCGCTCGCGGAAGGAAGGAGGCGCGATCCATGGAGCTCGGGCGCGGGATGATTCACGGCTGATGCTTGGATCCCGGAACCGTTGCTGGAGGAGGACGCTGCTGTGAGCGGCTGGGACGTTGGCGTTGAATGCCGACGGCTGGAATGGAGGAGACGCGGGCTGAGGCGCAACGCATGGGCCGGCTGCAAGGCGGGGATGACGCGGACGTTGAGAGTTGGTGCTCGAAATCATTTGGAGGCTGCCGCGGGATCTTGGGAAGACACCATTCACGGACGCATGATGCTGGGAGCTTGATCCGTGGAGGGGGTGATTCACAGGCTGTTGGCAGTGGGATTGCTTGGATGCTGTGAGGAGGTGATGACCCGTGGGCTGGTCGCTAGGATTCCGGGATGAAAGCGGAAGGGAGGAGACGCGCATGGGATTTGGGGGAGAATCACGGGCGGCTGAAGCGGCTTCTTGAAGGCCTGCGGGATCGCCGGAAGGAGTGCTTCACGGATGGAAGAAGATCCATCTTCTTCTTTGGCTCTCGGACGGATACGGGATCCGTGATGAACGCGGACGGCGCTTGGTTTATTCTTTTTTTTTCTCCCTTGCGCGGATGAAGCTGGGTGCGGTGACGGCTGGCAGCGATCGTGGAAGGAGGGAGGAGCCGGGAGCTTTGTGATGCGTGCGGATGGCTGGGAGGATATGGGAGACATCAAGTTCCATCCGATTAGTCATATAGTATGATATGAAATTTTGCTTGTAGACGGACGGGTCATCTATTCTGGCTGGAGGTCAAGTGCAATTCTCACGGGTCACCCAGCACCTTATGGCAAATTTAGCTTTTCCCAAAATTATTTTCCAAAGGCTCAAAAGAAATGGAGCCGATTCGGACCCGAACCCGACTCGGACCCGATTTGAAGTCAAATTTGTACTCAATGTGCATTTTATCTCTAATTTATACTAATCTATGTTAAACCCAAATATAATATTAATCTAGTGAATTTATCATTATTAGTTAGCAATAACACTAATTTTAGTAACATGTAGGTCGCACTTTTGTGCTCTCATCAAGAAGATCTAAAAACAAAAAAATCATCCATGAAAACCTCTATGATCTTTTCAACAAAATCAGAGAAAATAGCCATCATGCAACGTTGGAATGTAGCAGGTGCATTACACAAACCAAAAGGCATTCTACGGAATGCAAAAGTACCATAAAGATAAGTGAAGGTGGTCTTTTCTTGATCTTCGGAGGATATAGAAATCTGGTTATACCCTGAATAACCATCTAAAAAACAGTAATACGCATACCCAGCAAGTCTCTCAAGTACCTGATCAAGAAAAGGTAAAGGAAAATGATCCTTATGGGTAACACTATTAAGTTTCCTATAATCTATGCAGACTCTCCACCCAGTTACTGTCCTAGTGGGAATTAATTCATTATTTTTATTATGCACCACAGTCATCCCACCCTTTTTAGGCACTACCTGCACTGGACTAATCCATGAACTAACAGATATAGGATAAATAATCCCTGAATCTAACCATTTAAGAACTTCAGCCCTAACTACTTCTTTCATGTTAGGATTTAACCGTCTCTGATTTTCAACAATAGGTTTATGGTTATCCTCCATTAAAATTCTATGCATACACAATGAAGGGCTAATTCCTCTAAGGTCTGATATAGTCCATCCTATGGCTTTTTTTCTCAATCTCAAAATACGTATCAATTTGTCAAGTTGCTCATCAGACAAAGAAGCACTCACAATCATAGGCAAAGTATTATTCTCACCTAAAAATGCATGCATGAGATGTGAGGGTAATGGCTTCAACTCCAGAACTGGTGCTTGCACATTAGAACGGGGAGGGGGTGGCTTACCTTTGCCGATATCCTCAAAATGAATACCTCTCTTCTTCGGCTTAGGACATATAGCCTCTAATGCACACGCCACTTTAGCAACCTCTAGATTATCATCTTTATTTGTCCCTGCACTCACTAAACCAGTCTCAAGAGGTTCTTTAGTATTTTCAGCCCTAAAAATCTCTCTAGTCGACTCATCTACAACATCAACTCGAAAAACATGATCAGTAAAAGAAGGATATTTAGTAGCTTCAAATAAATTAAACTCTACCTCTTCTTCACCAACCTTCAAAGTCAACCTACCATTCTTAACATCTATGATAGCTCCAGCTGTGGCTAGAAAGGACCGGCCTAAAATGATAGGGATCTCGGTGTCTTCTTCCATCTCCAAAATAATAAAATCAACTGGAATGATAAACTTCTTTACCTTGATCAGCACATTCTCAAAAACACCCAAAGGATATTTGATCGATCGATCAACTAGCTGCAAAGAGATGGTAGTAGGCTTCAACTCCTTCAATCCAAGTTTTCTAAACACAAATAAAGGCATTAGTAAAATACTAGCACCTAAATCACACAAAGCTCTAGAAAAAAATCAACATCATCTATAGTACAAGGAATAGAAAAACTTCCTAGATCTCTTAGCTTTGGTGGCAGCTTATTCTGGATAATGGCACTGCATTCCTCCGTCAAGGCAATGGTCTCGAAATCGTCCAATTTTCTCTTCTTAGACATGATCTTCTTTAAAAATTTTGTATATGCAGGAATTTGTGCTAAGGCGTCTGCAAAAGGAATATTAATGTGAAGCTGCCGAAACACTTTCAAAAATTTCTCAAACTGTTTATCAATTTTATTTCAACTTAAGCCTTTGAGGAAAAGGAATAGGAGGAACATAAGGTTCGACTGGTGGTAGTGGGGATGGTGTCTTGGCTAGGTCTTCAACTTTTTCACTGACCTTCTTGCTCACCTCTTCATAGTCTACTTCATCACCAACTATAGTCTCACCACTTACCTGACCAAGTTGCTTACCACTTCTCAAGGTGACTGCCTTGCAATGCTCCTTCGGATTGACCTCTGTCTTACTAGGCAAATTACCCTATCCACGAGAATTGATGGAATTGGCTAACTGTCCCAATTGCATCTCCACATTTCTATTGGAACTCGCCAACTGGTCAACCTTTGCTTCCAATCTCTCAAATCTCTCTGAACTGGCATTGGCTAACTTCTCAATAGCTATCTCCCAAGACTGCTTATTTTCTGGTTGGAATGGTCTTGGTTGGAAACCAGGAGGATGGAGAGGTCTAGAACTGCTACCTTGGTTACCTTGATCTTTCCATGAAAAGTTGGGATGATTCCTCCAGCCTTGGTTGTATGTATTGGAATAAGGGTTGTTCTGCTGCTGCTGCCTGTTATAATTAGACACAAATTGAACCTGCATACAATCATAACTCATGTGAGCTCCTCCACAGCAATCACAACTCAATACAGGACTAGAAATGGAATTCACATTATCCAGCTTACCGAACATTTTTACTAGAGAATCAACCTTGGCATTCAACATGTTTATGCCATCTACATCATACATACCTGGAACTTTCTTAGGCATACCTCTTTCATTAGACCACTGATAATTGTTAGAGGTCATTTCTTCTAACAACTTATATGCCTCTTCTGTTGACTTACTCATTAAAGTACCTCCTACAGCTGCATCTATGGTAATTCTGACTGAATGTGTTAATCAATTATAGAAAGTCTGTACAATCAGCCAGTCAGGAAGACCATGATGTGGACACTTCCTCTGCAAATCCTTAAACCTCTCCCAGGCTTCATACAAAGATTCACCATCAAACTGAGCAAAACTGGTAATATCATTTCTAAGTTTGGCAGTCTTACCTGGGAAAAAATACTTTCTCAGAAAAGTTTGTGACAAGGCATTCCAGGTGGTGAAAGAGTTAGGCGCTTTGGAATTTAACCAGGCCTTGGCTTTATCCTTTAGAGAAAATAAAAAAAGTCGGAGTCGAATAGCATCATCACTAACTCCATTCATCTTGATTGTATCACAAATCTCCAAGAAATTGGCAAGGTGTGCATGTGGATCCTCAACAGGTCCTCCACCAAACTGCTCCTGCTGCACCATCTGGATGAGACCAAGCTTAATCTCAAAATTATTAGCATTGACTGTAGGTCTCACAATACTGGATTGAGCACCATTGACATTCGGCACGGCATAGTCACTCAACAACCTTTTATTCTGGTTATTTTGGTTATCTGCCATTGCTACTACTTGTTTTTGCTTTAGCTCTAATCTTTATTGTTTCCTTAATGCTTGTAGGGTTCTCTCAATTTCTGGATCAAAAGGCTCAATTAGCTCACAGTTTCGTGGCATACACAAAATACAGAAAACGTAAATTAACAAAAAGAATAAAACAGTCTAAATTAATGCAGAAAATTATTTGTATTGATATTAAAAACAATCCTCCCCGGCAACGGCGCCAAAAACTTAATAGTCCCTATCCTCTACCACAAGTGCATGGATCATGACAAGTAGAATAGGACAAAAAGAGTATCGTTACCACAAGGAGGCGATTCAAGTACCAATTTATAAATTTTCTATATTATTTAGACGACCCCAAATTGATGTGACTGATTGTAATTTCTTGATCTGAAAAATCAAATATGAAGGGTTCCTAGGGCTTGGATTTCATCAATTGAATTCCTTCAATGAATTTAAATCTGATTGTTAATATTCTGCTAATTACAATGACCGAATCCCTTTTTTTTATGTGATATCCTCTTTCAAGGCATAACACCTATACCTATATTAATCCTATGTCTACTTTCGTGATCATAGAAATTAATATAAATTCATTATGATCTGTGAAATTCTTGATTGTAGGTCACAAGGGTGTGCATTTATTTCTAAACTACACCACCAATGTTTGATAAATTTACCAACTAATATTGAACTTCAACTTTCGTTACTTCATTCAACATCTTAAGCATGTAATTCATGGCCAGTAAATTGCAAGAATGAAAATCGAAATCATCAAATTGCAATTAACAAAAGATATTCAATACAACCAGACTCAATTCATATCAAAAATTCAATGACTACGTCCTAGCCCTAGGATAAGAAAACTAGCAAATCATAACTAATAAATCAATCCAATTATTTCTCAAACATAATTCGCATTCAACATTCTTAATAACAATTTAGCAAATAAAAAAATAAAAATATATATATAAGAGAAAGGAAAAGAATTTTGTATTTGCAAAAATCCTCCGTTCCGTTCTTTCTCCTACAATTCCAGCTTTTTCTTCCTCTTGGAATTTCTAGCTTTTCCTCCTCTCGAAATTTCAGATTTTCTGCGTTTTTTTTTTTATCTGCTTGTCCTCCTCTTCGTATATGCTGGCCCCCCTCCTCTTCTCGGAATTTCCTTTTTTTTGAATTTTAAAGCAGATTTCCTCCCTATCTGCTAGCTGAAATCCGGAATTCTAGGCTGATTTTTAGACTCAACTCCCAGCTGGATTGAGAGCACCAAAACGATATACTTTGGATTTGGACCTTTCACAAAAGTTTTAGATCTAATTCTCAGCTTTCCAACGCACCTGGGTTTGCATTATTCTTACTTATATAACTCCAGATACAAGCTGAAAACCGAAATAGGGTTTGGGCCGTAGTAAAATTCTGGACAGATTCGGACTTCTCCGTTTCAGCTAAGTTTTGGACTTCAAAACGGCAGAACTTGATTTTGTGATCTTCATAAAAGTTTTAGGTCTATGTCTTATCTTTCCAGCAAGCTAAACAACATATATAACGGAGGTCTGTAGCTCCAGTTAGAATCTAAAAACCGAACAGTATTCTGTGTTGACTAGACCAGCCCAATTTCAACCGAATTCAATAATTAAACACCTGCAAAATACCAAGAAATTTCAAGAATTAAATAAATATAAAAGACACCTAAATTCTAGACAAATGAGCTAAGAACATACAAAACACTCTAAAACAAAATAATTAAGACTAAGAAAATGTGTGAAATAAATTCTCACATCAATAACTCAAAGAAGCAACATGAGATGATGCAAATCAGAGTATTCAAATGTCAACATAATAAACAAGATGATTGTTACTACTTACCAGCATAAGCTAATCATGGGTATTAATATCAATAACAGTTTCGTAATCTTCAACCTTGTATTTTGTATGAGGAGGTGGAACATCTACAAATGAAAAAAAATACGAAATTAAAAATCTCAAAGTTTTTAAGCACTAGTACAACTGGTACATCATAAAATTTATGAATGTTGTAGAAATTGAACCTGCAAGATGAGGCAAGCTATCTCGAAGCCAATCTTGTGTGCATATCAATACCTAAATCGTATTCGGAGATAGACTGCTATGAAAATCATCCAAAACCCTACCAGCAGTGCTGAAGGCAGACTCAGATGCAACGATAGAAACGGAAATTGCCAAAATATTACGTACCATCCTAGACAATATTGGATATTTTGATTCATGAATTTCCAATACTGTAGAATGTCAAAATTTTGATCTTCTAATGGATGAACCTGCTCCAAAAAATTAAATGGCAAGTCATTTTTATTAGAATTGTTGACTAATATTTTTAATGTAAGCATCCAAATTAGAGATCGTAAAATACCTTCTCTTCCAAATAGATCTCTAATTCTGACTTGGATGGTTGGGTAACTTGTACTCCATGGATGAATTCTTTATAGCCATGCATAAAATGATTCTCATCTCTTCTACCTTGGGATGTGGACACCCTCTCATCCACTTGAACAAGAGAGACATTTGTGCCATATGAAATTGCATAATTATCATAAAAAGTTTGAAGAATATCGTGCACTTTGTTGATCTCAAATGAAGCACGATCACCATTACCATGGATTGTCTGAAAGCAATAAATAATAAGATTCATCTTATATCTTGGATCAAGAACAACCCCTACAGCAAGAATGTGAGAGCATTCCTTCCAATACTTGTCAAATTTTTTCTTGCATCTTTAAAGCCATCATCATCATAACTGCATTTGAACTCCTAGAGCTTTCAATCAAGAGCATATTGATTCTCCAAATTTCATAGAAATACAAAGTTGCAGTTGGATTTTTTATTTGTGAAAAAACTTCAGTTATAAGATGAAAAACCTTTAAGAAGTTACAAATAATGATGCCTTAAGACCAATCTTCCTCAGTTGGTGCATTTTCAAAATTAGGATTTCGGGCCACAAGTCGCATAAATACATCCTTGAATTCTATAACATCATTTAACATGAGATACGTAGAATTCCAACGAGTAAGTACATCTATGCATATCCTTTTCTTACCATTCATCTTCAACTATTTCACAATTCCCATAAACAATTCCAACCTTCCTTGAGATGATTTTATATATTTAACAGCCTCGCGGATCCTATGAATAGCACCCTCCACTACCTTCAACCCATCCTTCACAATCATATTAAGAATATGTGCACAGCAACGCACATGAAAAAATTTACCATCCAAAAGTAAATCTTTTCTAAATTATTTTTGAAGTTCTGTTGCTACAACTGTATTTGCTGACAAATTATCAAGAATGATTGAACCCAACCTTTTCTCAATATTCCAAGATAAAATATAGTTAGCTATAGCATCACTAATGACTAAGCCCGTATGTGGTGAAGGAACCAACTTAAAATTGATAATATGCTTTTTCAGTTTCCAATCATTAGTGATGTAATGTGCAGTGAGACACATATATCCCAATGTTTGATTTGATGTCCACATGTCCGATGTTAAGCTGATTCTTCCATAGTTCGTCTTGAACAAATCTTCAAGTCTTCGTTTTTCCTTTTCACAAGTTTTAAAGCAATCAAAAAACAATGTTGTCCTTGAAACAATATGAAATTCTGGTCTAAGGTTCCTAATGAACATCTAAAAGTCTGGATGTTCAACTATTGTAAATGGCATCTCTTGTAGAATTACCATCCTTGCAAGGTCCTCACGACTTCTTTCCTGATCAAATGAATAGGGAACTGATTCGTTCAACGGAACACCATCTTTTGAAGTCACAGTGCCTATTAATATTTTTTATTTCTTATCATGATATTTTTTTGCCTTACAAATATTTGTATGCTTATGAAGATGACTGATAAGTACTAAATAATGCATAAATAAACCTCTTTCTCATAGCACTTATCATCATTTTAATGCACATATTTTATATTTAAACATGAGAAAATATGTTCCCTTTCATCATTGCATTTTAATAAAGTGTTAAAAGTAATTCAAGTTTGATTCTTTTTATTATTATTATTATTATTATTATTATTGATCGAGTCTAATATATGCAGGTCAAGTCAAATTCATTTTGGATGATCCGTAAACCCAAGTCGTATGCACCCCGCAAATCAGATCCTCTCATATTCTGATTCGGCCATTCATCCCAACTCCCCTATATCTTTCTTAATATTCGGTTCAACATGGTTGTCCCGAATTCATGCATTTTCTCCCCCTGCTCCGCGTTGAATCCCACGTCCACGAATAAACTCCTCTGCTTCACACCCCCAGCCGTTCAACCCGCCTTCCGGATTTTCTCAACGCCTCAACCTCCTAAACCAATCCAGCTGTCCGCCCTCCCTCTTGTTCACACATCATATCTCAACATCCACGGTCTCCCCCTGCTTCGGAATAGAGCCCGGATTTTCCCAGCAAATCCAAGCATCCGCAGGCCAACCCGCCCGCGGTTCATTTCCACCTCTCCGTGATCCCCTTCTTTCGAATTTCCCCCATTCGCGATAGCCTTCAACCACCCATGGATAAGTCCCGGCTGTTTGCATGTGATTCTCCACGTCTGTTCTTCAAGCGTAATCCATCTTTGCTCTACGTCCTAGTTGTTTCTTCCGTTCTTAGCAGCTCAACCTTCCATGATCAAATCTCCAAACGTCCTTCCCACGATGCATGCCGAGTGATCACTTCTTCCATGCGTCTTCGCATCTATTCTTCAGCGTGATTCTTCCGTATCCCGTGGCCAGCCAAATCCCAGCACCTCATCCACAGACGTAATCCATCCTTATCCAACAACCGCTTATGATCTCCCATGTCCAACGAACAGAACCAAGTCCCAAGCTTCCTCTCATTTGCGTCCCGTTATGGATTTCCTCCCAACCATCTCTCAGCCATCCGAGATCCTCTCCACATCCGCCTCCATGTTGAAGCACTATTAGTTCTTCCCACGGATTCCTCCCAGCAAATCTAAGCTTCCGCATGCACCCAAGATTTCACAGAAACAGAACAAAGCCGCTTCCACCCGTGAAGGATTGCTCCCAGCTCATCTTCTCTTCTCCCGGATTCCTCATAGCCTCCTTCATCCATGGGATAAGCTCCAATCCAGCTGCAGTCGCATCCATTCTGGGATACGATCGAGTTCAGCCATCCACATATGAAGTCTCGCTTCCAAGCTCCTTCCACGTTAATCCTTATCCCCTGCTTCAGCGGAACAGAGTCCGAGTCTTCATCGATCGAGCCATCCTGCGTCGTACACGTCCTACGCAACATCCCATGCACACGTTCCCTCCTTCCACCGAATCCCAGCAGCCTGGATTTGAAGATATCCTCTGGTTAAAGTCTTGAATGAAATCGTGAAGGAGAATGGGCTATAAAAAGGCCATCAGCCTTTGACTTAGGGGGGCATCGAATGAAGTGAGTAGCCAGAGCTCCCTCTGTTATCACGCCATCTTCTTCTTCTCCTCTCTCACGCCACCTCCTCCCTCGAAAGAAGTCAGTCATGCTGTCTTCATCCTCTTGCGCTGCTTCCGTCCACCACTGCATGGAAGCCTAAGCTCTTCACTAGGGCAGGATGACGCCCTAACAAAGGCGATAATGGTTCTTGTATTTTTGTTATTTTGTTCTTGGAATTGTATGAACTTAGTTGATCTTATTGAATATCCTTTTACCTCATACTCAGGTTATGTGATTTTAAGTATGATGTTTATACCATTGTTCTTCATGATCACTAAGTAAAGATAAAATAGTTCATACTTAAGGAAGATGCGGTGTGCTGCCACTTTAGATTAGGGTAGACATCATATGCCAACTGAAGATGAATTATTTCTAAATTACTTTTGTGAACTTTTAATTGAATGCTTATAAGGCTTGTAGCCAGTTTGCATGTTAATCCAAGAACGAATTAAAATACAATTAATCTTTGTTCCTATATTAGTGGTGAATTCCTTGCTCTAGGTTCTTTTATTCATATCATTTTGCATCTCTTATTAAGTTGCTTAGTTCAATAGTCTTCACAAACTCTCTTTTTTTAAAAAATATTTCTACGAAAATAATCGTACCCCAATCCCTGTGCATCAATACCCGTAATCACTATCTTACAAGATACGTGCTATTGCGTGGTCTTTAAAATTGACCATCAATGACTTGTCCCATTTTTTGGATTAGCTGAAAAAATAAAATGACAATAATTGCATCTAGCCTTGTCTTTTTGGTTTTGTACCTCACAATAGTGATTCCATATCTCCGATCTCTTTTTTTTGTTTGTTTTAGAGCTATCTGTATTAGAAGGCTCTACAGCTTGAGAACTACTACAACAAAGTATACTTGAAACTTCAGCCATATTTTCATTGCTATCCATCGTAGACATTAATCTATTTTGCATAGAATTTAATAAAAACGTATGAGCATAAAATGCAACTTTATAGATGCATATAATCTAAGATTTATAATGTCTATCATATTACTGCATGCATAAAAAAGTCATGACCAGTTTATCTACAAAATTTAAGCTATGAACAACATTTCAGCATTCTTGAAAGCTGAAGTAAATAACATGTCATGTACTTAAGTGTTCAAAATTACTGACACTACAGACTTCATATAACTAAAGCGTACTTCATATAACTAAAGCATCTTTTAAAATAGTTATAAAATGGAGGTAAATATGATTACTAAAGCACTAAGAAACTTAAAATATAGTGCACCTAAAAATGAAGACCAGGTGAGAACCAAAATGATACTCGGCAAGCCCATGTAGTAACAATCACTCTGATTCTTTCAATTAATTCAGTAAATCATTATCTTCCCTCAAAGATACTCGTACTGTTTCGTTGAGATAATCCCATATTCAGCACTGTTGCACTAGTTCAATCCAAACCTCAAGTTCGGCCTCGTTGCCTTATTACAAGACAAGCCCCCCTCCCGGAACCTCCTCCAGGCCTATGCTAAAAAAAACTACAGAGGAGGGACATACCTTGGGACGCTGAAGAATGGGGAGAGGGAGATCCGCGGAATGGAGAAATGGAAGTCGGGAGATCTAGGGCACCGCTGCATCGAGCACAGAAGCGGTCTTCTCTTCTCCACCGCCGCAGCTCAAGATCTACTTACCCATTATCATAATAGAACAAGAATAGCATTAGCAAAATATTCTAGGAACGATCTGCAAGATATCAGGATGAAAAATATAGAGAGTAAAGAGGCCCGGACAAAGGAGACCAGCACCTGGTACAGCAAGGTCCTTGGGACATCGAAGAATGGAGAGAGGCCGAGAGAGAGATCCACGGAATGGGGAGCCAGAAGTTGGGCACGACCGCACGGCAACGGTCTACTCTTCTCCGCCGTTGCAGCTCAAGATCTAGGGCATAGGGCACCTAGGCACGACCGCACGGGATCGAAAAAGAGAGGAAGGCGCTCAAGATCTAGGGCACCTGGGCTGCTGGGCATGGCCGCACGGGATCGAAAAAGATAGGAAGGCTAGAAGACGCTCAAGATCTAGGGCATGGCCACACGGGATCGAAAAAGAGAGGAAGGCCGAAGGCCATGAAGGTAGGAATAGAGCTTTATATAGCAACGGGTCGGGTCGGATCCCAGGTCAAGATTGGGTGGACCCGATCCGACCTGAAAAATAGATCGGGTCTAAATTTAGGACCCGACCCGACCCTGCGGGTCCTAAAATTCGGGTCGGGTTGGATCTAAAGCGGGTCGGGTCAGGTCCCGGGTCGATCTGATCCATTTGCAGCCCTAGATATAACAAAACCTGAGAATGCCTAGATATGCATTACCAAACCAAACAGCCACTGAGACAATATTTCTCCCATAACTTAGGCCCTGTTTGGGGGAGCTGTTAGTAGTAGAGCTTTTGGAAGTAGAGTTGTTGGAAGTAGAGCTATCTGAAGCAGAGCATTTATAAAAAGTTATTTACTGTTTGGTAACTACATTTTTAAAGTGTTGTGACACTTTAACATATATTTGGTAAACAAACTCAGAAAGTACTTTTGTGTGACAAAATGACCATAAAGGATATTATTAGTATTATACAATAGAGCATAATAAAATATAATACGTATTGATACATAAATATATGATATAATATAATATTAATATAATGTAATATAATATTATTAAAATATAGTACTATAACATTATATATCATAGAATAATAATTTAATATAATATTAAATTATTTAATATAACATATCAATGTATTATGATATAATGTAATATCATATTATATTTATAGTATAATACAATAATAAATATATAAAATATTATAATTACTAGTATAAATTAATTTTTCATCCTTCTAATGATCATTTATCTCTCTAATAAATTTTCTAGCTAGGTGATAAAATTGCTTAAATAATTACTAATATTTTTATTATTTTTTATTTAGATCAGATTATTTGCCACTCACTCATTATTCTTCTTTTTATTTATTTTATTTAGTCATTTATTTATTTATTTATTATTTTATTTCATTGAAATATAGAAGGGTCGCTGGTCATGGGTGGTGGCCGGCATGGTGGTTGTCACCGTGGGCAGCCACGAGCTCCCAAAACAAAAAAAAAGAAAAAAAAAAAGAAGAGGAAGAAGGAACGGAGGCGGCGGCATTGAGAGTAGCCTGTTTGAGGGAGCTTTTGGAGGGCCAAAAAGCACTTTCTGGCCCTCCAAAAATACTTTTAGATAAAAAATGATGTTTGGTAAAATTTTCGGAAAGCTGTTTCAGCTTTTGCGGGAAGCTGAAAACAGCTTTTGTGGAGAAGTCCAATTTGGAGCTTTCCGAAAATGTTATTTTCAACTTTATCATGAAGCTATTTTTTGGACCAAAATACCTCCATTTAAATCACACTTTTTTCCCTCAAAATCCTTATCCCGTCTCTTTCTTTCTCCCTTTCCCTCTCAATCTTCTTCTTCCTTTCTCTCTATTAGTTGGAGAGATAAATGGTCATTAGAATGATGAAAAATTAATTTACACTAATAATTATAATATTTTATATATTTATTATTGTATTATACTATAAATATAATATTATATTATATCATAATACATTGATATATTATGTTAAATAATTTAATATTATATTAAATTATTATTCTATAATACATAATATTATAGTACTATATTATAATAATATTATATTACATTACATTAAATTATACTATATCATATATTTATGTATTAATACATATTATATTTTATTATGCTCTATTATATAATACCGGTAATGTCCTTTATGGTCATTTTGTCACACAAAAGTACTTTCTCAGTTTGTTTACCAAACACATGTTAAAATGTCACAGCATTTTAGAAATGTAGTTACCAAACAGCAAACAACTTTTTATAAACGGTCTGCTTCAAATAGCTCTACTTCCAACAGCTCTACTTCCAAAATCTCTACTACTAACAGCTCCTCCAAACAGGGCCGAAGAAGAAGATAGAGAGGGAGAGGGAGAGGATGGGTGAGAGAGGAAGAGGTGGGATGAGGGTTTTGGGGAAAAAAGTGAGATTTAAATGAGGATATTTTGGTCCAAAAAATAGTTTTCCAATAAAGCTGAAAACAGCATTTTCGGAAAGCTCGAAATTGGAGCTTCTCCCCAAAAACTGTCTTCCGCTTTCCGCAAAAGCTGAAACAACTTTTTAAAAATTTTAGTAAATACCATTTTTTATCTAAAAGTACTTTTGGAGGGCTCCAAAAGCTCGGCCTTAGTATTTTAGGCATACTTGAAGTTGCCAAACGGTTAGTTTGGCCTTAACAGCTAGTACGGAGTCCGCACAACGATTTATATGCGCATCCTAGCGCCCCTATAAATAGAGGCCGATCCCGGCCGTTTCACCCTCTTCGCCTGTCTTCTCCCTCATCCTCCATGGCCTCGTCCTTCTCCTCCTCCTCCTCCTCCTCCTCGGCCGAATACCCGAGCTCTCGACGACGAATTGAAGAAGATAAAAGGAGGAAGACGAGCAGCTGCAGCGACGTCCAGAAAGGCAAGAAAGCGCAACGAACAATTACTTCGACTCTCAGGTATGTCTTCGCCTCTCCTTCTTCTTCCTTCCTCACCCTATCTTTTTCGCCCCCATTCTATAAATCCTAGGTTGTTTTGATTTTTTTGTGTCACTTGCGTCTGGATATTGTGGGTTTAATCGATCTTGATTCGCTTTTGCTGAATATTACCAAGACGCATTCTTTACCCTGTGGCGAGAATTTTTTTTCCCCTGCTGCTTAGTTGAATTTCTCGAGTTCTTTAACGGTCGTGGACGGATGATATAAGATCCGGAATCAGGGAATTTTCTACGGCTCATTCCTACCTTCTTCTTGATCGTCTAGGGTATAGGGTTTTCTTGATTGGCTTATATTATTTTAGATAATAATGCTGGCTTATATGGTGGTAACGATCAAGAATCAGGAGCCAAGAGTGTAAACCCTCAAAAGCATGAATAAATACCAAGAATATTTCAAACTAAATAAAGAATAAAACTTGGTTATTATCATGTTCAAGCTATTGGTATCTTGATTGTAGCTTTATCACCCGATAAGAAATAGGCGCCGCCATTACATTAAATTTTTTCCTTTTGCTCTTTCAGCCTTTCACCTCTCTTTTGTAAAGAGGACCTTTTATACGAAATAGCTCTGGGAAAAAAATATTTATCAGCAGTATGTTTCCCATTAGATATGCCATCTTCATTTGTCAAAATCGTTAACTCTATTTTTTATTTCCAAATTTTTGTTCTCTTTAATTTGTAAATAAGTCAGGTTTATTTGTCGTTTCTTTTGATTCATTACAATGCAATATAAAAGATCTTATATAATTTTCTGATTTTGATATATATCCATCAGCTGATTCGGAATTTGGGCTTTGCCCTATGACCATGGAGGGGGAGTTGTACTTAGTTGAGACTCTATAGTACAATTTACAATGACTTGATATTGTTACTTCTTTTTTATTAGGCAAGTACTTTGGTTCTGGATTGGATACTTTGTTTAACCATGATAAAAAAATAGAAGCCAATCTTCTATAAATTGGATGTTTCTAGATGTTCCTTCTTTAATATTCATTCTCTAGGAACGGATAAGATAAGCTCCTCTTTCCATTAGTGTTACGGGGGAACTTAGCCACCATGCCCCACGTGACCGGCACGCGCGCCCAGGAAGACTACGGCTGCCCCTTGATCCAGCAATCCGACCTCGGGTCGGATATCTTCGGCTCCGCAGCCCGACCCCGAGTCGGCTGCCCCTTGGTCCAGCAATCCGACCTCGGGCCGGATATCTTCGGCTCCGCAGCTCGACCCCGGGTCGGCTGCCCCTTGATCCAGCAATTCGACCTCGGGTCGGATATCTTCGGCTCCGCAGCCCGACCCCGGGTCGGCTGCCCCTTGATCCAGCAATCCGACCTCGGGTCGGATATCTTCGGCTCCGCAGCCCGACCCCGGGTCGGCTGCCCCTTGATCCAGCAATCCGACCTCGGGTCGGATATCTTCGGCTCCGCAGCCCGACCCCGAGTCGGGTGCCCCTTGATCCAGCAATCCGACCCCAAGTCGGCAATCTCTTGACAACAACAGACTGTTCCCCTGAGGCACGCCGCGGCCCCCTACTCCACTACTCCCTGCAACGGCCGTATCCGGCGCTGCCCCACGATCCCCTGTAACAGCCGTACAAAGCGGAGCTCCACTACGCCCTGCCATGGCCGTACCCGGCGCTGCCCCACGACGCCCTGTAACGACCATGTCAGTGGCAACCCCATCGTGCCACACGATGACCAATCCCCAGAAAAATCCCCCAGCCTGATATATATGCGGCTGGGGGGGAAGGGGAGGGTAAGAAAGATTTTCCAGAGTATCATCTTACCTGCTACCTCTCCTTCTCCTTCTCCTTCGATCTCCCCTGACTTGATCGTCGGAGGGCCCCCACTACCCTGGAGGTGGTGCGAGGCTTGCTTGCAGGTTTCCCGGCGGAGGGCGGAGCGCAACCAAAGCAATTCAAAGGGAACCCCGTTCACACCGCTGTGCCAATCGTTCTTGGTTTGGACCCCCAGCAACAGTTGGCGCTAGAGGAAGGGCCCCGGATCTCAGAGCGATCGTAATGGCACGGCGAGGTGGTCGTGGAGCTTCCAATGCTCCCGGTCGCGGGGCCTCTCGCGCCTCTGGCCGGGAGGCCGCTGCATCTCCAACACACTCTCAGCAACACTCCACCGCCCCACCGCCCATTCAGACGGTCGAAGCCGCCCAGTTCGACCAGCTAACCCAGCAGGTTCGCACCCTCGCGGAGGCGGTGCAGAATCTGCAGGGTGCGATGTCCCGGGCGCCGCAGCGGGTTCAGGAGCCGCCGCTGCCTGAGCGTTCGCCTGTCCTCCTCAACCCGCGCTCCTTCCTCTCCCATGGGGAGGAGCGCCGGCGCGAGGAGGATTCTCGAGCACGCTCCATTCTGCCGGGACCTTCCCACCGGAGCTGCGCGGGGTACGAGAGGCGGGCCCGGGCGCGTTCCCAGACCCCCAGTCCTCGAGGAACCCGCGCTCCAGTCGGTCCCCCTCTCGCCGCTCCTTGTCTCCCACCCACCGGTCGCGCTCCCTGGACCGGCGGGTGGACGATCTCCACCGACAACTCCAGGTCCTGAAGGGCCATTCCAAAGATCCCTTCGCCGACTTAGAGATCTCCTCCCAGCCGGCGCTTGCCTCGAGGATCCTGCGGACCCCGAATCCGCCGGGGTTCAAAATGCCGGCGATCGAGCCCTATGACGGGGCGGCGGACCCGCGGGATCACGTCGAGAGTTTCAGGACCCTCATGCTCCTCCACGGAGCATCAGATCCCCTTCTCTGCAAGGCTTTCCCGGCAACCCTCCGTGGCCCGGCGAGGGCGTGGTTCGCCGGGCTGGAGGCTGACTCAATCCGGTCCTTCGACCAGTTCACCCGCCTCTTCATCACTCATTTCGCCGTCGGTAGCCGGCGGCGACTGGTCTCCGACTCCCTCTTTGATGTCCGGCAAAACGAGGGAAAAAGCCTGCGGGATTATCTTACCCGCTTCAACAGGGCTACGCTGGAGGTCCGGAACCTGAGTCAGGAGGTAGCTCTTTCAGCCCTGAAGCGTGGCTTCCGGAAGGGCAGACTCACCTTCTCCCTGGACAAACGCCTGCCGCGGAGCTTCCCAGAGCTGTTGTCCCGGGCGAACCAGTATGCGGACGCCGAGGAGGCGGCCGCCCACCGGAGCAAGGAGGCCGTCGAGATCCCTCCAAAGCTTGGGAAGAAAAGGCGGAAAGAGGCACGCCAGAGGAGGAGCCCGACGCCCCAGCGTCGGCGCAGAAGCCCGTCGCCGGCGAAGAACCACGGCGCCCCGCGCCCTCGTTCTCCGCCCCGACGTTTCAACCGGTACACCCCTCTCCTGACTCCCCGGGCCCAGATCCTTATGGAGATCAAGGGGCGGGAGGACCTCCCGGCCCCGAGACAGATGCGGAGGATACCTGGGAAGAGGCCCTCCCGGGCGTACTGTGAGTACCACCGAGACCACGGCCACGACACAGAGGACTGCTTCCAGCTTCGGGACGAGATCGAGGCTCTCATCCGTCGGGGGCGTCTCGGTCGATATGTGAGCGACCGACGTCCCCCCGCAGACCCGCGTCCGGCCGACCCGGCTCCTCCGGAGCCTCGGGAGCAGAATCGACCCGTTGCGGGCGTGATCCACACTATCACTGGGGGCTGCCCCCGGCCCGTGAGGAACGCAGGGGGCTCGACGGAAGCGTCAGGGGCGGCCGTCGCAAAGAGGCAGAGGGTCGGCAATGTAATCACCTTTTGTGATGAGGATGTAAAGGGGGTTCAGACCCCCCACGATGACGCCATGGTGATCTCCCTCACTATGGCAAACTATGATGTAAGGCGTGTTCTTGTGGATAGTGGAAGCTCAGCTGATATCTTGTTTTACGAGGCCTTCCAAAAGATGGGCTTGTCTAGACAATTGTTGCACAAAATATCCACCCCCCTCATAGGATTCACCGGTGACGCTGTCCCGGTGGAAGGTGTCGTTGAGCTGCCTGTGACTGCGGGCGTCGCACCCGCAGAAGCCACGGTGCGACTCGGGTTCTTGGTCGTCCGTGTTCCCTCAGCCTACAACGCTATCCTCGGACGACCCGGACTGAACGCCCTTCGCGCGGTGGTCTCTACGTACCACTTGCTCATGCGGTTCCCCACGGCGGTCGGGATCGGGGAGGTCCGAGGCGACCAACCGACCGCACGGCAATGTTTCCTAGCGACCCTCAAAGGGAAGAAGCCCGCAGAAGCCCTAAGCGTCAAGTCCCTTGATGCCAGAGACGAGGTGGCCTTGCGGCAGGGGGAGCCGGCCGAGGGTGTGGTCGAAGTTCCCCTCGAGGAAGGCCGCCGGGACCGGGTGGTCCGGGTCGGCGCCAATCTCGACCCGGGAGCTCGGGCCCGGTTGGTGGAATTCCTCCGAGCCAATGCCGATGTATTTGCCTGGTCGGCGGCCGATGTACCTGGGATCGGCCCGGAGGTCATTTCTCACGCCCTCAACGTCGACCCGACCCACCGGCCAGTGAAGCAGAAGAAGAGACACTGTGCCCCGGATCGGATCCGGGTGGTCGACCAGGAGGTAGACAAACTCTTGGAGGAAGGATTCATAAGGGAGGTGAGTTACCTCGAGTGGCTGGCAAATGTTGTACTTGTCCGGAAGGCGAGCGGGAAGTGGAGGATGTGCGTCGACTATACCGACCTGAACAAGGCGTGCCCTAAGGATAGCTTCCCGCTTCCGCGGATAGACCAACTGGTCGACGCGACTTCCGGATATCAGCTGCTGTCTTTCATGGACGCCTTCTCCGGTTACAACCAGATAATGATGGCCCCACAGGACGAGGAGAAAACTGCCTTTATAACGGACCGGGGGCTGTACTGCTACAAGATAATGCCCTTCGGTCTGAAGAATGCTGGCACCACTTACCAGCGCCTCGTCAACAAAATCTTCAAAGAGCAAATCGGCCGGAACATGGAGGTGTACGTGGACGATATGCTGGTGAAGAGCCGCCAGGCAGACCAGCACATCGCGGATCTGGAGGAGACTTTCACCATCTTACGGAAGTTTCGCATGAAGCTGAACCCAGCGAAGTGCGCCTTTGGTGCTTCGGCCGGGAGGTTCCTTGGTTTCATTGTCAACCAGCGGGGTATCGAAGCCAACCCGGACAAAATCAAGGCCATCCAAGGTATGTCCCCTCCGACCAAAGTAAAGGAAGTTCAGGAGCTCGCTGGAAGGGTCGCCGCGCTCGGACGATTTGTGGCAAAATCGGCCGAACGCTGCCAACCATTCTTCAAGGTGTTAAAACGCCCGAAAGACTTCCTCTGGACGGCCGAATGTCAAGCAGCGTTCGACCAGCTCAAGGAATACCTGGCGTCTCCTCCCCTGCTATCCAAGCCGCAGGAAGGGGAGATGCTCTACCTCTATCTGGCGGTCTCCCCAACCGCGGTCAGTGCGGTGCTAGTTCGGGAAGAGGCAAAGCTCCAGAAGCCTGTGTACTACATCAGCCGGGTCCTACGGGACGCCGAGACGCGGTATACGAAGGCTGAAAAGATCGCCTTCGCGCTGCTGACCGCGACCAGGAGGCTCCGCCCCTATTTTCAGGCCCATTCTGTCACCCTCTTAACTGATCAACCGTTACGACAGATCCTCAGCAACCCCGAGAATGCGGGACGGCTGGTGAAGTGGGCAGTAGAACTCGGTGAGTTCGACATCCGCTACCAGCCTCGACCCGCCATCAAGGCCCAGGTGCTCGCGGACTTCCTCGCTGAGTGCACGGTGCAGGAGGCGGAACCTAGACCGCCGGAAACGCCCAGCCTCGACCTCCCGACCTGGACGCTTCACATCGATGGGTCGTCGAACCCCGAGGGTGGAGGGGCCGGGCTGGTCCTTACCAGTCCTGATGGAGTGATAGCCGAGTATGCCTTGAGGTTTGGATTTCCAGTTACCAACAACGAGGCGGAATACGAGGCCCTAGTCACGGGACTCAAACTCACCGGGGAGCTCGGCATCCGGCGTTTGAAGGTCTTCACCAACTCCCAGCTGGTGGTCGGGCAGGTCCGTGGGGAGTTCGAGGCCCGGAGCCCGACCATGCAGAACTACGTCCGGAAGGTGCAGGCACTCATTCCCGACCTCGGCAGTGTCGACATCCAACAGGTCCCCAGAAGCGAAAATGCCAGGGCCGACAGGTTGTCCCGCTTGGTGGGCGCAGAGGCGCACAACTTGTCGAGGGCAATCTACCTGGAGACCCTGGATGCCCCGAGCATCGGCGAGGCTGGAGCGGTGATGGCGATTGATCCGGAGCCGTCTTGGATGGACCCGCTCGTCGCCTACCTCGCCGAAGGGATCCTCCCTGAAGACGAAGATCAAGCTCGGCGACTTGTCAAGAAGTCCGCCCACTACGTACTCTATGAAAGGAGGCTGTATCGGACCTCGTTTACCGCCCCCCTCTTAAGGTGCCTCCGTCCCTCGGAGGCGGCCTACGTCCTCGGCGAAGTCCACGAGGGCGTCTGCGGATCCCACTCGGGGGCTAGGTCCTTGGCGCACAAGATCATGAGGCAAGGCTATTATTGGCCTACCTTGTTGGAGGACTCAAAGGATTATGTACGGAAATGCGACGCCTGCCAGCGCCACGCCAACGTCCAGAGAGTCCCTTCTGTCCCCTTGGCACCAATCACCGCACCCTGGCCCTTCGCACAGTGGGGAATGGATATCCTCGGACCATTCCCCGTCGCTTCAGCCCAGCGGAAATTCTTGATTGTTGCAATCGACTACTTCACCAAGTGGGTGGAGGCAGAGCCGCTGGCCACTATCACGGAGGCGCAAGTCCGGAAGTTCGTGAAGAAAAACATCATTGTCCGATTTGGGGTACCCCGGGTCCTCATCTCGGATAATAGTCGACAGTTCGACAACAAGCATTTCCGTGACTTCTGCGAGGAGTTCGGGATCGAGCATCGGTTCACATCTGTGTCGCATCCCCAAACCAACGGTGAGGCCGAGGTGACAAACCGGACAATCCTCCAAGGAATTAAGGCGCGAATCGGTCGGACGGGGCAAGCTTGGGTCGAAGAACTCGAGAACGTCCTTTGGGCGTATCGGACCACGCATCGGACCCCTACCGGGGAGACGCCTTTCAGCCTAACCTATGGCACGGAAGCGGTTGTCCCCGTGGAGCTCGGACTCCCCTCGCCCCGGGTGGCTACGCACCGACCCGAGGCCAATTCGGAGCAACTCCGAGGAAACCTGGACCTCTTGGAAGAAGCGAGGGAAATGGCGCAGGTTCGGATGGCGATGTATCAGCGGAGGGTGGCCCGATATTATAACTCCAAGGTCCGACCAAAACTTTTCAGAATCGGAGATCTGGTGCTAAGGCGAGCCAAAGCATCTCAACCCGCGGAAGGTGGGAAGTTGGCGCCAAATTGGGAAGGCCCGTATAGGGTTCGCTGGGTAAACCGACCTGGCTCCTACCAGTTGGAGGCCCTAGATGGTCGAGAAATTCCAAGGAGCTGGAATTTCGCTAACCTACGGGTGTATTACCAGTAGAAAGACAAAGCCAGAAAGACAGTTCAAAAAATGTATAGTCCTTTTCATCTCAATAATTCCTAGTTACAATGGCGTGTTCGTGTGATTACAAAGAATTCCCAGAGGGGAATTGGGGAGTAAAGAAAGTAAGGAAGAGGTGGGGACTCCGTTAAGCTGAAGATCTGGGATCCCGAACCCTCCATCCGAAGCAGCTGCAATCCCACCGGGCGTGGGTGCTTCCCCCCGGAGGCGCCATCGACGCCTCACGCAAAAGACGAAGAGCCGGCGCGGACGAAGAAGAAGTTCGCACTGCTTCTAGAGGAACGCCACCTCCAAGGGATATTCCGGTCCTCCCCAGGAGAAGGGGAGGAAAGGAATACAAGGGAGAAGAGCGCGAGGAGGCGCGATCCCGGATGAAGCGTCTAGCGCAGAGCTCAATCGGGAGGTGGGACTGAAAAGAGGGGGGATGTGATCCCGGATGAAACGCCTAGAGCGGAGTTCCACCGGAGAGAATCTCCCTGTTGATCCCAGATGAAACGACTAGTTGGCGGAAGTTGCGAGGGGCGCGCCTCCCGTTCCTCCGGCGGGGGTTTCCCAGCCACGCGCCGGAGAGGAGGTCCACGATCCATGGCAACCTGAACAGCTCCGGCTTGGCAGGCTCCACCGCACCTGCGCTTATATTTATAGCCAAACTGTGGCCCCCTGGTCGTTCCGATGCGGGTGGCTCCAATAAATGCGGGCACATCGAATCAGGAGCCGTTCCGGCTCTCGAGGTTTATCCCCCCACGATCTCCTAAGCGTCGTTCTCCTTAATTGCATTCTTCGTGCAGGACACTCCGGGCGGCGTGTATCCCGCGGCCCACATATCTCCGCACGCGTCCAGGCTGCATCCGCCTCGAAGAACGCGCGTATCGCGGCCGCTTAACTGGCACTCCTCGCAAGCGGCAACTGGCCGGTCCGATTTCCCAGGTAACGCCTCAATTAGCATTTAATGGCCTTCTGGTGTTCCCCAGGCGACGCTTCGAGAGGAGGAGAAACACGATCGCAGCTGGCCACGGAGAAACCCCGTCGAGCGGCAAGTGATAGGGGCGCGACCAACGAGCGGAATTCCCCGAGGCTTGGCCCTCGGATGCCAGGCTAACCCGATGATCATCCCGGGAGCAGACTAGCCTGAAGCCCCGACCGGTCGCCTCGGCTTGCGCCAGCCTTGGCCGACCAACGAGCGGAATTCCCCGAGACTCGGTCCTCGGATGCCAGGCTAACCCGATGACCATCCCGGGAGCAGACTAGCCTGAAGCCCCGACCGGTCGCCTCGGCTTGCGCCAGCCTTGGCCGACCAACGAGCGGAATTCCCCGAGGCTCGGCCCTCGGATGCCAGGCTAACCCGATGATCATCCCGGGAGCAGACTAGCCTGAAGCCCCGACCGGTCGCCTCGGCTTGCGCCAGCCTTGGCCGACCAACGAGCGGAATTCTCCGAGGCTCGGCCCTCGGATGCCAGGCTAACCCGATGATCATCCTGGGAGCAGACTAGCCTGAAGCCCCGACCGGTCGCCTCGGCTTGCGCCAGCCTTGGCCGACCAACGAGCGGAATTTTCCGAGGCTCGGCCCTCGGATGCCAGGCTAACCCGATGATCATCCCGGGAGCAGACTAGCCTGAAGCTCCGACCGGTCGCCTCGGCTTGCGCCAGCCTTGGCCGACCAACGAGCGGAATTCCCCGAGGCTCGGTCCTCGGATGCCAGGCTAACCCGATGATCATCCCGGGAGCAGACTAGCCTGAAGCCCCGACCGGTCGCCTCGGCTTGCGCCAGCCTTGGCCGACCAACGAGCGGAATTCCCCGAGGCTCGGTCCTCGGATGCCAGGCTAACCCGATGACCATTCCGGGAGCAGACTAGCCTGAAGCCCCGACCGGTCGCCTCGGCTTGCGCCAGCCTTGGCCGACCAACGAGCGGAATTTCCTGAGGCCTAACCCTCGGTCGCCTAGCCTAGTGCCGGAAGAATTTTCTGAGGCCTAACCCTCGGATGCCCGGCCTAGCGCCGGAAGAATTTTCTGAGGCCTAACCCTCGGATGCCCGGCCTAGCGCCGGAAGAATTTCCTGAGGCCTAACCCTCGGATGCCCGGCCTAGCGCCGGAAGAATTTCCTGAGGCCTAACCCTTGGATGCCCGGCCTAGCGCCGGAAGAATTTCCTGAGGCCTAACCCTCGGATGCCCGGCCTAGCGCCGGAAGAATTTCCTGAGGCCTAACCCTCGGATGCCTGGCCTAGCGCCGGAAGAACTTCAAGAGTCAGGAGTCGGCGAGGCGCTACCAGGAGTTAAAAAGAGGAAGGACGAAAGTGAAATGAGGAAACACTTTGTTTGCATTAACTTTCGTTGCATCAGGGTCGAGACCCATACAATGTGGCAAAACGCCAACATACAAAGAAAAGAACAAAGAAAAGTACAGAGAGTCAGCTTGGAGGAACCCCTGGGTCGGGAACGGCGAGCGCGTCCGCAAAGGGTAGGGAGACGGTTGGAGAATCGGCAGGCAATGGCATCGGAGGGGAGTCGAGGAGGGAGACCCCACTCAGGTCAATTCCGGGGTATTTAGCGGACACCCTTGCCAGGCCTTCATCGAAGCCTAAGGCAAAGGAGTCGGACCCCGCGTCCGACATGTCACGGATGAACTCGGCGGACTGACGATAGGCCTGTACCGCCTGACGCCCGATTTCCGCGCTCTTCTCGGCCAGCGCCGCCTCCGCTCGCTCCGTAATCTGAGCTTTCGCTTCCATGACCTTCGCCACAATCCGGTCGTCCGCCTCGGAGGAGACCCTCAGCAGATCGGCCCGAGCCTCCATGCGCTTCGCCTCGGCAGCGACGCGAGCAGCCTCAGCCTCCTCCAGGCGCGAATGAAGCTCCTGGTTGCTCGCACGAGTCCCCTCAAAGGCCGACTCCAATTCGGCCAGCTTGGCTTCAAGAGATCGGGCTCGGTTGCGGGCGTTGTCGGCCGACTGCTGGGCCTTCTCCCACCTCTCCCGGAAGTCGGCAGCCTTCCGGGACTGCTTTTCGGCCCGCTCCTCCGCCTTCCTGATCTCGCTTTCGAGACCCGAGGCAACCTTGAGTTGCTCCTGAGCCTCCAACAGTTGCCTCTCGAGGGCGGCGAAGCCGAGTGCCCGCTCTTCGGCCACCTGGAGCCTCGTCTCGAGGTCCCTGGTCGTCCTCCCCGCCGCAGCCCGGCCTCCCTCCTCTACAGCTTTCAATCGGCTCTCGGCCCTCGCCAGAAGCCTCGCCTGTTCCTCGTGGCTCTCCTCCAGGCGGATCATGTATTGGGCGAGCTAAGAGGTAGGAAAAATGAGAGCGTCAGACGGGGATCAATAGAGCCTATAAATGACGAAAGCGACCAAAAGAACACTCACCGACATGAGACAGACGCAGCTGGCAGCTCCAACTTCAGGGATACCCATCTGCCGGACCTGCCTACGGTCCCTCTCCAGCAGCACCGTCTCGACGAGGTTTCGGGCGCCGGCGAAAGTGAAGGCCGACCCCGACTTCGCCCCGGAGCCGGATGGTGGTTCTGCAGCCTTACCCTTACCCATCGCTTGGGGGAGAGTCATGCCGACCGTGCTCGGGGCGGGGGCCGCGCCAGAAATCGACAGGGTCCCGCTCGGCCGGGGCCTCGGCGCGCCCCTCCTTCCCGTATCATCCGAAGCCGACCGAGTCGAAGGCCGGGCTGGGGACCGACCGCGTCCGACCCGGCCGTCTCGGGCGCGCCCGGATGACACTTCCAGAAAAACGGTAGTCTCATCACCGGAGGGCTGATGCGGCGTCAACTGTCGGTCCGAGCCCGCGGCGTCCCCCTGATCGGTGGGCCCGGACCCGTCTGTCGGCGTCGGAGTCGCCTGCTGGCGGGGCTTCTTCGCCGGTGGGACCCCGCTCGGAGGAGTCCGTTTCTTCCTCCGGACCGCTTCCAGTAGGGACGCCCTACTAACAGCCATTGCCTTGTCCGACTGCATGACGTCGTCGATTTCTGCAAAAAGGACGAGATGGTTAGAAACCGAGAAACTGATGGAAAGAAGAAATGAAAGAGGAGAAAAGAGCTAAAAAGAAGAAGTAGTGGCGGGCTCACGGTCGGCGGGGACCGAGCT